>NW_026844334.1:438847-841802 GCF_029955315.1 Cylas formicarius | reverse complement strand
TGTCCCCATTCCTTCGTATCTCCCGTATTGCTGTCACTTTCTCTCCCTCTCAGCTCTACATCTTCCCTGTCTCTCTTTTTCCTGTTTCCCTTTACATCTCTTTCCTGTCTCTCATCCCTTATTTTCTCTAATCTCCTTCCTTAGTTCTCTCATTAGCACTTTCGTTCTTCCCTATATCTCATTTACCATTCTCCCTTATCTTTATTTCGAATTACTTTCCATACTCTTCTATCTCCTCTATCTTGCCTTTAAATTCCTTCCTCGCCCTTCTCTCTTTCTCTTATCTTAATTTCCCCTCTTCTCCCACCGCTAACTGTCTCTCTACTTCCTCTTTCTATCTCTATCTAAGCTTCTATCTCTCTAAGCTTCGCCGCACTTACCAAGATCGTCCGACACGTGTCGATTTTGCCTAAAGACGTCGCGATATAAACGAACATCACGAGGTAACTGATCAGGACCGTCAGCACCTCCGATTTCGAAGACCTCGCGATCTCGTCCTCGATCGAGCGTTCCGCACTGTAAGCGACGCTGACGTAATCCGGCATGTCTTCCTCCTCCCACCGTTTCACGGTCTCGATAAATCTGCAACAGGATCGGCAAATCGCATCGATAACTCACGCCCCCTATACGTACTTTTCTTCCCAAGCCAGCGCGTCCGCGAGGTCGTCCTCGTTCTCGTGATTTTCAACGATGAACGTCAGCGTGACCGCCGTAGCGTCCAAGTGGTCGGACTGCGTGGTCCCGCCCATCACCAAGCCGGGCAGTATGGGTCCACCGTACGGCGCCAGACAGTTGATCCCGTAAGGAGACCTGACGATATTTTTATTAACTCACGTGTTTTTTTTTTCAGTCATTCCTTCGTGTCTATTTCGGTCCTACCCAAGCTCTTCTGCAACTTCCTTATCTCTCTCACCTCTATGATCTCTCATACAACTTTCTCTTTCTCCTAACTCTGTTTGTTTTTCCACTCTCACTCTCTCTCAGTCTATTCTCCCCCCCCCCGCTCTCTCCCTCTCTCTCTTTCTCTCTCTCCTTCCTTTCTCTTTCTTTCTCTCTCTCCTTCCTTTCTCTTTCTTTCTCTCTCTCCTTCCTTTCTCTTTCTTTCTCTCTCTCTCCTTCCTTTCTCTTTCTTTCTCTCTCTCCATCCTTTCTCTTTCTTTCTCTCTCTCCTTCCTTTCTCTTTCTTTCTCTCTCTCCTTCCATTCTCTTTCTTTCTCTCTCTCCTTCCTTTCTCTTTCTTTCTCTTTCTTTCTCTTTCTATCTATACTTTCTTTCTTTCAGCGTCCAAGCGTTCCTACTTACTGCAAACATCCGATAATCCTCTCTGTGCTCGCGTGACTATCATTGGAGAATCTTTCGATATCGTTTTCGAAGAGTCCGAGCAGGGAAATCACAGTGCAGTCCGATATGGTTTTCGCCGCGGAAAATGGGTTCAGCGTCGGCGCGTAACATATCGCGTCCAATCCGACGGCGCGCGCGTCGTCGGCGTCGTCATGCGTCACCGTTATCTAAAAACGCGATTTTTTTTTGTTGGGGCGCGAAAACGAGGTTATTGTCGAACTTACGTTCTCCACCAGTTTCTGCAACTCGAACACCTTGCGAAGGAACGTCTCGTCGAAAGCCGGTCCAAGCACTATGTCCCCGCCGTACGTCGAATTGAACTCGATCTGAAATATCGCGATGGCGTCACCTTTTCTTCTCTACTCTCGTTCTTTGTGTATCTCTCCTCCTACATACGCCTACTCTGGCGCCTGTGCTCTCTCTCCCTCCCTCTCCCCTCCCTACCTCCTCCCTCCCTGCTACTCCCTCTCCCCTCCCCTCCCTCCCTCTTTCTCCTCCTATCCATCTCCTCCCAAACTTGTTCTCTCTACTACTACTACTACTACATTCTGCTATTCTCTCGCCTCTGCTCCCCATCGCTCTCATTCACCTCCTCCAATTCATTCATCTCCATTAAACTTTCTCTCTCTTTGTCTCTCTCTCTCTCTCTCTCTCTCTCTCTCTCTCTCTCTCTCTCTCTCTCTCTCTCTCTCTCTCTCCTCTCTCTCTCCTCTCTATCTCCCTGTCCAAATCTCGTTCTTTCTACTACACTCTTCTATTCTCTCGCATCTGCTACCTGCCTTTCTCTTAATCATCTTCCCTCTGACTTTTTTTTCTCTCTCCGCTTTATCGACTCCCGTTCTTCATGTCTCTTTCTTACACTGTTCTATTCATTCGCCTCTGTTCTCTCTATTTCTTTCTCTCTCTCCCCACCCCTCCCACTCCCCTCCCCTCCCTCTCCCACTCTCCAACACTCTTTCTCCCCCCTCTGTCCTACCCCTCTTTCACTCCCCCAATCTCCCGATCTCTCTCTCCCACCCATCTCTCCCTCCCTCCCTCCCACCCCCTCTGTCTCTCCGTCATATATCCCGTTCTCTCTCCCTCTTCCTCATATCTCCCAGATCTCTCATATCTCTCACATCTTTCATATCTCATGTCTCGCTCATATCTCTCCCTTCTCTTTCTTCCTCTCCCAAATTGCCTGCGGTTACCGATTTTATTCCGACCGCCTTCAGGAATATCTGATTGGTGCGGTAGAAAGGTGTGAAGTGGGCGTCGAAAAAGTCCTTCTCCTCGCGCGTCTGGCTATCGGGCGATGCCCACAGCTCGATCGGGCTCGTCGTGACTACTAGGCGGAGATAGCCGAGCGACAACGCGATCGTCACGACCAGCCAGGCCCCTAGAACTTTTTTCTTGTGCTCGACCATCGCTGAAAAAGTTTCGGTCAGTTCACCGCGGCGCGGGGTCAGAAGGGACGCCGATTACCTGACGCCCACACCTTGAAAAACTCTCGCAGGGCCCTCCGGAAGCGACGCTCGACGCACGCGGCGTCGCGAGATTTTGCCGGTTCCGATTCGACTGCAATGTCATTCATTTTCGGTTTAAGACAAAAAAAAAATTATAATACGCGCGTACCTCGGACGGCGCGCGCGCTGTACAACCACAAAAGAAGCGACAGCACGACGAATCCGACGCCGACGGTGCCTACGGCGACGTAAAACCCGGTCGTCGTGACGTCGCCGAGCATTTGCTCGAGATCCCCGTCGATGACGTCGTAAAGGTTCGCCGGACAGCTCTTCGGACAGTCGGAACAGCTGCACGCCGACGAATCGTCCTGAGAAACGGGTCTTCTTTTCGGTCGTACTTAGTACGCGCGCGTGTCACTTACGTACGCCTGGTCACATCCGAGAATAGGAAAATTAACCGCCCCCTCCCACGACGAGTTTACCGTTACCAAATTGATTTTGAATGGCGTCACGGGATTCTGCGACGGGTCGTTCATGTAGTCGAACCATCTGCGAAAACGCGTCACAAACGCCCGCTCAGAAAAAGGAAGAAGATGGCGGATATTCGTTTGAAAAAAATTTGTTTAGTACATCTTTTAATTGAATTGCGAGTGACGTAACGCCTATAGTTTTGCGAATTAGTGCTAGTTTTATGCGGATGCCTATGGATTTCTATGGTGTATTGTTCGGTTTCTAGATGTCTTACGAAAGTTGGCCGAGTGACCTTTAGTACAATTGGCCACTAGAAGTAAAAGAAGAAGAAGAAAAAGAAACTTACAAAATAGTAAAATAATTAAACAGACGAAATCGTAAAAAGTGACTAAAAAAAATTATATATATTATATATATTCAAGGCTCTGGCGTGAATTTTCATTAAGCAATCTTCCTAATTCTTCAAAATCACCGCTTTTAAAACGTGCAAACCAGGGACAAAAAATTCTATACCACTAGCGCCATCTGTTGTCAAAAACGCCACGAATTAATTTCACCACCGTAAATGTAACCCAAACCAGGCCTGAATATAAGAGAATTGCGCTGAAATTAGTTTTTAGAAGATACATAATTTAATGTAATTTCTTTCAAATCGCTATTGGGACTCCGGATTTCTCTTATTCATCTGCAAGTTTGTGCATAAAGAAAAAGGGGAAAATTCTGACCTCGTGGGGTTGCACCAGATGGCCCCGTAGCTGCCGCATGTGCTTTGCAGGACGCGCTCACCCGTACTGGGCAAGGACACGTCTTTGCACGTGTCGTATATACCGTCGATGACGTCATCGGTCACGTAAAGGGATACGGAGTAAGCGTACGCTGGAAAACGGAATACGTCACAATCGCGTGCGTCGAAATCGACGCGTGCGAACCATACCGCTCTGGAAAATCTGTTGCTTTTTCTCGTAACCCGCCGTCAGGTTCTTCTGATACGGTGAGCACGAGAACGTGCAATAAAACTTTTGGAGGTTCTTGACGCACGTCGGGCACCTAGCGAACGCCGCGGCGCTCACGAAACCGTCGGCCATGCTTAAAATCTGATCGACGTCGCAACACAAGTCGATCGGATCTGCAATCACGTCAATTACGTCACAAACCGAACCTGCGATTTCTACGCGACCGTTTGTTCCTATACCCTGCTTGACGCCGGCCGACGACCGTTTGTTCCTATACCCTGCTTGACGCCGGTCGATTTCTTCTTGTTTTTTCGAGTAACGAGCAAATAAGAGGTTATGGTCGCGTTTATTCACAACCGAGACGGGGTTTTCAGACGAAACTCACCGTCGCTGGCGCCGTCGAAATAGAACGGGCAATACTGTTTGAGTTTGGCGCGCGCTTCGTCCGCTTTGGAATGCGTCGCTTCGAAGGGGATCGGTAAACTGTCGTTGAGGCAGTTGTAAGCGTGACCTTTCTCGTCGGTGTGGCACTGGTGTAGGAAACTGCATTGGGGGACCAGTTCGGCGTCGCACGTCCCCGCGACGCAAACGATAGCGAGAATTTGGAAACCGAGCGCTGGAAACAGAAGTATTCGCGTCGGGCACAAAATATTAGCGGGGACCCGCGCTTACCCGTTTTTTTCATGGTGTTTCGGCAGTTCGATCGGTGGCCGCGGTCCGTTGTCGCCGTCGCATAGCGTTTTTAAAGATTGATAATGTGTGTGGAGGACTCTTATCTCTATCAGTTTCGGTACTCGAAAACACCTGCACCACAATCTTGAGGTTGATAAATAAAAGCACATTTGTCGGTGGTTTTAAAGTTTATTTAAGAAATGTGATTCTTGATCGGTTTGTCATTGTATTTTGTCCCTTCTATGAGCCGTGGCACATCTATTAAAGTTCCTTTAAATAAATTAACTCCTTTTTTTTATTACGATTTTTAAATGGGACTTGGATGTTTCGAAAACGGTAAAAATCTCTACCGATATGAGAAAATTTTTCATTTTTCATCTATTTCATAGCTGACGTTAAATTATTTTGATCGTTTGTAACATGGACGAACAAACAACGAAGTAAATATGGAAGATGGTAGAATAGTCACAGACCAACAGCTGTTAGTCGTTAGCTTATTTGCATTGAAAAACTGGTCCATCTATGACGTCGTTGTAAAGCACGCTTGCCATTTTACATATAAATTGACGTTAACTTACATAAAATCAAGGAAAGGTGTCGTACAACTCGTTTATGCACTAGAAAATCCATCTGCAACGGTCACCCATTTCTGTTTCGAATCGAATCTGTGCCGATTCGAATCCTCCCACCACTACTTCCATGACATGAACCTAACCTATAGAACGCGATATCAAAAATGAGATTCGTATTTTGATTTCGATAATTAGTGATAAAACGATGTGACGTTTGTTGCGTTTGTAATTTGTTCGACTAAATCGCAAGTTGAAAAGAAGCACCCCCCGAATTGGAAACCGATGCCACCATAAACGCGCCTTGTCGACAAAAAGATCAATTATTTAACGTTTGTTCCGTCAAAAACATGTACGCTTGGGGCAGCACGATACACGGGGAGCTGGGGCTCGGCGGCATCGAAGAGGAACACATTTTGACTCCCCGTTTGCACGACTGGTGCTTAGCCGATACTGTGATAGACGCGGCCTTAGGTGATAACCATACACTGTTCCTAACTAAAGAAGGAAAGTTATATTCCTGCGGGAACAACGACTACGGCCAACTGGGGCACGACCAACCGAGGAAAAGGCCACGTATGTCATTGTTTAGTATGTAACATTTTGCTTCGTTTTTTAATTAACTTTCCTTGGGGGGAGTTGTGGTCCACGCTTCGAGATGCTGGTACTAACACTTTCATACACATATTTAATTTCGTCACGGTTCCGTTAAATGTCGGAGATTTCGTAACGCGGGATGCAGGTGGTGCAGATTTTTTTTATACACGGTGTTCGGAGTTATTCAGCGGATAACCTGTCTTGTCTTAAAAACTCTATTCTAGGTTTTGCTGTCAAAAACGAACCGTTTTTTCTTTTGTTTTGTTGGCACCTCATTGGCGTACCGGTTTTTTTATTATTTACATTTTTAAATGGCGATAGTATCAAAACAAAATTTCTATTTTGTTTTGATAATGGCAACATGGAAATTTCTGATAGTAACAATATTTTTATTTGTGATTGTTATACAATATTAAATTAACAACGTCAACGTTGTTAACAGTGAAGACAAAGAAGGCATTTTGTTTTGAAATGATGGGTTTTTTTAAAAAATTATTTGATTCACTGATGAATGTACTTTCACACTAAACAATGAATCAAATGTTCAAAAGTGAAGGTATCCATACATTCATTCATACTCGAAGCCAATAACCTCAAATAATTAATATTATGGTGGGACATCATATTATTCGGCCATTTTTGAAAAGTATTTGGAAAATACTTCGAACGACTTGTTTCTGTGGGGTCACTTGAAAAGTGTTGTCTAAAAAAAACGTTAAATTTGAAACTCTTAACCAGTGAAAAAACGCTCTTTCCTTAAATTGTGACTGGTTTCCACAATATCGACTAAGCATTGTTAGAAATGAATTTTATGATCTCTTACGATATTGGTAACTGGCTTTTTTGTTTCATTTCATTAGCATGTTACAAACATATAAAATGTATACAATCGGTCATGGCAATGAAATATAACATGGACATACGAGGTGTGTTCAAAAAGTAAAGTGACTTTTTGGTTTTATCAAAAAGTATCAAAGTAATGTTCTTTATTGACAGCAGGACCTCGTGATACACAATAATTAAAGAAAACAGTAAGCGAAACCTTGACATTTGGAATATTTTCGAGAAAATCCGTTTTTTTTTTCTGTTTTGAAGTAGAGGTTACGTCACCTAGCGGCCATTTTACGAACTTGGAAAAGTGCGAAAACCAGCGATACAATAGTCCTAGTTGGTGCTTTAACTTCAAAAGTCGAATTAAGTGCATCGATGCATTGTTGTTGAGTTAGTCCGCGTCTAAAATTCTAAAAAAATATTGCATCAAAATGATTCCATTTTATTTATTTTAATTTTTTTTTATTTTAAATTTATCACAAGAAACACAAACAACACTCTCGCCAGAACCTAACCGAGTAAGCCTAACCTCAATCTGTCAAACTTTCCTATAAAAACGTCAGTCGCCAGATGGCATGACTAGTTTAAGAAAATCACGAAATATAAAAGGCGGCCCTCGTATATAATATGGTGGTGGGTTTCGATTTTGTTTTGTCAGTTTCACGTTCCCATAGATCATCGCGCCCTCTATAGGCGAAAAAATACTTAAGCAGAACGAATTCTTTCGTCTGTTTCAGAGCCCGTCATCGGGTTGGATTCGTACGATATCGCTCGCGTCGCTTGCGGAACGACGCACAGCGTCGCCCTTAGCCGATGGGGCGGGGCTTTCTCGTGGGGTTCCGACTACCACGGTCAGCTCGGCCAGCAATTGGGCGAAAAAATTCAACCGGTACCGAAAATTATTCGCAGTGTCGCCCCCTACCACTTGGTACAGGTGCGTACCCCGCCTTTGTCGGTTTCGATAAGGTTTTTTTTTATAAATTTCCGAAAAAAACAAAAATTTTGTAGTTTCGACATCCTGTGTGCGTGTCTACGTACGCTGTTGGAAATATATATATATATATATATATATATATATATATATATATATATATATATATATATATATATATATATCGTAGGAAATATAAGGAATTTATAAGCGCAATACTTCCTATATAAACGATAGAAAAAAAAAAAGAAAACATCCCTATAGTTTATTACTAAATTATAGGGAAATATTGGGAAATATTAAAGAAAAAGTAATATTGAGAAATATGGGGAATTTTTATAGAAATGTCAAGAAAACAAACTATTGAGAAATATTGGGTAATATTGGGAGATATTAAAAAAATTATTATATATTAAATCTAAATATGGAAACATTGGCAAATATTAAGAGATATAAAATATAGGCAAATATAAAATAAGACGAAATATGGAAATTTTGGGAATTATTAAGAAGAAAATAATACTGGGAAATATAAGGATATTGAGGATATATGAACGAAATATTCAACAATATTAATAAAAAATGGTAAAATATCATGGAAATATTTGAGAATGTTAAGAAAAAAAATATATATTGGGAATTATAAGGAAAATCGAAATTATGGAAATCATGGGAAATATTAAGGAGTTATCAGGAACTATTAAGGTAACTGTTGGTAGATTAATGGAAAAGTATGGGGAATTATTAAATATTCAATGAGAAATATGAAAAAATTGGCAAATACTAAGGGATACATGATATAGGCAAATATAAAGTAAAACGAAATATGAGGAAATGGAAAGGAAATGTGGAATTATTGGGGGCTCCAAAGAGGAAATTTAATTAATAGACACATGTTAGAAAATGTAACGAAAACGAACTGTTGCACAATATGATACGAATATTGGGAAATATTAATGAGTTATCAGGATATTTTAAGACAACTATTGGGAAATTATGGAAAAAATTCTACTGGAAAAAATGGGGTATTAAATATTTATTATTAGATATGATATGGGAATGTGATGGAAACTGTGGAAATATTGGCAAATGTAAAGTAAAACGAGCTATTGGGAAATGATAAGGAAAAAGGAAAGGGAAACATATTGAGTATACAATAATGAAATGTTGGAAAAAATAATAAAGGAATTATAATGAAATATTGGAAGATATAAAAACGAAATAATAATGGAACTTTATTTCTGAACTGCCTGTAGAATTTTGGCCGCGTGATGTCAAAATATATAAATATATAGTTCGACCAGAAATATAGTGCTTTTACCCCTTGATTGAGTTTATCTACTGTTTATTACTTCAAAACCGCAGTCCCTGCCGAGCAGACCCTTACCCGTAACCATTCCAGGACCGTCCTAGGAATTTATCCACCTATACCAGCAAGCGGGATATAAGTATGTTTTCAATCTTTTTTAAAACATGTACATATAAAAATTACTACAAAGTAACAATTTATTGCGTTCTATGTCACTTGTTACTTTCGAAAATCGATGAAATCGAATTTTTTTAACCCTCCACGAGGCACATAAGCTTGTAAGAAATTGCCCTGATCCGACGCCGGCATCCATCTTTTTTTCGCGATTTTCGACTGTTTTTTGGACCTTGCTATGAAACAACGCGTGTGTAAGGGTATCCAAAAAACATCATTTTTCAAAAACTGTTACGAGACCAAAAAAAATCTTGTACCAGAAGAAGCAGAAACTTTTATTCTTGACAATTTTTCAAAAATATACAGGGCAAATTCAAAAAAACTGAAGAATGACTATGATTCAGACCTCACTTTCTTTTATTTTGCGATATAGGCCGCATAGACAACAAAAACTTTTGTATTTAAGGTTTTCACCTATTGTACAGGGTGTTCCCGATATTCCTTGCTAAATGAAAAATATGTTAGGTGTCTTAAATTTGCAGATATCAACTTCAAATTTAGCAGAGAAGTAAAAGTCCGTGTCTACATTTAAACGGTAGAAATTGGGCGCAATCCAATTGTACCAAGTATTTTTTTAAAATGTTTGAAATTTTTTTTTTGGTAATTTTCGCTTCCAGAAAAATATGTTCTTTAACCGGCAGATTCAGAAGAACCAGCGCAATAACATTTATTTCAAGCATTTTTTCTATTATATACAGGGTTTTCAAATTATAGGCAAAAATCTAAAAGACCTAGGAAATTGTTACCGTAAAATACTTAAAATGTCAAAGCAATAAATGCACTATATTTTTGGTCGTACTATACTATCTATTTTGAAAGAGTCCGTCTGCGCAGGTGTGTTGCGGGCAACGTCACACCGTCGCCCTGTCCAACGGGGGCGAAATTCTCGCGTGGGGCGCCAACAATTTCGGCCAACTCGGGTTGGGTACGTTCACGACGGGCGAACCGGTACCCTCGGTCGTCACTTCCCTCAAAGGGGTACCGATCGCTTTCATTGCGTGCGGCGCGAACCACACGTTCGCCGTATCGAAATCGGGCGCGGTCTACGGGTGGGGGAAAAACACCAAAGGACAGCTCGGTCTCAACGACGCCCTAAACAAGATGTTCCCGACTCAATTGAGGACGTTGCGAAACCTCAAGGTCAAGTATATCGCGTGCGGCGAAGAATTCTCCGCTTTCCTCACGTCCGACGGGGGCGTGTTCACTTGCGGGGCGGGGACTTACGGTCAGCTGGGTCACGGGGGCAGCACCAACGAGATCCTGCCCCGGCAAGTGATCGAACTGATGGGTTCCACAGTGACGCAGATAGCTGCCGGTAGGCAGCATTGCCTCGCCTTGGTGCCCTCCAGAGGGCGCGTCTATAGTTTCGGTATAGGCGGGTCCGGACAGTTGGGTACCCGGAAGCCTAGCAGCGCGTCGACGCCCCAGGTCGTTTTGGGACCGTGGGTGTCGCCCGGCGGGAAGGCCCTGCTCCTAAGAGACGACGCCCATGAGCTGAACTTGGTGATACATAGGATATTCGCCGGTAATTAGGGAAATATAAGAACAAAATGTTGGTAACATTAATTAAATATATGGGAAATGTTAAGCAAGTGTTGTGAAATATTAAGGAGGAATAATTGAGGAATTATTAAACGGGAACTGAAAAATTACAGGGATATTTTGAAATATTAAAAAAGAATTATATTGAAAAGTGTGGGGAATTACAGGAATTATGGAAAAGATATAAAAACATAGTATTGGGAACTGTGGGGAATTATGAAGTAGAAAGGTGTATAAAAGGAGCTGAAAAATTAATTTTTTAGAAATATTAGGGAAATATGGTGATATTGGGAAATGTAAAAATAAAAGTTGGATAATGTTAATCATGTATCTGGAAAAATATCAAATCACAATATTCGCAAATTCTAATGAAATACACTAAAATACGGAAAAATTAACTTTTAGAAAACACTTAGGGAATTTGGTAAACTCGCGATATATTATGAGAAAATATGATGTTTCAAAATGTGGGTAATTATTTTACAAATGTTGGGGAATATAAAACCAAAGATTGGTAATGTTATTTAAATATCGAGAAATATTAAGCATCCATTAATTAAGAATAATTGTTGGGAAATATGGGGAATTTTCAAAAAACAAGAACTGAAAAATTGCAGGAATATTTTCAAATGTTAAAAAAATAATTATATTGAAAAATGTGGGGAATTATAGGAAATATGGAAAAGATATAAAAACATAGTATTGAGAAATGTGGGGAATTATGAAGTAGAAAGGTGTATAAAAGGAGCTGAAAAATTAATTTTTTAGAAATATTAGGGAAATATGGTGATATTGGGAAATGTAAAAATAAAAGTTGGATAATGTTAATCATGTATCTGGAAAAATATCAAATCACAATATTCGCAAATTCTAATGAAATACTCTAAAATATGGAAAAATTAACTTTCAGAAAACATTTAGGGAATTTGGGAAACTCGCGATATATTATGAGAAAATATGATGTTTCAAAATATGGGTAATTATTTTACAAATGTTGGGGAATATAAAACCAAAGATTGGTAATGTTAATTAAATATCGGGAAATATTAAGCATCCATTAAGGAAGAATAATTGTTGGGAAATATGGGGAATTTTTGAAAAACAAGAACTAAAAAATTACAGGAATATTATCAAATATTAAAAAAATAATTATATTGAAAAATGTGGGGAATTATAGGAAATATGGAAAAGATATAAAAACATAGTATTGAGAAATGTGGGGAATTATGAAGTAGAAAGGTGTATAAAAGGAGCTGAAAAATTAATTTTTTAGAAATATTAGGGAAATATGGTGATATTGGGAAATGTAAAAATAAAAGTTGGATAATGTTAATCATGTATCTGGGAAAATATCAAATCACAATATTCGCAAATTCTAATGAAATAATGTAAAGTATGGAAAAATTAACTTTCAGAAAACATTTAGGGAATTTGGGAAATTCGTGATATATTATGAGAAAAGATGATGTTTCAAAATGTGGGTAATTATTTTACAAATATTAGGGTATATAAAACCAAGGATTGGTAATGTTAATTAAATATCGGGAAATATTAAGCATCTATTAAGGAAGAATAATTGTTGGGAAATATGGGGAATTATTAAGAAACAAGGACTGAAAAATTGCAGGAATATTTTCAAATGTTAAAATAATAATTATATTGAAAAATGTGGGGAATTATAGGAAATATGGAAAAGATATTAAAATATGAGAAATTATTAAGGAAAAATATTAAATATTAAGGGAAATTTAAATTTTGCAAAATGTTGGGCATTGTTTAGGACATTTATATAAGGAAAAACTAAATTTTGAGAAATGTTAAGGAAATATGGTAATATTAGGAAATATGAAAACTAACCAAACAAATGTAGGGGTAATTTGAAATATTAAGTAAAAAAAAATGTATTGCAAAATCTCTGAAATTATTACAACATATACAAAAAAAAATAGTATTGGGAAATATGAATAAAATACTGGAAAATATGGAAAAAGTAAACTTTTGGAAACGACTCAGGAAATTTGGAAAATTTGAGAAATACTAAGAGAAAAAAAATCATATTGCAAATATTGGAGAATATAAAATCCAAAGATAGGTAATAATAATTAAATATTATTATTATAGATGCTGCAACTAGTCAGAAGAAATAAAAAATTATTGAAATATTTTTAAATATTACGTAAAATGTATGTGTACCATGTCGGGAATATTTAGGGAAAATATATATATATAAAAAAACAATATTGAGAAATATTAATGAAACACCGGAAAATATGGGGAATCATTAATCAGAAAATATATGAAAATAAAAAAAACACACTTTTGAAAATATTTAGCGAATTAGAAAATTTGCGAAATATTTTGAGAAAAAATAATATTGCGAAATGTGGGTAATTATTTGGCAAATGTTGGGAAATATAAGGAAAATATAAATTTTGAGTATTAGGGAAATATGGAAATATTTGAGAAATAAAAAAACAAAAGATTGGGAGTGGGAAATATAAGGAGAAGAACTGAAAAACTATAGGAACATTTTGAAATGTTAAGGAAATGATATAGGGAAATGTCAGGAGTTATTAAGGAAAAAATATAAGATAATATTATATTTATTAAGATTTATTTAGCCATATTGGGAAATATGAAAAATATTAATGAAACGAGTAAAAATTGAGAAACGTTAACAAAACGCGAAAAACAATGAAATACAAAAAATGTTGGGAAATGTTGAGGGAATTTGGAAACGTTCCGGAATTATTGAGCAAATATAAAAAAACGAGATATATAATATTAATGAAACGTCTATAAATAGAGGGAAATATGAGTTTATATAAATAACCGTCAGGTGGCGACCATTGTTTCGTGTCGGTGGTGCCTCGGGGGCGGAAGTTGCCGTGTTACGACTGTCGCGACTACAATCCGGAAACTCAAATACTCACGCTCACGTATAGCTACGTGAAGACGCTGACCCGGATACCGGAGAACGGGCAGGTCGACCAGGAAGTGTTGACGTTTCTGGAGACCGCGTTCCGCAGTCTCGCCTGTCTGAACGGCTCGTTCCTGACCGAGAACGACAAGAGTTACCCGTGCAGCAGCAAACACCACGGCGTCGACGTCGAGATCGCCGGCAAAACGTTCAGTCTGATCGGGAAAATCGAAAAGCAGAGCATAAGGGACCTGGTTTGGAACTGCATCACGGAGGACGTGCTACGTCAGCTGGTACCGAACCCGCCCGACGTCGAAGCGTTGAGGGCGTACCTGGTGCTGCCGCTCTACCACGAGTTCAGTAACCCGAGGCAGTACCCCAGGTTGCAGAAACCCTTCGCTAGTGCGTTCCTCGCTCTCAAACCGCCCGCCGACAAGATCGTCGGCGGATGGTGGGCGTCCGCCTCCGTCGACTACTTCGAGAGACTCGTGAACGTCTTCAAGATCGTAGCCGGGTTCATTTTGCGCAACCAGAAGATCCCCCAGGGACGGGTGAGTCGCCCCCGGGAAAAATTAAGCAATGCTGGCCCAAATAAAATCTTTTTTTTTTCTTTAGTTTAACGCTCGATATACGCGGCGTGTTCAAAAAGTGAAGTTTTATCAAAAAGTGTTTATTTATTCATCAAAATACACTTGTGCCAACGTTCTTTCTGATCCTTGAAGCACCTGTGGTATGCACGTTCTTTATCTTTCATCGGTTTGCTGAGTTTCGGGAACAGGAAAAAGTCACAGGGGGCCTATCCGGTGAATATGATGGCCGAGGCATGATTCTGGGACGACTGGGCTTTGGTTTCGACGTCATACCCATATACCCATGAGTCGTTACCAGTTTGAGCATATCAGGATCGTCATTGACGACAAAATTAAACAGTTTCGAAACGAATTTTGCTGCCACAGGTCTCATACCCAAAACTTCCGAGAAAATAGAGACGCCGACGTTTTCAGCCACTTCTCTAATAGTGATTAGACTATTTTTCAACACCATTTTCCACCAGTTATTAATAATAAAATCTTTATGTAGCATTATGCTACATAAAAAATACAAAATATTAATTCTAAGCATAAAATTTCAGATAAAAGGAAACCAATGTCTCTGAAATAGGTAACTTTTTCGCAAACATAAATGGGAACGCACCGCTGTTGAATTTTAAAAATAAATACATAGACATTAAACACTACTTTTTGTTTTACATTAATCATAGCTCTATAAAAGTTAAACTATTGCTTTGAGCGTTCATTTAAGGTTTTGATTTATAGTTAGCCTTAATGTCAAAAAAGCATGAGACAACCCGTAGTAAACAAAACAAATAAGAACTGAAAGTTCAGATTTTCACGAAATTATATATTTTGACATGACAATTGTTTCTCAAATGTAATATTCACAAACTACCTGCTACTATATATACCGAAAAATGACCATAAAACCATAATTAATGTTGTTGCGAGAATTTAAGTTCAGTATAGGAGAGGTATTTAAATCTAATTGATCGTTAAGCAATACATTTGAATGTCTCATTTTGTTCATCTCCATGGCTTCCAATAAATTTAATTTTTTACTTTTTGTGGCTGTGCGTAATATATCAAAATTGTCAATTATTTCAGACCGTCTTTTATGACGCCGCTTTAGTCGCCGCGCTCGACGTCATGGCCTTCCTGAACAAAATCAATTATGGCGGCGACGGCTACAAGGTGTGCCACGATGTGTTCCACATCAACGACCTGCAGGATTACCTCGACGTGAGGGTCGACTACGTCATGTGGCTCTCGGACAACGGAGTAAGTCTCTCGAGCTATCGATCTCAAATTTCGCGCCTTTTTAATACCCTATCGAACGCACGAGGTTACGAAAAATGGCAGCGATTCGACCCCGGCGGCTTTTACCGCCTTAATTTTAGTTGTAATTTAGTGTTTTTCGAGAGCGCTAGTGTTCTTTTAGATCGTGACCAGTAGTAATGATAGACCGGTTAAGGAGCAAAAAAACGCACATAACCTCAAAAACCGCGATATGCTCCGTCCCCGTCTTTTTTATATCTTATATGCAGTCGAGAGATTATCGATCTTTTGATTTTTGAACAGCGGCAGCAGTAGGGACACGATCGATTTTGGTCTTTTATACCATATAGAGATCTCGGTTAAAATCGATAGTTTTTCTATATTTTCATTTTTCAAAAGAGCGAAAATAATATTGCTTCTTTATCAACTTGGATTATTTAATAGTAATATAAAAATTTCGGTTAGCTTTTTGATACAATGTAGCAGTGACGATTAACTCGATAGTTTATCGATATGTCAATTTTTAAACAAAGCCGACAAAAATGGAAGTGTGTGTTTTTTTTAATATATGGAGGTAGCAATAGTGGTAAGATCGAATGTTTATTAATGTTGTATTTTTTTATACCATTTAGAGGCGGCTATAAACTCAATAGTTAATCGGCATTTTTGTTTGTTAACAGTGTGAACCGAAAGGATCGTTTCTGTATCAATAACATAAAAGTTTTGGTTAGTTATATTAATTAATAATAAAATATATATTTTATTGTTTTAGTATTTCGATTGATTTTTAAACAGCAGTAAATTGTCGACTTTAAAAAAATACAGTCGATTGTTTATTAATAATATATATTGATTTAGTTTTTTTTATACATTATGGGGATCTCGATAAAGTCACAATGCGGAAAAAAAGATCGTTTCTTTGTCAGCAACATAAAAATTTTGGTTTTATCATATAGCCTATAGTTTTTTAATATTTTACTCATAAAACAGAACGGAGAGTAGACTAATTTATTAAGAAAATGGATATTTAAATCTTTTTTGATATCTTATATGTAGTCGATAGATTGTCGATATTTTGAGTTTTGAACGGCGGCGATCATATCGAGATCTCGGTAAAGTCGATAGTTTCTCGATATTGCTTCTTTATCAACTTCGAGTGTTTAATAATGATATAAAAATTTCGGGTAGCTTTCTAATACCATGTAGCGGTGACGATTAACTCGATAGTTTATCGTTTCTTTATCGATTATATAGAAGTTTTTCTTTAATATATTAGTAGTTAGTTAGTTTATTAATATTGTAGTGACTATTAACTTTTGTATTCACACTTTTTTTTATATCTTTCAAAATTAACCCTGTAGGTGGAACACATCTCGTACGTTTAATGTCATTGTTTTTTCTTAGTGTAATTTAATAAGATTGTATCCACCTAGATAAATAAAAAAATATATATTATTACCAAAAATTTTGATAGTCCGGACGCGAGTTTGATTGCCGTCGGGAGGTAACTTCCATACGAACGATGTAATTTCGCTTTCAGACCGACAACCGTCTGTTCCTGTGCAATTACCCGTTCGTGTTCGACGCGCACGCTAAGCTCAGCCTGCTCGAGACCGATCAGACGATCCAGATGCAGAACGCGATGCACAGCGCGGCGCAGCAGGCCGTGCTCGCCGCCATGTTTAACCCCGCCCGCACCGCCGTCGTCTACCAATTCCTGGTGTTGAACGTCACCCGCGAGCACATCATCGAAGACACTCTACGGGAGCTGTCCAACGTGAACCCTCGCGATTTGAAGAAGCCGCTCAAGGTGAAGTTTTGCGGCGAAGAGGCGGAGGACGCGGGCGGCGTCACCAAGGAGTTCTTCATGCTCCTGCTCCGCCAGATCCTCGACCCGAAGTACGGCATGTTCAGGGAGTACGAGGAGACGCGGACGATATGGTTCGCGGAGAACGCGTTCGAAGAAGACAACGTATACTTTTTGATAGGTAAGTGTAAAAAAAAGATACGAATTAAGGAAAGACCCGGGCAAGCTGTAAGAACGAAATATGGCCGAAATTTGGGGTTTTGTTAGGAAAGATACTAAACAATATTTATTTAGAGCAGAGGTAAGGTGTTTCAATTCTGACTTCAGAGAGTTGATAACTGATGGCGATGTGACAATGCACTGAGGGCGTAGGTTTTCTGTATACATAATGACTCAATGTTAGGTCTTCTGATTTTCTATTGATAAGAATATCTAAGAGTGGGAGCTTCTTATTAGTTTCTAATTCAATGGTAAAACATATGTTAGAGTCTATAGAGGTTAATTATCTTAGAAAATCTACTAGGGATTATATTCGCTATGACTGGTGATGGTGGAGAACCCGTAGCTGTTCCCGACAAAAATTTGACCGTTATAAGAAAAATATGTTTCAGACAAGCATTTTTCAATTATGTCCGTCATTTAGCTCCGCCCCCTCAAACAATATATAAGCAGGTGCAGAGTAAGATGCGAGCCAGTGTCAGCCAAGCTCTGAAGAAGCCAACAAGATGATCCAGAAGTTTTATAAAAAGTATTGCATTAAATATTAGTAGTGTAGAAGTTTCTGTTGGAAAAAAAAATGCAGTTTTGTTCTCTATTCCAATTGAAAATTGAAAAATTTAGTTAGTTGATGGCCATGAAAGGGTTGATCTAATCTATCGACGCCTCCGATGGTTTTATTGTAGTTCACAACTAATTTTAGGTTTCTTTATGGGATTTGCTTCTTTGTTTTTCTTACCATGCCTTTTTTTTTAGTTTTTTTTTTTGTCACAAGTTAATCTTTTCTGTTCTGCCGCAGAGTACTCTGTAATTATTATCATTATCAAAAAATAATTGATAATCCAAGACCGCAAAATGGTCTGCTTTGAACGTACACCAATAAATTGGAAAAGTGGTGGTGCTGAATCCAAGATGTCTGTATTTATTTGTAATCAGATATCATTTGATTGGTTATCATCCTCGCTTTCCCCCGAATCCGATTCTATATCGCCATCGTCACTTCCGCTTTCTGATAGATTGGCATGCTCCAATTCAAAATCTTCCAACATATATTCAACAATAAGAAAAAATCTTATATTGTTATGTACTAGCGTAAAACTTATTCTAGCAAAGTGCGTATATTACACGTCCGCACAAGAAAAAGTTAACTTTTAGAATGATAATGTGAGTAGAATTTCGTGACTTCACCGCCCTCTGTCCAGTTTTGACATACGAAAATCCCAAAGAAAGGAATTAATGTCGCTACTCCTCGAGAGATGGCGGTACGTCATACCCACAGGAGAGTGAGACCTCCTCCGGGCAGTGTTTATAATTTCTCGGGTTCAATGGGGTTTTCTTCGCTGCACGCGCATACAACTCGTCGTATACAGAACTAGAATCGAGACGAAATGTGTAGGGATGATCTGCGGACTGGCCATCTACAATTTCACCATCATCGATATCCCGTTCCCGTTAGCGCTCTACAAGAAGCTGCTGCGCGAGCCTGTCGGCCTGTCGGACGTCAAAGATCTGTCGCCGACGATAGCGCGTTCCTTAAAGAGCGTGCTAGACTACGCGGACGACGACATGGAGGACGTGTTCTGTCTATCTTTCGACGTCAGTCGCGACGTGTGGGGCGAGGTGGTGACGGTCGAGCTCAAACCCGGCGGCTCCCAGATCCCGGTCAACCAGGAGAACAAGTGAGTGCGCAGTCTACATTGAATGTTTGTAAATTTTGAAATTTGGTTCGGGGTTCGCCTCTAGTAACGGGCATTTTGTCCCAAAGAGTAGCTTTGACCGCTAAGTATTACCTATATACGGACATACAGACGATTCTGCACTTGGGAATGAAGGATCTAAGGTCACAGTGTATCAGATCGATGTTTTTGTTCGCATTTTGAAGCTCAGGTCTTTTGATCCATCCGGTGGTTATTATTTTCTGAAGGAATATCTTCTGCCTTTGTCCAGATCACTGTAGAAATGTTCCACATTTTCAAGAAATAGGGTACCTTTAGTAGTTTTCACATCAAAACTACTTAGTAGTACATTAGTACTATAAACAATTAGTGTGTAATGTACCTGAGTGATACCAAATTTTTGGTATTACCACAAAACTGGTTAGCAGCACGTCAGTAAAAATAAATAGTAAGAGGTCAAAGGTCACAATTTTCATGTCTTTAGGCCCTTGATTCATTACAAATAGAATTATGTTCTGAACAAGGGTAACATTTTTTTTCTATAACGGTTTTGTTCCAAAGGACTAGTTTTCTCCGCTTAGTATTACCCCAAAACTACTTAGCAGTACCTCAGTACCACAGATAAATAATACTTAAGGTACCTTGGTGATACAAAATATGTAGAAAAAAATCATACAGGGGATTCTAAACGCTCCAATCACTTGAGAACAAATGTCGCATTGTATCAGGTCCCGGTTTTCTGTTCGTGTTCTATGACTCAAGTCCACTTGGCAATAAAAGGCCAAAAGTCACAATCATCATCACTACTAATAGGATGATCTGAAAAAGGGTAACATTTTATTTTTTTGTAATGGTTTTGTTGCAAGTAGTTTTCACCACTTAGTATTACCCCAAAACTACGTAGTACTCGGGACTACAAATAATGCGGAGAAATGATTTGTTTTCTCGATATCCTGCAAGTGCGGTTTTTATTTTTTTTTAAATACTTCTCGACCCCCCAGCCCCCCCCAGTTTCAATAGGCTTCGTTACGGAGCTAAACTCGATATATGTGTCAAATTTCAAGTGGATGGCTTCAATTTTCGGACATTTATCGTGTTTCATAGCGAAGTCCAAAAAACAGATGAAAATCGAAAAAAAAAAAGATGGACGCCTTGGTTTGATCAGGCCCATTTACTGATTTGTGTACCTTGTGCACGGCCTCAAAGGAGCCAAATTTGAAGGTCGTGCTGCAAACCGTTCAAAAGATATAGCCAATTAATGCCAGGTCTACAGAGAAACGGAGAACGGATAACGGAGAACAGAAAAAAAAGTTTTCATCGATTTTTCGAAAGTAACAAGAGCATAGCATAAGGTTTTTTTTAAGATTTCGATTTATACATCCATTTTAAACGGCCAATAGCCCTTTGTGTAAAAAATATCTAAAAGTAACCCCAATTTTTTTGCCTCGTTTTGAAGTGGAAGAGTAATATTGTTTATTTTTACGATTACTTCAGAAGCAAGACTCTTAACATCCACCGGCCGGCCAAAAAACATTACAGAACATTTTTTTTTTTTTGGTTTAAAATCGAACTGTGAACTCTGGAAATTCTGTCAATTCGTTCAAGGTCGCTGCTGATATTTTGGCACTCAAGCTGCCTTCTCCCTGTTAAGTAGTTTTTAACTAAATTTACCCAAAACCTAAGTATTTAAGAACAGTGAGGAGAATATTGGGCACGTTCTATAACCTTGGATAATATTGGCAGAATGGAAATGGGCGCTTAAGTTGCTCAACTATTGCGGGTCGTCAATCTACGGAAGAGGGATAATATTAACTAATTGTTTCAAGAATGTTCTGTATATGCTTTTTTCTCGCAGCGGATCACTTTGTCAGTAAAGTTTCCAAGTTCCTCTGTAACGGGCCCGATTTTCGGGTGTTTTTTTCTTAATTTTCTGCGATCCAAGGTGTTCCTTTTTAAATGTATCAGATCCGAACGTTTCATATATATTCCCTTCAGGCTGCGACCGTCTCTTTGCAGACACGAATACGTCCAGCTGTACATCGATTACGTGCTGAATAAGTCGGTAGAGCAGCAGTACCGCGCGTTCCACACCGGTTTCATGAAGGTGTGCGACGGCCGCGTCATCAAACTGTTCTACTCGTACGAGCTGATGGACGTCGTGATCGGCAACGAGAACTATGACTGGCACGCGCTTGAGGAGGCGGCCGAGTACAAGAACGGATACAAGTCGTCCGACCCGACGATACGGTAACGCCCCCATTGTTATTATCGCGAATTTTATATTTTTATCGTCGGGATTATTTTTCTATGATACTACGCCGCCCCCGAGGTCCACTCGCTAGATTACCAGGTGTCAATTCGATAACACCCTGTATAAATATGTAAACCGTTTAAAATTAACGTACCACTTACTTTTTCTGACTGATAAGCGGCTAGTGTTAGAAATCTTATGTGGTTTACGTCAAGTAGGCGTTTCTGTTATTTTTGTACCGCTTTTATAATTTTTTTTTCAGTTTGATAAGCGTATTATTTGCAATCGCGGTCCCGGTGTCGGTTATTCTTTTGTGCGGGATCGAAATTTCAAAATCTGGTTGCGAAAGTATGAATCGAGTGTGTTATTTAAGTGATGACGAACTTGGTCTGTATAATGGTTAAAAGGGCAGGAAAATATACTATTGTCGGGAGAAGATGAAAGGCAGTTGGATTGGCTAGCAGACACACAGAAAATATGCTTGAAAGAGCTAACTAACCAATTCTAAACTACTGGAAATGTCAGGATGTCTGCCTCAACCATCGGGAGAAGGTTAAAGGAAATAATCGGATTGGCTAGCAGAAGGTGTGCTGCTGCACCGTTGCTTACTGCAGATCACAGATCACAGAAGATTAAAATTCGCTAGAGAACATGGCGCACTGGATTGCGGGCAACAGGAAAAGGATTTAATTCACAGAGTAAGCCTAAAACATAACATGGCAACCGTGGTGATGGCAGGAAAAGAAGGGCTACAAGTCAAATGGAGAGAAGAAGTGTCACAGATAAAACTGGAACGACCCAAAAATCTCCAGATGGTCGTAATAGAGTATGACGCACACCCGGAAAGATTTTATGATGTATCTCTCCAGAGGTGGTTCAAAAAATGTTCTCGCACAGAGCTGGATCCTATAATCTATAGGCGACACGACCGACTTAAATATAATATGATTAATTTAGCGTCATATGCCTGTTCCGATTAACCCGCCAAAGTTAGAGCGTGTCGTTCGCTTGAAATGGGAAAACATACCTTAAGAAATCATCCAGGACTTAATAGCGTCAGAACTACAGAAGTAGTTGTAAAAGCTCCAGGAGGTAAAACGCTTTATTGAAGTTTTTTGTAAAATTATTTTTCAAAAAAACTTCCACAAGGGAGTGTAATTTGTTATTATTGTTAATGTCCCTGCTTTAGCTCCTCCCCCCTCAAACCGTATATAAGCGGGCGCAGAATAGACTGCGAGTCAGTCTCAGTTTCAGAAGATTTGTGAATAGTATTTCTAAAATTTTGAAAAAATTTTTGCTGCAATTAAAAATTAAATTAAACGCCAAATAATTGTATTTTGCTCTGCCGCGTCGCCTTCAGGAACTTTTGGGAGGTGCTCCACGAGATGTCGCTGGAGGACAAGAAAAAGTTCCTCATTTTCCTCACGGGTACCTATCGGATCCCGATCCAGGGCATGAAGGGGATCAAGATCGTCGTCCAGCCGACCGGCGACGACAACTTTTTACCCGTCGCCCACACGTGTTTCAACCTGCTCGACCTGCCCCGATACAAGACCAAAGAGAAGCTGCGGTACAAACTGCTGCAGGCCATCCAGCAGACGGAGGGTTTCTCGCTAGTGTGACGTCGCTTGTTACTTTACCATTACTTTATTTTTCGAAAAACTCAATAAAACTTTATACACGTGTTTACAGATCGGCATTTTTTTTTTTAATCATTGCGTTACAAAAGCTACACACACGTGCCGTAAAAACAAAAATTCGAGGACGTCCCGCCTCTATTGAAGCTCTATCCCATGGTGCAACTGTAGACTATGTCCCTTTCATCCGCCTCCCTAAAAAAAAAACGCGACAGAAAGACATTGAGAAGAAGAAGTTCCGATTCGAATCGTTCCGTCACAGACCACAACAAAGAAGTTATTGCGACCGACCAAAATCGAACTGTGTCTGTGTCTAATTGTACTGTGAAATTTTTTTATTTACATAACAATGAAGAACTTTAAAATCGCGTTTCCTACAGTCTCAGTCTCTCTGGAATCGTAGAGCCTGAATAAATTCGCATTTTTGAGGACGATTGATTGATGAAAAATATTCGAGAATGGACTGAAATGAACGTTCAAACACTCGGCAGAATAGCAGAAAAAAAGTTATTTTAAATCTACGACTGATGTTCCGATTCGAATCGTGACAGATATAATACGACCAAAAATATAGTGCATATAGTATACAGTAGCTTAACAGATGTTTATTCTGCATTAAGTAGGTCTTGCCTGAGATTTTATTTTTAAATTTCATTAAGTATTGATGCCGCGGGGTATTTTCGAATAAGTAGGAGTGTTTATTTTAGCATCAAGGGTTTAATGTAAATTGCAATATGTTCGTATATATTACGGAGATTTTGACTGTGATCCTTCCAGTTTATGTACCTGATTCTCGAGCTTTGACCCTGCGACGCTGTTTTTACTGGATAGTTCAAACGGTAAGGTTAAGTACCTTACCTTACCTTAAAGAATAAAATATTTACTGATACTTTACTATTATTATATTTGATATTTTGTAAATTAATAATGATACTATGTAGAAACGTAATAAACTCTTACTTTGTACTATTGTTTTTACCTACAAAGTTGTCAAACCACTATATTTTTGGTCGAAGTATAACGGCATACTCACTGCGGTTTGGGTGCTCCTATTTGCGAAGGTCGAGGACTTGCAGCGTCGCTGCGCCGCTGACTCTCACGTGTTCGGCCACCTAGTGAGGGAAAAAACCAATACTGACGCGACAGTGGCGTACGTCGGAACGCCTTACCTTGAACAGGGGCGGGTCGGACGGGTGCGGGTGGAACCCGGACTGTCTGCAGTTGGCGACATACTGAAGCCCGTAGTTGGGCGTCAGTATGAAAAAACCGGTCCTGAAACGAAACGTCATTAAAACGGCCGGGGACGGCGCGACGTTTATACGCACTCGCTGTACTTGGGGGCGCAGACGATGGCGACCGCCTCAGGCATCAGCAGCTGGTAGGGGCAGTGGGTGTGAAGGTCGACGCTGGACAGGAACGCCGTCTGCGTCGGGTGGGTCTGGAATCAAACAGCCGCATTTGGGTTACGTTGGAACTAACGGGATAGACAAAATTCCCTGGACTGTATTTTTATTTTAATTTTGGTGAGAAAGTTTCGAGCTTCCTCTGATTTGGACCTCGCGGAAACCGCTAATTTGTACCGATGCTACCTGTAAAGCGAAGTCAAAGGATTATAGTTAGTTAAGGGACAAGACAGGGGCGACTCAGGTAGGTGTCTAACTACATATTGAAACAGCAAGAAAAAGATGAAACCCATATGGACAAAAAACTACTGCTCCGTATTATGCGCTACGCAGTCTCCGATAGTAGCATAGATGTATAGTCAATGACGCCATCGCGACTATCTCGAGGAGCGTATGTGATAGACGAAAACCGTAAAGACAAAAAAATGTAGTTCTTGATGGGGGCCCATAGTACAGTTTAGACCAATTATCCGTATTTTTTGCGAATTTTGATTAATAGTTATGGAAAACAACATTTTTCAGGATCTTTTACATTCTTGTCCATAATATATACCCTGTATATAATCGAGAAAATGCATAAAATAAAAGTTATAGTCAGTCAGTCAGTCCCGGATCTTCCACAGTTCTTGGATCAAGAATTTCGCCGATCAAGTTAATAGTTTTTCAGAAGATAATTTTTTTTCTGAACGCCAAAACAACCCAAAAGAAAATTTCAAAAAATGTTGAAAAAATACTTGGCGATATTTCATTGCACCTAGTTTGTGGGTGCGGACTTTCATATCTCTTCTGAATTTGAAGTCGATAGCTGCAAATTAGGGACATCTACTACATTGTTTTATAAAAGAAACTGACAATTGAAGCACAGCCTTCGAATTATGATCAATTGTACACCCTGTACATTTTCGGTTTATAGAATTTGATATGATACGAATTCGAGTTTTTCGTTTTTCGAACACATAAACGGTTTTCGACAATTGATTTTTTTATTGGACCCTTAAAGACGCGATTTTTAATTTTTTTTAAATTCTTCCGGACACCTCAACCCCACCAGTGGGAAGTCCGAACAAAGCCATTTTGTACGGGTTTATCGGTCTCTTGGGCTATATAAAAGGGGCCGTAGCTTCGATAGGCCGATTTAACGCCCCATCGATAGGGAACCAGAGAACAGAAAATTAAAAAAAAAATTTTCGACGCCTAGTTACGAGTTTCTTTGCCAAACGCGTACGCTTTCGAAAAATTCAATTTCATCGATCCTTTGAAAGAAACAGGATCAGAAGTACCTTTTGTTTGTCTTACACCCGCTGATTTTTACTGTATTGTGCTTGACCGTGACTAATCAAAGTGAGTATCTTGGCATACCAAGTGTACCCCGCATTAAAAATATTTTTTTTTGTTGACTGTTTTGATGGACGTCATAATTAAAATATACAGGAAATGAATCTGTAAATACTAAATGACAGTAAATAAAATTGCGGAACCCTTGTGTAAAGAGTTTTTGAAAAGATACGAGGAAAATTGAGTTGTTGGGGTACATTTGTACCCCACACGGTTCGACGAAGGTTAAAAAAAATTTAAGCGCATAAATATGTAGGGAAAAGTGTTGCAAAGAGACCCACCTCAAAAATTAACCAAAACAATTTTTTTTATTAAATACTTTTTAATAAATAAATAAATAAAATAATTATATATTAGTCAATGCATCTGAAAAACCAAAAAACATCTCCCACCCCCCACCCAAGCGATAACACGATTAAACAACAACAAAGGCGTCAACATTTATTTATTGAACCGCCGCTTTGCTTCCGATACTTCTTAATCTCGAATGCTGCGTCAGTGACGTTCGTACCCTCCTCGCGATGCCCTTCCGTCGCCGCCATACCGGGACACGTCACGCAGCGACAGTACCGGCGAAAAATCTCACCGCGCAGCGCCTCATTTTCCGCAGCGATGCTCCGCCGCTGTTCCGCGAGCGCCCGTCTCGACGCTTCCGCGTTCCCCACCCTTTGCCAAAACACGTCAAGGGCGGTCGCGTATTCGGCCGTCACGTACGCCGGTCGGGACATCTCGCGCCCAAAGTTCGCCGGGAACGGCAACACTTTTTCCTGTCGCACGCCGAAGAGAAAACGGAATCGATAATAGTAATCGACATTATCGATGGCCGACCAAAAATCAATAGTTCAACAATAAGATCCATGAACAAAATATGGACATTTACGACAAATTATTAATTATTATTACATTATTATCGTCTGTTAGAAGATCAAAATATCGTCACCACCAAATGTTAAAAAAATTCGATCGATAATATCGACAAGCAACTGATTCTATTGGTACCTCTGTTCAAAAATTAAATATATCGATAAACTATCGACTTTCTACGCGATAACCAAAGCAACAACAAATTTCGACATTATTGAAAAAAAAACAATTTTTTTGTCGCTTATGTTCAAAAAACAATACATCGATAAACTATCGACTTCGTCGTCACCTCCAGGTGATATCAAAGAAAATCAAACCCTTTATATGATTAATAAACAACTGTTATTGCTTCAGTTCAAAAATCAAAATAATGGAAATCTATAAACTTTACCGCTGATCAAAAGAAATCTTCATATTATTGATAAGTAATTGATTCTATCGTTGCTGTTACCTCCATCCAAAAATTAAAATATCGTCTTGGCATATGATATTAAATAAGAAAGTTTATATTATTGATAAAAAACGATTCTTTTGTCTGTTCAAAAATTAAAATGTCGACAAACTACCGACTCTAACGTCAATTCCACATGGTATTAAAAAAACAAAATCCTTGTATTATTAATAAACCATCAAATTTATTATTAAACTATTTTATTATTATTAAACTAACTACTTCGTATACATAAAAAATACAACTTTTATATAATTAATATAGAAACGATTGTTTTGTCCTGTTCTAAAATCAAAATATCGACAAACGATCGATTTTATCGTCATGTCTACATAGCATTTAAAAAAAAAAATATTCATCTGGTTAGTTAGTGAACTTAATTTAACAATTATTTGATAAAAAACAATATCATTGATAAAGAAACGATCCTATGGGACGCTCTGTTCAAAAATCTAAATATTGATATATTATCAAGTTTTGGCATCTCTATATGCTCCTTCTGGCAATATATATTATCATATTTTATTATATTTTATTATAATTAATTATTTATTTATTATAATTAATCCTATTAACCACTCTGTTGAAAAATTCAAATATCGATTAACCATCGACTTAATCCATGGTATTAAAAAAACAAAATATTTATGTAAATAATAAAAAAATGGATCTTATTGTCCGCTGTTGAAAAATCTCGATATAGAATCGACTTATTGTATGTTAGTAAAAAAACAAAACGAATTTATTAATTATAACCAATCCTGTCCGCTCTGTTCAGCAATCAAAATATCAATATTATTGACAAGATAACAGACCCTATTGTAGACTCTGTTCAAAAATTAAAATATCGAGAAACTATCTACTTAAAATATGATAGTTGAAAAACAAAATATATTATATATCTTAAATTATCTATATAAGAATTATTCCTATTGACCACTCCGTTGAAAAATTAAAATATCGATAAACGATCGACATGATAATTTTATATCATAGCAATTTAACACAGGATAGTAAAAAACAAACTTTCTATATTATTAATAAAACCGATCTTATTGTAGACCTTGTTGAAAAATTAAAATATCGATAAATTATCGACTTATTCTGCGATATTAAAAAAATAAAATATTTATATTAATAGTAAAACAGTAGATCTTATTGTCCCCTGTTCAGAAATCAAAATATCGATAAACTAACCACTTATTATATGTCTATTCAGCAATCAAAATATTGATAAGATAACGGGTTCTATGGTAGACCCTGTTCAAAAATCAAAACACCGAGAAACTATCTACTTAAAATATGATAGTTAAAAAACAAAATATCTATATTATATTATTTATATATATATATATATATATATATATATATATATATATATATATATATATATATATATATATATATATATATATATATATATATATATATATATATATAAGAAATAACCCTATTGTCCACTCTGTGATATTAAAAAAACAAAATATTTATATTATTAAAAAAATAGATCTTATTGTCTTATTATATGTTAATAAAAAAACGAAATATCTTTATTAATAATATAAAAGCCGATCCTATTTTCCGCTATATCGATAAACTACCGACCTAATATATGATTAACTATCAATATTATCAATAAAAGAACCGATCCTATTCGCTGTGCGAAAATCAAATTATCGATAAACTATCGACTCTATCGTCACTTCCGCTATATACGTTATATACGACCTTATCGGCTTCTCTACCTCCAAAGTCTCCAGGCGGCGGCAGGTGGCGCCGAGGCGGAGGACGCGTTCCGCACGAGCGCGAACGTCCCCGAGGCGCGTCGCGACGTCGTCGTGGCAAGCGGCGAGACGCGCGGCGCGCTCAAAGTCGGCCGCGCGGTCCCGCGCGAGTTTGCGCTTGAGCGCGTCGAACGCGGCGAGGAAAAAGTCGCGTTCGCCGCGCAGGTCCGCCAACTTTCGCTCGAAGTACGCGCGCTGTTCGGCGCGAGCGACGCGCAGCGCGCGCGCGCGATCCGACGCCGCCCGAATCGCATCCAGACGTTTGGCGATCGTCGCCTGAAGGCGGTCGTCTCGCTTTTTCAGCTTGTCGTCCGCGTTCTTCCTTTCTCTCGTTCGGTCGCGGTAACGATCGACGAAAGCGACCGTGGCGTCGCGCGCGCGCAGCCGGATTTCTTCGAGAACGGCTGCGCACTGCTCGACCAGCTGCGCATCCTTCGACGCCTGCTCCTCGAGTTTCGAGAAGTAGTCGGCGCGTCGCGTCCGCCGCACCTCCTTCGTCGCCATCTCGAGGATGTGCAACGCGGTTTTCAGGTGATCCTCGTTTTCACGAGACGACGACCTCGCGTCGGATAGGGTCGCGACGCGTTCGTCCATCACGCGTTTGATCTGCGAACGCACCCTTAGGGTACATACGGCGGAGCGACTAACCAAAACACGAAGGAACACACAGCCAATTGTATGAGAAAACTGTTGGGCGAATGATCCGAGCAGTCGTGCCCGTGTGAAACGTAAAAGGAGAAGACTACACTGCCCAAAGGACTAATAAAGTCTCCTCTCAAACTATCTATTATTAATAATACCGATCTTATTCTATATCCTGTTGAAAAATTAAAATATCGATAACCTATCGACTTCATCTATGCAATGGATTTTATTGACCGCCTTTTGAAAAATCACTCATAGGGTACATATGGCCGAGCGACAATATTCTAGGCTAGCGACTTGGCATGAAACGTGAAAGAAGAAGAAGATGACTACACTGTCCAAAGGACTAATAAAGTATCCCGACAGATTTTAGTAACTATTTGAGAATGGATATACCTCGTCGCTTCACTATGTTTATACCCATATATTTTCTACTCCCGCATTAGCATGTTTTTTGACCACTCCGTTGAAAAATTAAAATATCGATAAACAATCGACATAACAATTTTATATCATAAATTTAACATAGGATAGTAAAAAACAAAACGTATTTATTAATTATAACCGATCCTATTGTCCGCTCTGTTCAGCAATCAAAATATCAATATCAATTATTGATAAGATAACAGACTCTATTGTAGACTCTGTTCAAAAATCAAAATATCGATAAACTATCGACTTAATATATGATACTGAAAAAATTAAATATATATATATTATTAATAAATGAACCGATGCTCCGTTCGATTCATTTATTAACTATCGACTGAATATATGACGGTAAATAAACAAAATATCTTGTTTTCTTGTTTAATAGTTACTCGAATATCTTCGTAATTGAATAGAAAAATTTTGTCAAGTTCGGAACCACCGCTCAACGCAGAGAATTTTCACACGAATAGACGCCGGTTTGCGGTATTTCTCATTGCACAAATTGCACGGAATTTGATCGATATCGACCGCCAAACGTAAGGTATTTTTGATTAAAAAAATTATTGGAAGACCTCATTCTGAATGCAAATCTTATCGAAATCGACTAGAAAAGGGCGAAGTTTCACGCATTTTCCGTCAAACATTCCCTTCGGAGGCACCGTTCACTCCAGAGACGACTTGGATCGATGACCGGTGCTTTGAGGCAGTTTTTCGTTATAAAAACTGTCGGAAAGGTACACTCGTGTTTTGTCGTTTTATCGACATTTAGATCGATAACTTGATAAATTGCCACAAACCTCTTCGGCGAACTCGCGATCAAGTTCGCGAACTCGGGCCCCGAACCCGTCGATTATCCGGTCAATGTGTTCGGAGTGCGCCGTCGCGTTTAGAAAGCGATGGCGCTCGGCTTCGTCGAGCTCGTCCATGAGGAGACCGATAGCGAAATCTTTGCAGTCGACGGCGCGTTCGAAGCATCGCCACGCGTACGTCAGGTCGTCGCGCATGCGCGGTAACGCCGCCTCCGTCAACATCCGTTCCCAGTTTTTCTCCTGACGGGCGAGCGTAATGGCGCCGTATTTCGTCTCGCGTTCGAGCCGCGCCATTTGCAGCTCGCGCCTGCGTTCGATCTGCTGCCTTTTCCTCGCATCTTCGTCGCCCTTTCGCGGTTTACGTTTCGGTCCCATTTCGATAGCGTAAAACGTCACGTCACCTAAACGACGTGTGACGTCTGAGAAACCACGGACCATAGCCGAAAGTTCGGTATCGACAAGGGACGGACAATCGTATACGCTTTTTTTATGGCCTTCGCGAATTACAATATCGAAGTATTCTAACAACGTCAGCTTCATCAAGATGTCGATGCACGTTATACATAATTAAAAGAAGGAATGCTGTGTTTTTTTTTTTCAATTCTTCTCACAGATTCTCTTGAGATGTCTAATTCTAATGCCACTTGTCTTAGCGACGCAGCTGGATTTACGTTGACGTATCCCACAACATTGATCTCCATTTCTTCACTTATAATAAAATTATCATGTCGATTATCGATATTAGCTTTCTAACGTGCAGGAAGGCGACGTCCCGGATAGCGGGTTGCATACAATGCACGGGTCTGGCGAGAGTTTTCTCTGCATATCCACTTTTTTTTCATTTGTAAACTCATTATTGTTTTCCATGATAATCCGAATCGATAAAACGGCAAATCGATAGTCAAATGTACGATGTACATTGTACAATGTACAAACTGTCACAATTTTAAATCATGCCGACTGGATGATGAATAGAAGCAACGCCACCTAAGTAATATTTTGGTTTTACAAAAACGTATTTAATTATCTGGTTTTTTCCTTCCTGTGAGTCTATTTTTTAACGAAATTTGAAAATTTTGGTGTCAGAATGTTGCAAAAAAGTATCCGCCAAGTTCGTGATTATCCGAACTATTCGATTAGCCCCGCACTAACCGGGGCGCAGTTTATTTTTGGTCTCGCTACCGCAGTTAAAGGGGAACTCACGTGTATCCAGCCGATCGTGATCAGGTTGTGCTGGTCCTGGTAGTCGAATATCTCCTCTTCGTTAGTGGTCGCGCAAGAATCCGAAGTGCCCTTTTGTTTAGGCAAAATCATGTGGGTGATGATCAATTCGTCGCGTTCCAACTTGCCGGCGAGCACGCCGCAAGTCTCGACGTTTCGCGCGGTGTTGCCACGCGCCATCTCTTGAAACAGCGTCATCACTTTAGACGGCACCACCACCGACCTCAGCTTGCCGCTCTTGTAATCCGACGGATTCAGATCTGCCGGTTTTTTGGTACGATCGACTACCGGCTGGGGGGCGGGGATATCGTCGAGGGGCGGGGCCGAAGGAAGAGCCGGCAACGTCGCGACGGACGGCGACGTCAGGTTAGGGTCCGGGTAGCTGACATCATCGATGGGACCCGGTAACTGGGCGGTTATGAATTCGGCGGGGGCGACCGGGAGCGTCGCCCCCGGTTTTTTGACGTCGTCCGCTTTGGTTTTTTGACGTTCTTGTAGTTTTTTCTACAATAATGACAAATAATGGGCGGAAATCCCGGCACAGTGAAGAAATATGATGTTTCTAACCGGCGTTTTTTTTTTTGGGGGGGGGGGGGGGTTAGGTTGAAATACTTTAAGCACGTATTCTTCTGTGACTCAAAATAAGGACAAAACTTCATATAAACGAGGGCATGTAAAATGTAAAATATAAAGTTTATAATTTTTATTAGAATAATTAGCTTTACACTTCATAGTTTCATTTGTCTTTCGCTAATAAAAGGATTTATAAGAACAATCCAAGTAAAAAGTATTTTATACCAACTATGAACAAAATTAAAAGCTGTCGAATAATTGACATTTAATTTTTATTTACCCAGCAACACAAACAAACGCGTCATTAATTTCCAAGGCTTTAATTAATAATAAAATAATTATACCAATATAATGTACCAAATTTTATTTTAAAATATTTACGTGTTTCGAAAATATTTACACAAAAATCGCCATCACCTCTTCATATTTAACACCCTGTATGTTAAAAAATAAGACGTTTTGGACCCTAGTTTATATGAACCTTTATCCTTATTTTGGATCACAGAATACATGACGTCTAATTTCGAGACACCCTGTATGAGAGAGGAAAAATGGCAATTTCCTCAGAAAATTTTTATGTACTAACTAATTGAAAAGGTGAACGCATTATCGAAATTGATAAACTTTTATTGCAGAATATCACAGGTAGACAAATTTTGATATTTCTCTTGATGAATAGAACATACCACATTTTTAGATACATTTAGATACAACTCCGCAAATATTTGCTGAATTTTGTATTAAAAGAATAGAAGAAGAGATCTATTCAGCTGAAGATGAAATCACACAAACCACTGGTAAGTGGAATAAAATTAAATGTTCAAATGTCTCATTTTCTTGGACAAACAAGAGTACTTTACTACTTTTGGATGAATATAAGAACTGCATTAAACAATTTCAAAATCTAAAAATAAAAAAGAAAAATGTTTGGGATAAAATTTCAAAAGAAAGGAAAACAGAAATAAATCCAACAAACTGAAATAAATTTACCCAAATGGACACTCTTAAAGGCAAAGTGATTAATGGAGACAAAAAATAAAAGCTTGTCCCGGCAAAATCTCTTGAAAAAATGCAAAAAAGTGCATATTTACAAGAGAATAACCAGATTCGAAGAGAACAACTAGAAATTCTAAGAAATCTAAGGAAACAGCAAAATCCATACTAAACAAAGTGAGTAAAATAAAGAATACCTTTTTACTCTATTATATGTTTAGAAAAGTATTTGATTTTTTTTTGTCATATATGCAACTGTATGGTAATTGCAAGGGTGAAATTTCAAAATAGGTAAAACAAATTCAAAATTCTATCCCGAGGAGAAATATAGCACTTGGAAGAGCACAGTTACTATATTTGCTGTCTCTAGATTAGATTAGAATTTACTAGGCGTTCTGCTACAAAGTAGCGACATACCAGTTGAATGCAGTACGTCTGATAGTCCTGCTTGTAGGCCTCCATCAGTTTTTCTTTGAGCTGCTCGGCCCGGGGCAGCACCTCCCTCAGTGTCGCCTGGTTCGCCGCCTTCATCGAAGCCGGGACCCCGTTAAAGTCCGGGTGCTTGCGAATCTTCTCCAAAAACAATGTCATAAACTTCAGGTAGAGGCAGTAGGCGTTCTCGAAGTTGCCCTCCTCGTAATAAACGTTCGCCATCCGCACCATTTCGAGACCGGAACGGTAGTACCTCGCCGGAGGCACGTGGGGATCCACCTGCACCATGTTACTGTAGTTGATGAGTTGTCTCAGTCGTTCCTGAGGCTCGATGGTCTCCAGTATGCCGGACGCCTTGTTTTTCGCCATCGCGCGAACTAAGTGTCCACGTCCGTAAGACAAAAACGCCGGGACATAACTACTACCCACTATTACACCTTCGGGTGACTCATTTGACGATAATTGTTTGCTTTTAGTCGCCTAGCGCGAGGTTATGTGCAGAGGTTGAGAGGTTGGTTGTGTCCAGCGACAGTAGGACTTTGTGCAATGGCTGGACGGACTTGTTGTGAAACGTAAAAGAAGAAGAATATGCAGTAGGAGCTGGTTTTGAATTAACTCGATATTCTGTGCGTCGATTAGGTTCCACGGCCAAGGTCATAGGTTACTAGAAAGAACGAACATTTGCTAAGATGGCACAGACCATTAAACGTTCGTCAAGCGCAAATTTACAAATCGGATAATCGCGTCCACGCCTCACCGGACAAACTTTGAAATTAATCGTTTTTTTAAATGAATTTCAATTTTATTGGGCGGTGGAAGGTGTAGTCGCGTGATTCGAGACTACGTAAAAACTAAAAAGAGATACGGTCGCGACGAGCCAATATAAACAATCAAACGTGATACACAATGTAATCAGCCGTTATCAAATCCGTATCAAATAATAATACGAGTTCTCTCGGTTACCTTAGTTGAGTTTACGTATTTATAGATATTTCGGAAAGCGGCCTAGTAATACAAGGGCGACACAGAGTTGGCCATGAGAATTTTCATAGTTCTGTGCGTTTTTCTTTTCGCAAGGGCGGACAATGGTAAGTGGCAATTGATATTGTTTCCATGGCGACTTAATTAAGAGTCATTTGATGATTCAAACGATATTTACATACGAGCGACTTCTTTTTGACGGTATCAACGACATTTCAATAAGCGGCTATATTTAGGGCGATATAATATTGTCGTTTCAAATCTTATTCAAATTAGATACGCGCGAAATACGTCGCCTTGAAACGGGCGAAATTTAAACGCAAATTGCATTTTTACGGATTTTTACGACGGCCTCGGTAAACGGGTAATCGTTGCCTTTAGGCGCTTACATTTAAATGGTTTTTTTTTTCCTAGACAAACGCTTTGTTTTACGTCTTCTCTGATTCGGCTCGGAAGCCAGTAGCGTGCCTATATTTTTAAAATATGTATAAATGCCGTTAAACCAAATGAAAATTTCATTTGGTCTTTGGTCCATGGTCAAAAGTCAATACCAAAATCATAGAATTAATTCTCCAGAAGACTAGTAGAGAGAAAAAACGACTTTAACAAGTCTATAATACGATAATATTTGCAATTGCTGCCAGTGAAACAAGTTCCATTTTAAATACATATTAAAGCAACACACACAGGCTTGCAACGCAGATTTTTTTTTTTGTTTATTTCTTTGTTTGGCAGTGCTGACGTAGAATTCTTTATATTTATTACCCTCTCAACTATTGGTAACACCGCTATCAGCTGGAATTTACGCGCCGTGGGCTAACTCTGTTTTGTGTTCGGTGGGTTTGCGTCCATTTGAGCGATATTTGCTTGTTTCGGTGTGTATAACTAACATAGTATGATACGCGGGTAAGTTTGTTTTATAGTACATGCACATGCGCAATAATCCCTGAGTTTCTTTCTTAGGCATAGATGTTCTCTCCAGTTTTCTGCGTCAGTGTGTACTTTTTTATATCGGCCTTCTAGGAACATTAATTCTATGTCCAAAAGTTCCGCCATTTTATTCGACCAAAGTTTAAAATTTGACTTTTTTTATAGAATATGTATATCACCTTACGTCACAATCCAGTAATATTGAAACACCAAGCGCGGAGTTATTTTCATTTTGAAGGTTATTATTATTATTATTATTGAAAACAATAGATAAGCGGTCAACCGACGACACTATCGTACTTATGTTATCATAGTGACTTCTTTGTTTTAGGAAAAACAATGTATGAAATGAGTACGCGTTAATTTCCTGATCGAGTGCATCACTGCTTGGGTATAAACCACTCTATTAGGGAAAAGAATCCGTCTTAGTAGTTTTGGTTATTTGGTTATGCGCTCTGAAGTGATTTTTGTCATATAACAATAGAAAAAAAAGTTACATAGAAATTTTGTACAGTTTCTTCTAGATTTTTTAGTTTTTCATATACCCCGTGATTTAAATTAAGTGTTCATCATTGAATTGCGTTAGCTGACTAGTAGCATTTTTTCCCACTGATCACGATGGTGAAAACAGAACAACAGTTGAATGTAGGATTTACGAAGAAATGGAGGCAAACGTGCTCTTTTTAAATGGAACACCCCGTATATTTTTTACTCTATTTTACTAGTTCGTAAATCACCAGTGTGGTAAATGGTTTGATGCGTCGGTAGCTTTAACTAATGTATTGGATGACATTCTTCAGGCTTGTGATAATAAAATGAGTTCTGTTCCGTAAACTATAAAGAATCTGACGATGACCTTCAATCTTTAAATCGGGTGTCTCATAACCACAACCTAAAACTTAATCCCGCGTAAATCATGTGTTATGAGTTTGGGAATGATGGGAATGGTAACTTCTTAATCTGGGAGTGCCTCTTAGACAGCAAATAAAAACTTTTATGTAATAATAGACATATTTTAAGTAAACAAGTGAATTCGAAGTTTGTGTGAATCCCTGGTCCTCTCTAATTTCAATGATTGTGGCGTTGTCTATGGCTTTTGTTTGGATAAGGAAAGTAAGAAGCGTGTTCAGATAGTACACTTTTCTTTTCCTTATTCCGGACGCCCTGTACACTAAAAACACTTGACAGCGGACTCCGACCTCACCGAGCCGCCCCCGCCGGCGGACGTGACCGCCCCCGCGACGAAACCGCCCCCGATTTGGGTACCGAACGAGTTTCCCCGCGGCGACTTCTACAACGGTATCAAAATTCGGGAGGGCGACCTGGAGGAAACGCGAAAATCTACGGGAGGCTTCGAGCTATCCGATCTCCTTCGGAACGACCTTAAAGAAAAAGAATCCGGCACCCTGTCGGCGACGTACGCCACTGTCGCGTTCGGGGACCCGATCGACGACGACACCGAGCCGATCGATAACGGCGAAAATACCGAAGAAAGGAGACGCTTGAAGGAGGAAATCGTGGTGGAGGAGTTCAAGACCCTCGTGGCGGTCGATCCGATGGAAAGGGGTGGCTGGTTGGCGGGCACCTTGGTGGCGTTTCTCGTGGTCGGCTCGGCGGTCGCCTACCTCGGCTTGTTGTCGTGGCGACGGTATCTCGAGTGAGCTTTATTTAACATAATTACGTTAACGTAACGCGCAACGCGTAACGTTATTTCGCAGGTACAAGTACGGCAGCAGGCAGGTGTTGGTGAACGAGGAAGACTTCGAGGATCCGAACGACATACGCCATTTTTCGGTAAATATCGCGCGAACCCGTCAGCGCACAGTCGTAATTTTGACGATTTTTAGATTTAACTAACGAAAACGGCAACCGTGGGGTCGCGTTCCCAACAGGCAGTCTCGTAAACTAGGAAAAATTTGTTAAATTTTGTAATAAAATATTTAGTCACGCTCTCGACGCGTTTTATTCGGAGTGTACGATTTGGGCGAATGATCGTAGTGACGTTGCCCAACAGTTTGCGAAACGTATGATGAAGATGAGGGAATGAACGATAAGGGCAAACGACCCGAGAGAACTTGCCCAAATTAGAGAAAACGTAAAAGAAGAAGGATGTTAAACTTTATCTAGAACTTGCTATTCCCATGTCTCCTGCTAAGGCTACACGTAGCTTTCTTAATGCATTTGCTTCGAACTCGTAGTGTGACCTAGTGATTCAGATGTGTATGGAATTAAAATACTATTGTTGTTCTTATCACTTATCGGCGATGGGCGAGTGTCCATGGTAGACTTTTTCCCAATAAAAACGAGGGGCTTTTTGACGAATAATAATTTGAGAATTACGGATTCTGAAAAAAATAATTGTTATTTGATGTTATGGTTCGGACACACAACTAAGATTTTAAATTTTGAACTTCTTTAGTATTTGCATTAAATATTATTATGATTATTGTTATTTTGCTGTTCACTGTTTATAATTAGGTTTGTAACACTCTTGTAGCTAGCAACTAACTGCTATTTGTCGTAAAAATAACGGTAAAATAATTAATTAAGTATATAAGTAGATACGTGAATGGAAACCAGCTTCGGTTACATTCTAAAGAAACCAACATGATAATCAAATTCTATTCAGCCAACCAACCCTTGTTCGAAATAACCTAACCACCAAAACACTATGGTGCGACTGGCCTCGCGACTAACCAATATATTGGCCCGGCTTACGCGGTTATGTTTGTAAACGGAACAATAAGGTTATGTGCGAACGGGATTTAGTTGAAAGCGTTCCTTAAACGATTTTCTCACTCACGAAACGATGACCGTCGGTATGACGGCCTCCATTTTGCGGAATCCCGAGATGCAATTCGGTTCGATCACTTTTTTCGCCAAACAACACAAAGGGGACACCTGTGGGAGCAACGGTCTGCCCCTCACGCCTAATTCGATAATCATTGTGGGGCGGGCACAGATTTTAAAGACGATCGACAGCCCGTTTCTGTGCCGGTACTTAGATATCATTCGAGGAAAGCACGGTAAGGAGCAACGGAAGGTTTTTTGGCCCTGGTACTTCGACGCCCCTTTTAGAGCGCACCGTCGTTGTCTCGCAATATTGCGGCGAACCCTTGTCCGGGTTCGTGAGCAAAAACGAATTCTCCAACGAGCGGATCGTAAAAATTGCACACCAAGTGCTGACAGGGCTCGCGGAGCTCCACCGAAACAAAATCGTGCACCGAAACTTGAGCAACGATAACATCCTGCTTCAGGAGAACGGCGACGTGAAACTGTTCAATTACGGGCTGTATTACATGACGCATTGCGGGCGGCTGGTTTCGTTTCCTATACTGTGAGTACTTTTGCAATAATTGTCCGATTAGGTTATGTTTCCGGCTTAAATGCGCGAATATCGTCGAAAGTTCCATGCGACTCCGTGGCGCAACGGTAGCGCGTCTGACTCCAGATCAGAAGGTTGCGTGTTCAAATCACGTCGGGGTCATAAATTTTTTTTTTCTTGAAAAATTTTTTTTTTTTATTTTTATCGCCGGGTGATTTTATTTGGCCGGGCTACGCCCCCTTTCTACGTTTTTTGAGCGGTTAATAATAAAAAAAACGTATACGGACAACTTGTAGAGACCGCTCTCGTTGCCTAATTATTAATGGTTGCTATGGTAACCACGTAAGGCGGGAGAGAATAATTTCCGAGAGGGCCAGTGACGCGTGGGGATTATAATGTCACCACATCAAAGTTTCTATATTGATATTTTAAATAGTTAAGTTAAACACACTTGACACACGTTTAGAGACAATGCAAACTGCTCCGATGCTTTAGAGTCACGGTTTTTGGGAAAAAATTTTTTCTGAAACTATGCAGTGCGGTGTAATAGTCGATGACGTCATCGCATTTAGATAGCGATTTTCCCATGGATTTTTTCAAATATTTCGACCAGCGTATGTGATAGACGAAAACCGGAAATACAAAAATTGATGCCGCCTATGGTACGGTTTCATCCAATTAGCCATATTTGTTATATATTCAATTTTGATTTAAGACTAATAATTTTTGAATTTTTGTCTATAATTGAAAAACCGTGTATATAACCGGAAAAATGGTTCAAATAAAAGTTCCGGATCCTCTGCGTCTCAGAAAAAAAATTTCAAAAATACTCTTTCATCCTCTGAAACGAGCCTGCATTCTAGTGAAAAAATTTCCAATGGTTTGTAATAATGAAATTGGTAACATAAATAATAATAATTTTTTTTTATAATAATGTTTGGTGTTATTATTTTAAATTGTCACTGATGAAACCTTCAATGCAGTTCGAGACGCTCGGCGCCCGGCGCGCTGTCATAAATAAATTCATTTTGTTTAAACTAATGACGAGCACTGAAATATTCTTCCGGAATCTTTAAACTTAAATGGATTGAAGATTCATTTGTTAACTTAGAAGTTAGTTAATAATACGAAAGTAAACAAATAATTTGAAGTCGTTAATATATTCTTAAAGTGTAGACATTTGACCGTGGATGCTGAAAATTCCATAAATTTATCTCTTACGGTTGATTTTTAATCCATTTTTTAATTAAAAGTGCTTAAAAATTTTTTTGGGGCATCAATTTTCCATCATAGGTACTTATAAAAAATATATATAGATTAAATTTTTAGGATCAAGTTGTAAGTGGGGGGTCCACTTGATGTGGTCTTACTCAAGTGCATCCCTTCGTCAGTATATTAGACTTTATCCAGAGCTCCTCCAAACAGGCAGCAAATAGAACAATAAATAGGACATTTACCCCTAAATATATCAGCAAGACGTTTTTTTGTTTTCCTTGATGTCATTAAAAACAGAAAAGTTACAGCCAATTAAAATGTTATCAAGATAAATCGAACGTACGGTACATCTTGTTAATCTTATAGCAATATGGTTAATAAGAAATGCACTTTTAGGCGCTCTCGAAATCCTGGGGGAATTGTTTAACCTTCACCTCACCAAAAGCTCGAATTTTGAAAGTTTCATCGACATCTTTTTAAAACGAGAAGGTTTTCCAAAAATATTTAATGCTGGAGTTTTTAGACCACGAAGGTCAACGCGCTCTCCAAAAACGTTTGCTTGATTAGTTTAAAAACAACTCAGTACTATACATACGAGGGCAGCGCCGAAATTTCCCGGCCTGAATATGAAAGAAACAAAGTCGAGTAACAATTATTTTTCAATATAACTCCCCTTAACTTCAATACACTCTTCTTTATTAACAACTCAATCTCTTTAAAAAAATATTCTTTTGGTTTATCTGCAAAATGAGCTAAAACAGTCTTTTTTTAACTCAACTTCGTTCGTTACTTTATTTAATATTTAATGACAATTTTTATCTCGCACGCTCGTGATTCCAGTTCACCCCACTCATCTTGATTTACGTAGCCTCTTTGGGTCGGGTCATAAGAAACCGGGCGGCGTTGCCGGCTCTCCCGAAATTCCCCGAACGTATATACACTTTTTTAAGGCAAGCGCACTATACCGCGCCCGAGGTGTACTTGGGCGGTACCGAAGGTCGTTTGGCCGACCCGAAGGCCGATCTATGGTCGTTGGGCATCTGCCTGGCGGAGCTTGTCTTGAACAAAATCCTGTGGGCCTCCTTGAACCTCGGCCAGCGAATTAGGAAAATATCGAGCCTGTTGCAGTCGAACGGCTCGATATTCGAGAAAATCGCCAGGGAACACAACCGTTACGAAGCCTACACGGTACGGCGGCAGACGATCTGCCAAACCGAGCGCAAACCGGCAACGTTGCTTTTAGGATCTGCCCGACGACTTGAAAGGGTTGATCGAGAAGTGTCTGAGCTTATATCCCGGCGACAGACCTACGTGCGAGGAGTTGCTCGCCAGCGACGCGTTCGCCGAACTAGCTAAAACTAGCTCCGCGAACGAAAGCAAGGTTCGCCAACCTTTCCAAGTGTTCACGATCCACGAGCTCTACCATTGGTGGCAGCTCGCCGGAGGCGACGTATTCCAGGAGTTGAAAAAACAGGGCTTCATCCGATCCAGTCCGCCCGTACTGTCCCTGCCTAGGTAGGTATTAGCTGCCAATTGTAAATGAACCTAACTTCCTTCTTCCTCTTTCTTGACCCGTCAACTCCGTGGTTAGTTTCTTACTGCTGGAGTCCAATTCTAGATAAGTCTATTGATCTTCTACCGAAAGATGTTGTCTTTATTAATCTGTAGTCTTCTAATGTTACCATATGATCACTGCGCATCTTATTCCTACTGCTGGAGTCTAATTCTAGATAAGTCCATTGATCTTCTGCCAAAAGGTCGTCTTTGTCAGTGTTTCTGTTGTTTCGTCATTTTGGAGTCCAAGCATCTTTATTTCAAATACAAGTTTATTTATACTTTTCACAAAACTTCCGGATTCCTCTTGCGTCGATGTCTGTTAAAACGTTTCGCCAATCAACCTGTTGGCTTCTTCAGAGCTTGACTGAAACTGGGCTCGTATTTTACTCCGTACCAGATTATATTTTGTTCGAGAGGGGCGGAGCTAAACGAAAGGCAATAACACTATCTCGGATGACCGATTCCCATATTGGTGACAGGTAAAAAGCTGAGTCGCGGTTAAGATTGTTAGATTGGTTATAGAATTCTATAGACTTTCGGATTTTTCGTTGGTAGAAGAATGACAACTGCTGAAGAGTTCTCTGATGTTCTTTGAGCTTAGTTGGCATCTTAACCCGTCTTTGACGGATCGAAGATGTTGAGAGAGCCTCGGAACTCTGGTCGCTACCATATATTTTGTTTTTCTTCGTTTACTGGCGGACCCAGATTACTAGCTTCTTCCTCGATATGTGACGATACCTCACATATTCGACGTGTTACTATATTCAAATCGTCAACAGCAATAGCAGTTTCGGAACCTCACGTTATCTTAACGGTTGTACATTTTCTGCGAGCCGGAGATCGGAAAACAGTTCGAATTTCAGCTTGGTGCTGATAGAGGGCGCCGTCCTCGGCCAAGAACGCAACTCATCCACCCTGTACGACCCGAAGGTGGTGCGGATTCCGCTCGAAACGTTGTACCAGCGATTCTCACACGTGCCCCATCCGGCGTACTACCCGCTGATACACAGCGATTCTGACGTCATAACCAACGCGGACCCGCCCCCTTACGACGCGACCGGTCTCCCGCTGGTCATCAAGGAAAAAGATCCCGAGTACCAGCTGCACCGCGTCATACTGCTTCGGCGGCTTCTCCACGTAAGAGCAATTGTAACACGCGAACTCCGTAATATTTTAGGAAATTTGGCAACACACACTCTATCTCTTCTATCTTCCTCCCAACTAGCGAAATGGAATTCTTAAAGGACTGGTATGTCCTATAACAGTCGATTGTTTTGTGCTTTAACAAAAATTATTGTATAGATAGATTTTGTAGTGGGTTTTACAATATATGATATAATACTTTATAAGCAAGCTAATACAATATCAAAAAACAAATCAAATGTTTTGATAAAGACACGGTGTTGTCGAAACAGTCTGAACTTTTAGTTCATAGCGATCATTTAACTTTGGATATCATAAGACTTTCTTCTTTACGAATGACCGATAGGTTATAACACTATACAGGGTGTTCGGAAACTTGGAGGAAGGATCCAACGCGGTAAAATAATGGTAGTGATTTTTACGCAGTGGGCTTTTAATTCTCAACGGAATAAGCTGGTATTTTGCACACACACACACACAGTATTTTGTATTTTTCAAAGAAACTTCCACTGCGTCGGTTGTTGTTGAGCCGAAACTGTACCTGCGTATATATTGTTCGAAGCGGGTCAAGAATCCCAGAATTAAAACACCTTACCTCTGCTCTTCTCTCTAATAATTTCCACATTAAAGATACTAAGCGTTCCATCAAAAAATTTACTTCACCACAACCTTCCCATAGCAATGAGACCGAGAGCAATCCTACACTTGCCACTGTGGTTCTTCCTTATACTCAAAACATCACTGACCACATATCAAAAGTTCTAAAGAAGTATAACGTCAGAACCAGATTTACCACTTGTTCAAAAATTTTGAGGTGCCAGGAGTTTACAGCATTTTGTTCCAAATAGTAGTTTTCCCTACTTAGTAGTGCTTCGAAACTACTGAGTAGTGCACCAGGACGCACAAATGGTAGTTAATGCACCTGAGTGATACTAAATATTTAAAAGGAAATACAAAGACAAAATTCCATTTGAGGTGAAAGGAGTTTGCAGCATTCCATGCATATGCGGCGAAGAATACATTGTAGAGACCGGAAGAAAAATATCAACTAGGCTCAAAGAACATGAAAGGGCCTTAAGCCCATCGGCAGTTATCGAACACGATCACGAAACCGGACGTAACATTTTATTCGATTCAACAACTAGCTAATTCGACTCAACAAAAACCGACGCAGGAGGAATCCAAAAGTTTTGTGAAAAGTATTGTATATAGTTGTTTATGCAACCCTCCTTCATTCTTGTTGAGCTATCCAGGGTTATCCATTCACGAAGGCGCTCATTGCCCGCGAAGCGGCCAAAGACGTGCCGCCATTTTTAAGGGGCGACATCTGGGCGGCCCTGCTCGACATTAAATCCTACTACAAGGAGGAGTACTCCAAGATAGACAAGCACACGTACTTTCCTACCGATCGGCAGGTAAAGGAGCCACACCAAGAGGCGAGGAGACTTGAAAACTGATTTTTATGTCTAATCACATCAATCGATCACACGTACGAATCGGTTGCGGGTCTCCCGCCTTCGCACATACGGCAACATAGATACTTTTCAGCGACGAAAACATTTTCATCAAGTTAATATTTAACGTGTTAACGGTATTTCAGTACAAAACTGACGCAACTGTACTGGGTTAGTTAATAATAAAGATAAAGGACGCCGGTCAGAAAAATATTTGTAAATCGGCAAAAGAAAAAGCTGGAAATCATTTCCAGGTTCATAAAAGGGCCGCTAGATGGGGTAGCCCTTTAAGACTGCAGATATATTAAAAATGGATGATTTGGGATAGCTAGCAATAGAATAATAACACAAACCACAGTGGTATTCGGATATAGTAAACCCGTTTATTGTGAACACTCGGTTATAATGAACACTTTTTGAAATACACTCAAAAGGTCTCATGAGACAAATGTAAATCTTTACTGTTTATAGTGAACTTTCTGATACAGTGAACTAAATTTCGTCAAGATTAAGATACATTTTCCGTTTTTAATGAACTTTTACGGGGGTTCCCCCTTAAGCACATTTGTGTTTTGATCTCAGTTGCGATTGAGATCTCGTGGAGGGTATCGATGGCAGACCTTCAAATGGAGAAGCAAAACCGAAAAGCGTTAACTTTGAAAGAAAAATACGATGTTATACAAAAAATTTAAAGTGGTATGAAACAAAGTCTCCATTACCTGGAAAAAAAGATAGGATTCTCTCGTCCCATGGTCAAGTGAATGCGAATTGTAAAACGCCCAGAAAATCAGCTCATGGAGGCGTCAATAAGGGACTTTTAAAGTGTTTACCCAAAAAAAAAATAGAAAATGTTCAAATAAGTGGCCCAGTTCTACAGGAAAATGCAAGTGAAGTGGGAAGTAGACTGGAAGGAAGAGACTTTGCGTGTTCCAGAAGTTGGATTGAAAGTTCCAAGAAGGGGAATTGTATCTCTGGAGGAAAAATTGTTGGTGAGTCTGTATCAGTTGATGAGAGCAACCTTTTGTACAAACTAACCTCCTATAATACATTGAAATTCCAAGGAGAAAGTTTGTCCAAGGTTCGAATGACAGTTCTGGTTATTGCAAACATGTCTGGGACAGAAAAGGCAAAACCAGTAAATCCAAAATATTTTAAAAACAAGACCCTACAAGTCGAGTACAGTTCAAACGGCAAAGCGTGGATGACAGCTGACTTATTTACCGAAGAGCTGTTCCAATGGGATACAGATTGAACCAAATCAAACTGGTTTTTATGCCACCCAATACCAGTTCAAAACTGCAGCCCATGGATCAAAGCATAATCCATCCCCTGAAGGGTCACTATAGGAAAATGTTGCTGATAAACATGACAGATCAACTTTCGAGTTCACTATATCCGGACTTCACTGTGGAAAAAAAGGTCCTTCTCTCGCGGGCCTTTTTTTAAATTCTAACTTAAAATGGCGTTTGAAATTTACCACGAAAACTAGTCTAGCAATAAAAAAAAAAAATATGAACTACGCAAACTACTTAGTCATGAATACCTGTAGCTTTAAGGTCCGTCTAAAAAAACTGCTTAAAATACATTAACGTCGATACACAAACGAACTGTAACTGTGAAATATTTCGACGTAAACTACCGTGACACTTGAGCGAAACACGGAGAGAATAGAGAGCCATCTATAGCTCGAAAGGACCCATTTTGCCGTATGTGCGTCTTTGAGTGGTCCCCGACAGAAACGTCGATTTTTTCCCCCCTAAAGATAGAGGTCGACATCCCCAGATGTCACCAGTACAACGAGCTGCTCTCATCGTCCGAGGGCCACGGCAAATTAAAACGAGTGCTGAAGGCGTGGGTCAACCAAAACACCCAGTACGTGTACTGGCAAGGTCTCGACTCCCTCACCGCCCCCTTCCTCTACCTAAACTTCAACGACGAAGGTATGACGTCACCGAAGAACCCTTCTTCCCGCTTTAAACGTCGTCCCTTCCAGCAAAGGCGTTCGCCTGTTTGTCCGCATTCGTGCCCAAATACCTGCACGGTTTCTTCCTCAAAGACAATTCCGCGGTGATCGAGGAGTACCTCGCCAAGTTCTCGCAGCTGATCGCGTTCCACGACCCGCCCCTGGCCAACCACCTCCACGACATCAACTTTTACCCGCAGCTCTTCGCGATCCCGTGGTTCCTGACGCTGTTCTCGCGTAAGCTCGCCCTTGGCGTACCGGTTGCGCTTAACGACTAACCGCCGAGTGACGCAGACGTGTTCCCGCTCTACAAGATCCTCCATCTGTGGGACCGGCTGCTGCTGGGCGATTCGTCGTTCCCCCTCCACGTAGGCCTGTCCATTTTGACGCAGCTGAGGAGGCGTCTGCTGGCGTCAGGGTTCAACGAGTGCATTCTGCTGTTCTCCGATCTACCCGAGGTCGATATCGAGAGGTGCGTCGCCCTTTCCAGTGAGACGTTCGTCGGGACGCCGCGGAGCGTCACCGTCCGACGCCACGACTACGACCCGCGCGAAGACGACCGTTATAGGGTAAGTACACATGCGCAGTATCATAAATCAATATAATTCATTTATAGCTAAATCGGCCAAGAGAAATAGATGGAAATTATTTTCAAGTTCATCAAATGGCCGCCAGGGCGCGCAACCTCTACCGTAAAATAGAAAAAAAACGAGTTTTCTCAAAAATATCCCAAATTAACCTATATCGAAATTAGCTTTAACGTAATCTGCTCTAGAAAAGGAAACTTTTTGGTTTGAACTATTTTTTTCTATCTCGTCGAATTAAGGGTGGGGGAAGGGTCAAATATTTGGTTTAGAAAAAGTTATGAATAACTTTTTTTTGGCTGATCCGATTTAGCTTATTTTTTAAGAGTATTTATAGGAGCTCCGACTGGCATGTTAATATCGCGATATTAGTTCTTTTACGAGTCGGTAGGGGGCGCTTCATGTCAGCATTTTTAGGATTTTCTTCATTTTTAACTTCATATTTCCAGATAATAGTGCCATTATTTACGCAGAGAGCAGGCAAATGTCCAGTCCGAATAAAATGCCATTCATCGTCCTCACACATCTCCGAATGCGCGTGACATAATAAGCAAAAATTTCCTTCGAAAGGTTATAATCGACGTTTAAGGATTTCAAAGGCTTTACGCCGGATTTAACGATATAAAACACTGTGACGTTTCTTCTATCAACAATTTCGAGGTTATGTGCATATTTTTAAGTCCCACACTTTTAACAATTTTTTGATGTAACTTACCCCGCTGAAAAAGGTAAAAAAATGTATTTCTTACCTTTACCTATATTATTATGTGTAATATTTTGAGCTTACCTCCTAACTTTTAAGTCTTTGTTTAAGGTTAAAAATACTGTTTTTCTCAGTTCTTGCCACTCAAGCTCATAAAATTTTAAAGTATTTGTTACAGCTTAAAAACATTGTTTTGTCCAAGTTTTTTTTTACAGAAATACAATTAACACAAACATAAGCGCACTACTCACTAGTTTAAATTATTTTAATTGTTCACAGAACACCAAATACGATGGATGGTTTAATTCGCCTTCAAATGCATTGACAGAAAACACAACAACTTGCGTTTTTTCTATCAACAATTTCGATTTTATGTACGTATTTCATCTTCGCTTTTCAGCGAATGCGCTGATATAATAAGAAAAACTTCCTGAAAAATTAAAACCAACATTTAAGGGTTTACGCAGATGTTAACGATTTAAGGTTGACGTTTCTTCTGTCAACAATTTCGAGGTTATGTACGTATTTCATCTTCGTTTTTCTACGTATGCACTGGACATAAAAAAAAATCTTCTTCCGATTTAAAATCGACGTTTCTTCTGCGAAACGAGACGCGGCTTAAAAAACGGTCCCCGTTTCAAGGAATTGAAATCGACGCCGCTGGAGGAATTGAAAAAGGAAAGGTGTCCGCGAATCGACGCTCGAGACTTCGTCGACGCGATCCGAAACGATCCGGCAACATTGTTAGTCGTCGATATTCGCACCCCGAACGTGTAAGTCACGAAAAGGGGAATGGGGGGGCAACAAAAAATACTGCCCCTTTAAGATTTTCCAGGGGCGCCGTCGTCGGTAGCGTTAACGTGCCCTCATCGAGCGTCTCCTTTACCGAGAATTCAATCGACAACGTCGGCCATCACAGCGCGACGCTGAAGGCGACCGCGGGGAAAACCGTCGTCGTCATCGGCGACCATGAAAGCGATCTGGAACAGGTAAGTCGGAAAAAACACTCGGTATAGTCTCCCTCCGGCTACGTAAGGGATGAGGGGACTATATCCGTATGTTTTTTTTCCCAGTTCCCCAAGTTTCTGCTCCGGTGCGGCGTTCCCAGGGTGTGCGTCCTGCACGGGGGCTTCGACGCCCTTTTGGACTTTACCCCCACCGTTTTGGGACCTCCCCACGCGATCTAACAAGCTCGTTTGAAAACAGGTCGCCGCCCCACCTATTTTCGACATAATATGGAGGTTGTTGAATACTGACGACAGAAAACCGCAAATACAGTGACTGCGGACTAATAGGAAGAGATATATACGAGAGATTTCACATTAAGCACAATCATAAGTTTAAACAATAAATTTATTTTTAAAAAAAAACTACATTTTTTAACGGAAAACAGATTTTCTATTGGATCGAGGTCCAAGGTACAAGATGGCCACTGCAAATGATATTTTTTTTAAAACTTATACTGATCCATGGTACCGGTTATTCTGTAAAGTGACAAAAGGCATTCTAATTAATCAACATTTTCTAACAACACAAGGTTTTATCTCAATCTGATATTTAGTATTTGATTGGTTTTCCATTGCCTTCGATTACTTTCAAACATCTCCACACCGAATTTTCAATTCTGAAACAAACCACCCTGTACTATGATACCACGACATCCAAACTACTGGTTTCGTAGTGTAGCATGGATCATATTTTTTATTCCCTTTCGATAGATGAGGCTTGTTCCTTGGAACCCTGTCATGGGTCCAAACATTTGCGAACACTTTGAACACTAACTTCTCTTGGACTTTTAAAGAAAACTGCTTTCCAAATGTTAACTACGGTTTTTTGTGTGAGTCGCTCCACGAACTCTGGCACGATGAACAACATTAAACACTTCTTTCCTTACGAATAATTTGCCTTTGACATTCTTTCTTACTCCTATCTGCTGAAATTCGAGGGAAGATTTACATTAAATTGCGTGTCCAATTATTTTGCGTCAAATATTTGTATACATATATTTGTGTAAATAATGTGCTTAAAAAGATTATAAAAAATTATATACTACATGTTTTTGTTCCCGAACCTTCGCCGCACTTAAATCACCACTTGCGTTTTAAGATTTATTAACCCCCTTAAAACGAATCCAAAACTCGAATATTAGATTTACTTCAATGCGATTCAGAAGTATTCAAATGAATTCACAAAGTGAATAAAAGCGTTCCAACCGTCTTCGTAATCAGTGTTCTTCTTCATTCTATAGCCAAATTTAACAGGGTCATTCGGCCATCTCATTAAACCAATATAACTTTATTTGCGTCTTGCCCTACAAATGATTCGCACAACTTTCTTTCTACACAGCGATATCCCAATACTTTTGCTTGACAATTTAATGGGATCAGGACATATCTAAGAAAATACTGCCGCAAGGTCATCGGTTAAAAACGAGAGTGCAAATCACGCGCGTGCTCATGATTAATGGGACTTCTCCCAATTTTCGACAGAATCTCTATATCTCTACGACTCTTATAGGAGATTCAATTTTATGCACATCAACCTACCTTAACCTCAAACCCTTGAGATTAACGCAGAAAACTCACCTGCTCTAAGATTTATTTACTCGCTTAAAACAAATTCCAAAAACTACGGCCGTCTACGTCGACACCTTCAAGATTTACATGCGAATTAAAATCATTCTGAATGTCTTGACACACCAACTTTTAGACCGTCTCAGACGATCGAACATTAAGGTGAAAATATGTCAAGACGTTTTGAAAACTCTCACAAAAAAAATCCGCAAACCTAAACCACAGAACGTGTACAATTCTGGTCGGCAACGTTGTCGCCATAAAATTACAGTAAATAATACCAAACACATACTAACCATAATTTATTTACCAGATTACCTTAGGACTAGTCCAATAACAAAACCAACGCAAATTAAACTAATAAACGTGAACCATGCCGTAAATAAACGTCCAGCAGAGGATGTACGTGAAGAGCTGGCCAAATAGGCCACTCACCAACAACGATTTCCTCGAGATAAAGTACTTCTGCCAGCTCGAAAAGCCGGCCTTCCACAGAATCAATATCCAGAGCGTCGTAATCGAGAGGACGTAGAACAAAGCGCCGTGTAAGCTGGTCAATCCCAAAATACCTACGACACTCTGGCTTTTACCTACTAATTCAACTATTTAAAGACGTCGACCACCTGCGGTACATCCGGACAGAGCCGCCGTAGATGTTCTACAGTATTCCACAATCGACAGGTTGTTCCTTACGGCCGATTCGCTGTACGCCTTCACCGCCTCTTGCTTTGCCGATTTGTTAGGCATCGTTACGTTAAGAAATTTCGATTTTTAGGTTAGGTTCACGGAGTTTCCGCCTTCAAGATACACCACAAAAGCGTACGGCTTCACACGCCCATAATGCGGATCGATTTAATTCTATGGCTACTTGGGCGATACGCCAAAAGAAATAACCGTTCGATTTGAGGTTATTGTAAACAGTTTAATTGCAGTGATGTAATATTACTTATCTTGGGAATGTCTAAATTATCAACAATTAATCTGGTACGTATGATGTTTGCTTGAAAGAGGTTGCCATTTTTAATCGCATCGGGTTTTTGAGTAATTCGCTTAGCTTTAGTGGGTTATGACCGTTTAAAATGGCAAAGGAAGAGAATAGTCAGGTAAGCAGCGTTATTGTATGATAAAATATGATAAACAATTCACGCACCTGCGAACGTTTGTGTTTAATTAACAATATTTTCAGCCCCCCGCTACTGAACCTTGGCGGGTAAATAAAATAACAAATAATATCGCGTTTTTTTTTCGAGCTTTTGTTGTGCATTTCATAGATTTCCGAACTTGGCCGGATTATGGATTAAAATAATATTTCGCGTGATGAAAACGCGTCCGCAACAATTTCTCAAGATCGTAGTGTCCTTGAAATGATTTCATCTTTGAACTTTAATGTACGAGGGAAGTCAAAATAGTCGGAAAATAATCAGAACTAAATTTTTACTAAAACGAGTGAAGAATCAGGCAGAATACGCAATGCACATGTTTACTATTTTAAGCTGACCTCTTTAATGGTAATTAGAAGAGGCGATTAAAAATAATTTCGGCTATTGAGAATAAACGGTACCGTTAAAAATACGGCTGCGGTGTGAAATGTTATTTTCGGAGCCGGATAGATGATTTCGATGGCGAGTTTGCGGATAAATTTGCGTTTCTACGGCGCACGGGACTCTTTTCCATACCGGCAAACATATTTCGACTTGCAGGTGCTACCCGTAGCGTTGGGAATTGGAGTGGTAGTGACGACGTTCGTGCTGTACCGGCTCTACTCTTCCAAATCAGAGAAGAAAGGTAAAGGTATGCGAGTTCAATACGTTTTCGTTCTCTAACCACCTTAAATAACATCCTTGACATTTTGACATAGATGCGGTTGACGGCTTACGTGTATCGCTGTGTTTCAGGCAAGGCCAAGAAGGTTCTGCTGGAAGACCCGCAAGCGAAGTACAAAATACCGCTCGTTGCGAAGACCGTCATCAGCCACGACACGAGGAACTTTAGGTTCGGTTTACCTTCGAAAGAGCACGTGCTGGGTGAGCCTCGTTGGTGTTTTTTTTAACCCGCGTGGGGCGTAAACGTCGTTTTTAGGTCTTCCCGTGGGGCAGCACGTCCAGCTGAGCGCCAGAGTCGGCGACGACTTGGTCATAAGGTCCTACACGCCGGTGTCGTCGGACGACGACCATGGATACGTCGATTTCGTCATAAAGGTTAGCGATTAAACTATTAGAAGGGGCACGAGTTTAAGAGAAATTCAAAATCAAACCTCGCGTTTTGCTTTCGCACCTTTTCGTTTCGTTAACGTTACCTTAAAAGGCGGTGACAGCGCAGTTTACCTATGTAGAAGATGGGGAAGTTTTAACTGTGTGCGCGGCGTTGCCAAACTGCTGTATTTATTCGATTTTACCGGGAAATTACGCAAAATAGCAAAATTTGGGCGTGGTCGTTTTACATTTCATGGAAAACTCGACTGACCTTGAGTGTGGATAGATGAAGTCAAATTTTTAAAGATGCGACAAATTTAACCATGTTGTTTTCTTGATCTTCATTTCCGGTCCATAGCTGACTTCATTCGTCAAACTATCAGCATATTCGACGGGATTGATCAATTTCCATTGACATTTACACAAACTGTCACGTTTTGCTGTGTTTCCTTTGATTGGATGTCAATGGGAGATCCTCATGACGTCATTCAAGCGGAACTATTCAAAATCGTATTTTGAATTTAATTTGAAAGTAACCTAGGCCTTGGAGCATCCAATTCTCTGATCATTTAAAATCGACAATATTAATCAATTAAAGACCGAAAATATGCACAAGTTGCGAACAGAATAAATGTTAAAAAGAAAAAATGCGAAAAAGAACCATGGTTGCGCTCACCAATTCCACTTATCTCTGATCCCATGTACCAAATACCTAAACTGCAAGATTATCTCGAAGTGGCCAGCTTTTCGGTGGCGGTCAATGTCCTTTTTTTGCAAGGTGAGAACAAGTGTTCCTTATAGTTGTTTTATGTGTTGGTCTGTGACCAAAACAAAAAATTACTCCACAGATGTCTGTAATGGGCGAATGACTATAGTAGTCTTGCCCAACTGTTTGTGAAAAGCAAAGAAAAGGGGTTCTATTCTTATGTAAAGAACAATCGCATTTAACGCAATGGAAAATGTGTTTGATGACGCATACAGACGTGAATCACACGCAATATTATTTTGCGTGATATTTTTGACTATCAACCACACATACATATTTATCATATAATTTTAGGGATCTAATTATATCCCACACATCAAGATTTAATAACGATTTTTTTTTTCAAATTTTTTGCATATAAAAATTACACCCGAGGCTGTAGACTAAGATTTTTTCAGAATCTTTCCCAAGAAGTGAGAATTAATCATCGAATCTTTGAAAACAACACTCAAGCACTAACTACCGATTATAAATTGATATTAAAAGCCACAAAACACGTTAATCTAATCACAGCAAGAAATAAAAACTGCTTGAATTTTAATTGAAGGTGCACTTCGTTTTCGTAGTGCTCAAAAACGGATTTTTAGTTACCTGTACGCTAAATTGGTTAACGTTTTAACCGAAAGCGAAACATTCATTAAATTGTATGCATTGGGCGAATGCCCTAGTTGATGTGCCCACGTTATGGAAAAGGAAAGGAAGAAGAAGATTCTATGCATCGCGCTCAAGAATCGTATACCTTATAGCAGGGGTTCCCAATCTTTTTTATCCCGCGGCGCAGTTACAAATTTAGTACTTTATCACGGCGCCCTGCTCTTTAAAAAAGAAGAAATAGGCACCTATAATAATTGTTTATGATAGTAGTTAGGTTAGATAGGATTATAAATTAAAACACTTACAATCAAACAGACTTTTTAATATTATAAAATAATTAAAACTGGAAATAACTTGTGTATTTCTTAAGTCTTATGAAAAACAAAAATAAAATATGTACGATTGTCAGTCAAATCAATGTGATGGGTGAGCTTGGTGATATGCACACAGTTTTTCAAAGCGGGGAATAAGACTTGACACTGCTACTCTCATTTCTTTCTCCACATTGATTCTCGAGCGATATTTGTTCTTAATTACAGCTACAGCTGAAAAACCAGACTCGCATAAATATGACGTTGCAAACGGAATGAAAATTCTTAAAGCTTTTGAAGCTAAATTTGGATATTCATTTTGAATTGATAACCAAAACTCCAACAAGTCGGAAGTGATGAATCTAGTTTTAAGACTGCTGTCGCAAGAGAGCTCAATGAGACTCTCTTCATCTTGTGATGTGAACCCTGGTGGAGCTTGTGCGTGGAAAGGATCTTTGATCCATGCAAATTTTTCAACATCATCATCTTTAAAGTACGCCGAAAACCATTCGCTGAGCTTCAATAGGTGTTCCGTGAAGAGGGCAATCAGGTCTGGTGAGACAACCAATTCATTAGATGCCGCATATTTATACAGCTGCGGGAAGCAATCTTGACCGCCGCCTTCATTCATTTTATTTATCCACAACTGTAGTTTCTTTTTAAATGCCGCAATTCTCTCCGATAGTTTCAGAATGTGCGTGTTATTACCTTGCAAAGACAGATTCAAATTATTTAGTTTCTCAAATATATCGCACAAATATGCTAGTTTTAACAAAAAGTCTGGTTCAGTAAAATATTTGGCGCTTTCATGACGTTCTTGCTGTAAAAAAGTTCGAATTTCTTCGTGTAATTCGAACACACGAAATAAAACATTTCCACGTGATAGCCACCGTGAATTGCAATAATACAGCAGGGCCGTATGCTCAGCCCCCATATCCAAGCATAGTTTTTTAAAAAGTCTGGCCTTAAGAGGCCTAGTTTTTATGTAGTTTACTACGTTAATTACAGATTCCAGTACTTGGTTAAGTTCGGAGCTCATAGATTTTGATGCAAGAGCTTCTCTATGGATGATGCAATGGGTCCACAAAGCATTCGGTGCTTTTTTACGAATAAGCGCTTGTACTCCTCCATACCTGCCAGACATGGATCGAGCGCCATCAGTACAAATACCAATACACTTTTCCCAATTCAAACCATTTTCTACAAAAAAATTGTCAATAATTTCAAATAAGTCTTGGGCCTTCGCACTTTCGGTAATGGTTTTGCAGAATAACAGATCTTCGACAATAATATTGTCAGTCAGAAAGCGTACGTAGCAAATAAGATGCGCATCATTATTACTGTCAGTAGCCTCATCAAGTTGCAAACCAAAATAATTGTTTTTGATTTTTTCTATTAATTGGTAATTGAGATCCTCAGCTATGTCATGGATTCTTCGACCGATCGTGTTGTTAGATAAGGGTACCTTGGAAATTAATTTTCCTGCCGATTCTCCAACCATAATGTTTACCATGTCGAGAGCAGCCGGTAGAATAAGCTCTTCTGCAATAGTATGAGGTTTTTTGCATTTTGCCACCCTGTATGCTACCTTGAATGATGCTAACAGTGCGTTGTTAGGTACTGAGGCTTGCTGAGTGAATACGTTTTTTGTTTTATTTAAATTTTGTAATTTTCGGTGAAAAAAATCACGCGATTTTTCAACCATAGTTGGATGAATTGTCTCAAGATGTCGCTTTAACTTACTTGGAAGCATACTTTCGGATGACAATATTTTTAAACAAAGCACACACTGCGGTCTTTCTTCATTATTAACTTCTATTGAAGTAAAACCAAAGTCCAAATAGCTATCATCGTATTTACGATATTTCCGCTTCTTTGCTTCCTTGCCATTACTAGTTGATGCATTATCACTGTCATTTGGACTGCCAACTTGTTTATTTAATAAAAATCTGTCCATTTTGCGTGAGATATTTGACGAAAAACAAAGCGAAAGAAAACACTATGACACGTCCGTCCGTCGCAGCTCGCCCGATGCTACTAAAGACTTAGGAGGGGGGGTAGGGTATCAGGGCGGCGCGGGCGTAGGTTTTTTGGCGAGTGAGAAACGCCGCGACGCGATGGTTAGTAGGTAACTATGTTTTTATAGATGCGAGGGCTCAAATAAGGTACCCGCGTATATTTGTTTCGGACATGTTTCGGATAATGAATGATGATGGACTTACGGCGCCCCTCTTTACATTCTACGGCGCACCAGGGCGCCGCGGCGCACACTTTGGGAACCCCTGCCTTATAGGATTGTCTAATCCGCTAAATCTGTGCGCAAGTGCAATGCGTTTACGTACATATCAAAAACTGCCGGCCGTGCTGGTCGGTCTGTGCGGATTCAGTGGGCGCCCAGCTTTAGAGGACTTTGCTTACGTCACAAGCGATCGATAATTTTTGCGAACGTATGTCTTATGGGATTGGGCAATCCCATAAGACAACCGTTCGTTTGACGTTACGGCGGAACCGCGAGTCGCGCGACGTTGCCAAACGTCTCAACGTTTCCCCAGGTGTACTTCAAGAACGTCCACCCTAAATTCCCGGACGGCGGGGTGCTCACGCAATACATCGAGTCGTTGAAAATCGGCGACACGATCGACATAAGGGGCCCGTCCGGACGGATCCAGTACGTCGCCCCCGGAACGTTCTCGATCAAAAAGATGCGCAAAGACCCGCCGACCATCGTCAAAGTCGGCAGGGTGAATTTGATCGCGGGCGGCGTCGGAATCACGCCCATACTGCAGCTGATCAGGCAGATCGCGAAAGACGACCGCGACGTCACCGAGGCGGCTATTTTGTTCGCGAACCAGACCGAGCAGGACATCCTGCTGCGGGAGGAGCTCGAGGAGGTGCGGGACCGGTTTCCCAACCAGTTTAAACTGTGGTACACTCTCGACAAGCCCGCGGAAGGTAAGGCGACGTTGCCGCTAGTTTCGAAAATTCCCGGGTGCCGGTATTTTTATTTAATTAGCGTGGAGCGCGTTTTTTCCTCCACGAAAACTTCGTCCGCGAAAAATTGTGCTGTTGGTGTTCCTTATGGACCTTAATCTAAAGCCATTAAATTTAACAGACCAGCTTCTACGGCCATACAGGGTGTCCACTGAAAGATACAGCGTCGCTTAAATGAAAGAAACGTAGCGTATGTAGATGCCAAAAAATAATCCGGCGTGGTTTTATTTTACCCTCACGAATATACGGGGTGACAAAGAAAAAAGTCCATTTTTGAAAAAAAAAACACGAAATAATTCTTATAAAAAAAGGATACGGCGAAAAAAAAGGCCTACTGTGTTGCGTGCGGCCGAAGTCAAGTTTCATTTTTCTTATAGGCGCCATATTTAATTTCTAGATTTTGAAAATCGGGAAAAATAAAACTAATATTTCGATCGATAATTATATATTTTTTTCTTAGCTATCATCTTTTTAAATATTGTTTTTTTTTCGCAGTTTTGCCAATATTTAGGTGCCACTTAATATGTCTGATTATTTTTTTTTTCGTCTAAATTCGGACGTTGCAGGAAACGTTTAAATTCGCAGGATGGAAGTACAGTTCCGGGTTCATAAACGAGGACATGTTGAGGGAACATCTGTTTCCGGCGTCTGACGACACCGTGACGCTGATGTGCGGCCCCCCGCCCATGATTAATTTCGCCTGCGTTCCCAACTTGGAAAAGTTGGGGCACAAGCAGGACCGCATTTTTGCTTACTAGCCCCAAAACACAATAAGTAGATAAACAAACGAAGTTCCGCAACAACCTAACCTCAAAAACTTACAATCGCTTCCCGCGGGGGACCCGATCCTTCTAGGGGGTGCTGCGCCCCGCGAAGTGGGCCCCGGTGCTTATGGGATGTGCACCCCGTAAAAGGATCGGGGGCGATTGTAAGCGTTTGAGGTTATGTGTTGCGGAACCCCCTTTATTTGTCTAGTGCAATAATGTACAGCATGTTTGTTGTTTGTCGCTCGTACAATTGTTAATCGTTCCGAAATAAATGCACTGTAACGATTAATGTGCCGTTTTCTTCTTCTTTTTTATAAATAAGATAAAACTGCATAATATTGTAAATTATCTTTTTATAAGCAACTATGTTCTTATCCGCCAACGGAATTTTACTCATAAACCAGTAGTTAACTGGAAAATTTTGGCCAATTATTAAGATAATCAGGCGAATGTTAGCTTGGAAAATGATGATGGTTTGTGGTGGTGGCGGCAGAAAAAACATAATTACGAGTTGCTAAAATGGACGTAAAGGAATATGAGATGTATATTGATGACTTAGACATTCTAGATGTAATCCACAATGGGTCAAATTACTTCGAAAGAATAAAAAATGAAGAAATTTGTCTGCCTTTTTTCACTTATTTTTAATCTCCTATTAAATTATCACCCATCATAAAGTGAATATCATTGACTTAATGCCTGTTCAGTTTTGGGATGGTTTTTTTCAAAAGTAGGTAAAAGAATGTTCTTGACAATTTGCGTTATCAGGTCAACAGGGACTTTTTATTTTTTATAAAAGTCATTTCTTCCGTTTTTTGCAAACAGCAAACAAGTGACACCAAAATTTACGTAAAAATGTATCTTTTTTAGATCTGCTACTACGCCACAGATGGCGCTAGTATTTTAATTGTGTAGTAACAAGTCTGTATTTCTGCTTTACAAAAAGAATACATTTTTATTTATATTGCGTATTTTTTTAGAATATAACATGTATTTATTATAAAGCCAAGCATGTTTCTAGTATATATTACTTACCTAATACATATTACAATCTAGACATATTATTGGGATTGCATATGGGTAGGTGGGTTACTGCATCGTTTGGCAAAAAAAAGACAAGTAGCTTGAGACGAAAACTTTATTTAAGATGTTTTCAACAAAGTTTAATAAATAAAATCCTGAAAACTAAAATTGAAAAAGTTTGAAATTTTCACTTAGTGAGGTAATTTATTTTTGAAAATATTCGAATGTTGTTAAAATTTTGACGGAGAAACTTTTCATGTAGGAAACGCTTGGATAACCATATTTCATTCGCGACATTTTGACTTAATGATGCCATTATCAAGCTTTTCTTTTATATATATAACGGAAATTTTACAACACAAATAAACATATAATAATCACTTTAGTTATTAAAAAAAAAACAATGCAATTTCCCGATAGAAATAATGGCGGAACAAAGAAAATGTTGCACAATAAAATTCCTAAAAAGCTGCCCTAGCCGTTTGATAAATTTTGAAAATGTATTTTCCAAAATTTTTTATTTTAGATTTTAGTCAAAGTAAAATGACAATAATTTAAACACTACCAAGTAAATATTTGCACACCACAGAGTATAGACATTCTTCTTAGTATATGCTCCGTGTTTAAAGTCAAGAGATTGACATTAATAGTTAACCATGAAATATATAAATGAACAGAAGGAAATTGCTATTACTCACTTAAGATCTTAATAACCCTCAATTTTTATATCGGTTTTCATAATGTTGCTTATTCAAAAGAATACAATGTTATTGTTGTACGGTAACTAACCAAAACTGGTCTCTTGATCTGTACACCCGGCCAACGCGCTTGAAAGAAGAAGCATTTTTCGCGCTATCAAATTTTTGTTAGATTCGATTTCACGGTATTGCACAATAAGTTATATAATTCAGCAATTTTTCTTGATTTCTTAAATACATTCTGTTGTGTTATGCGCAAAACGTAATTCGACAAACGACATTCTTACAAGCAGTAACGCGACGCCTTGTTGCAGAAGCCTGTGCAATGGTCCTTAGCGACAGAGTTAAAAGAAGCAGCTTTTGATAGCGGGAGCACGGAATACTACATTGGTTTAGTAGTCTGTGGCGAAAGTCGTTTTCCGGCTGATCCCGCGCAGGGAAACCTGGTTTTCCCTCGAAGCGCATGTTTTAGGTTGTTTTTTCTAATAATATTAGATGTGTGTGATTAAATAAAGTTATCCAACACTTTTTTATGTAGATATTTTTGTACTCCGAGGCAAGTAATTGCTGTTGTTGATTTTGGTTTGTTGCTTGGCGATTATCTCCGTACCTTTTTCGTGTTTTGGGATAAAAAGACGGCGCCTATACATAGGTAAGTATTGGCTATGTAAAAGTTAACTTAAAATATTTACACACAAACCCACCCACTTGTATAATATCTGCTTTCAATAGTTTGCTCTTAAACGCTCTAAAAGCCTGAAGATTAAATGAAATCTGGACATATTTTGCGAAAAAGCTGTCATCGGTTAAAAACGAGAATTTGAACTATCAAATTTTAATTTGTGTGGTTCGATCGGTTGAAACTGTCGAGGAGTTTTGAATATCTCGTTCGTTTCCGACATTTTCAAGTCTCAAGCGAAGGTGTTTGATGTTACGAGGTTTTCCGCTTAGGAAGTCCCCTTTTTTTTTGACAATGACCTTCGGTCCGCGTAGAGGTAAATGGTAAGTAATAATCTTAATAAAAACCGATTTCCGGGGTGGAAATAAAAAAAACGACCAACTCAGAAAAAAAGGTACGTACTTTATTCTATACAGTATGTCTTTAGAGTTGGAATACCTACCGGTCTCGTGGTTTGCGAAACGCGGGGAAAAAAGCAAAAAAAAAGTAAACTGCAAAAAAATTACTCTAACCCCGCGAGGGGGCGATTACCCGCTTTGATTCTGCTTTACCCTGCAAAACACAAAACGCCATTAGCTTAGGCGACTCGGACCACAGAATCAACACCGCACAGATGCGACAATTAGACTTCTCCCTACTTTGTTGCCCAATCTGCACGTTATGAATGAAAGAATTTTTTTATGCAGTTCAATAAGCAAGTTTTTGTAGGATGTCTAATAAATACCAAAATCGTTTAATATTTATAGTATAGCATGCAAAAATCCAAAAAACCTATGGGGTTGATTACATCAGTTTTTACAGCGTTCTTAAAAACCTTATTGTAACACTGTTGCCCTTGTAAAGCCTAAAGCACCCAGTAAGCATTTTACAACTACAAATATGGAGCCGTTCGATATGTGTTCAAAAAGTAAGGCGACTTTTGTAATTGTAATTCGATCTTTGATTTTTTTTTTGTTATGTACACATATGCCTAACGTAATGTCCACAGTTTGAAAGGGACAACATTAATTTTAATGAATAAATAAATACTTTTAGATAAAACTCAAAAGTCACCTTATTCTTTCAACACACCTCGTAGGTTCTTTCGTGCCCTTTAAGGGCCACATTTTCTACTCCATATTTTCTTAACATCTACTCTGTCATTTCTTAACCTCAATCAAGTTTTCTATTCCTTCGCTCTTGGTGTTGGACCTTATCTGTTTATTCGACAGTAAATGTTTCGTTGTAATTTTTCCTTGTACAATACGTTTTTTTTTTTTTTAATTTGACCTTCACTTGAATCCGAATTACTGAAGGTTACTCCAAGGTGCTTGTAGTCATCGACTGATTTTACCACTCCACGAATCTCTTTTCTGACTATTAGCTACCATGTTGATTGGAAAGCCGTCAACGTCTATAAGCCTAATTAACGACTAAGAACAAAAAAAAATATTTTTGTTCGAAACGAATGGAGATCATAAGGATAATTTTTATTTCAAGAGAAATCAGTGGCGTACCATCAACGTCCGCCACAATAGACAGGTGAAATTCCGTATGCGCGCCACTGGTGTATCTTTGCAAAAATGTGGTACACTGAATAATGCATCTTGCATCTAAAGTGGTATTGAAATAGCGTTATAAAATCTAGTACGTTCGCATCTGCATGGTGTTTGCTCTGCGGTCCGAACGAGACGAAAATGAAATGAACGCAGCCAGTTGTGAATCTGTTTATTCAGCGACGAAGTCTCCCTCTTTCGGATGCGTGTTATATAAGTACGAAAAAAAAATGAACCACGTCTGGGTTGGGGGAAAAGCACAACCTCAAAATGCGATTATTAGTTATGGCGGGGACGTGACATATATTTTTTTTAAAGTTTGCACGCTTGATGCGGAACAACGACACAGTCGATTTTAGAATCCCTAAAACAAAATTCACGATTAAAAAAACACCAATGTTAGTGGGAAAACCCGCGACGCATATACGGCGTGTCCGTGGTATAGTACTTTTTCAAATACTCGAAAGGCTTCAGCCGATCGTTTACGACGGACACCCTGTATAGAGATGAGAGCCAATAACACTCGGGCGATAACGAATTAAATATATTTATTAACAACGAAATCACTCCATAATATAACAATATTAGTAGAACACATGGTATATAAGTTAAAAAGAAAAAAAAGTGTATGTGAGTACCAGAAGGGGTGGGTAGGAGGAGGGGCCGGATCATTGGAAGCCGATATGCTTGGGGACGTATCTGAAAGGGTGGGGGAGTGGAGAAAACAACGATTGAGCGTCCACTAGAGAATATAATTACTATTAACCTACTATCGATGTTATATTCGGTAACTACTATAAGAAAATTTTCGTTATTTGTACGAATTTTTGGAATTTGTTTTAAATGCGACTAGCTGCGCGACATTTGTACTGCCTCGATTGCCACAACGGACCCGAAATTCGGCGCGAATCGGCCCGCTACGTAGACCGAACGAACCTTTTCGGATTATAAACGGCGCAGTCAAGAGGATCGTTAAGGTCTTCCGTCATTTTTCGTTACGGTCCAGTTGTAAAAAGCAAATAAAATATATAGACTGTGATTACAGAAGATGCAGAAGATGATTAAACCGTGATATCTCATCTCATTGTTTAATACGGTTTCCATTTCTTGTATTTGTTATATTTATATAGTCTGTGATTTCAGAAGATGATTAAACAGTTACAATTCATCAGTGAAATAGACCTACAGAGGACACCACAATGTAAATTTCTTCCTAACACTGAGGATGACGTTTTTTCTTGTATTTGTATATAGTCTGTGATTCTAAAAGATGCGGAAGACGATTAAACCGTGATATTTCGTCAGTGGAATAGGCCTACAGATGACACGACAGTGTAAATTTCTCTCCAAGGCGGGCGATGTCATCTTTTTCCGATTAAGAAGTATTTAATACGGCCACAATTTCATGTGCTTTTCATGTATTTATTAAATTTATATAGTCTGTGACTTTAGAAGATGCAGAAGACGATTAAGCCGTTATATTTCATCGGTGAAATAGACCTACAGAGGACACCACAGTGTAAATTTCTTCCTAACACTGAGGGTGACGTTTTTTCTTGTATTTGTTAAATTTATATAGTCTATGATTTCAGAAGATGCAGAAGATGATCAAACAGTTATATTTCATTTTTGGAACAGACCTACAGAGGAGACCGTAGAGTGGTGTGAAAGGTTCAAAGTACAAGGAGCACAGCTATGCAAATATTATCGTATTACCATTAAAAACCTTGCTCGTAAATATTTAATTGTATGTGGGGCTTGCGGAGAAAGGGCTGCTCTTTAACTTCTCTTTTCTGCAGATTTCAATGCAAAATTAAATAGTCCTATAATATTTTATCGTTAAGGTTTTTTGACAGAAATGGGATGAAACTTCACCCGGACTCTCTATTTGGGTTCCTACTCGATTCCAAGACGTTATATATTTTTTCATCTGCCAAATCCGCGCTCCGGACTGTAGGCTAGTAAAATTCGACTCTAATCTCTTTTTATACAACTGGACCAATTCATTCGTTCCCATCCAATGAACTGTTAGTAAATGAAACCCGACGTCTATCCCTTCGGCCATTTTAATAATCCCAGCTGCTAGGGGCCTGAAGGGATAGCCGCCCTTCATGCTAAAAATTGAAATTTTTGAAAACGCGCAATCGAAACCCTACTCCGTACGAGGTACGTCAAAACAACGGCGAAAAAAACCTTTAGCTTTTCTCGACGTCGTCACTTCGTGTACTATTAATAAAATGCCACTTTCACGGGGTATTAGGGACGATAAGACCAAAAAAAAAAAAAAAACCAACCCGCACTATCCTCAAAACAAAACGGGGCTTACATGTGCTCCGGGTGGTTTCTTATGCAGTCGATGAAGTCTTGGGCGGTCAGCTGACCCATACAAATCCTGTGTATAGCAGTGAACAGGGGAAACCTGCAAAAAAAAAACGCCCCTTTGAAGGCCACGTCCAGCGAATTACCCGAAGCTTAAAGAACAAGAAAGGGCGGTTCGCCTAGCATTTTATAGACTTGCAAAATCCATACGATACAGTACCATTAATTTTGGTAAAGTCTGTTCATAGGTATAAAAAAGTGACTTACTGATACGAATTAAGGAAAGACCCGGGGGGCAAGCTGTAAGAATGAAATATGGCCCAACAGGTCCGTACTTTAAATAAGCTTGGAATTTAATTTTTTGGGATTTTGTTACGAAAGATGCTAAACAATTTTTTTTTATATTTATCAAATTTTTTTGTGACTTTGAAATTAGGCGATAAGTAAAAGCCGCTTTATACAGGGTGTGTAATTAAGTGTTATTAAGGTGGACGAAGGATCATTTTCTGGTAGTAGCAGTTCCAATGTTGGCTCTGATGGTGAATATGTAAATACAAACGAAATATGGTTTACTTGTACCCAGACAAGCTACGACGTAGGACAATTTCGTAGAATTAACTATTTTTCTGTACCGTATACTCAAAGGGGGTGGTTATTTTTCTGATGGGTACTTACTTATCCTCCATGCCCTTGTTCTTGAGCATGTAGTTCACCTCTTCCGCGGTGTAAGGACCCTGCAGTTTCTGCCCGTTGAGCATCTCGTCTTCGAGCTCCTTTATCGACTTTCCGGTGCGAACGAACGCCTCGCTCACCTTACGGTTACGACCGCCGTAACACGTGGTGATCAGGTCGGCTACGCCGCAACTTTCGAAGAACGTCGACAGTTTACCGCCCGGATAGAAAACGTCGACGAATTTCACCATTTCCATGAGACCGAGACGGATCACCGCCGCTTTCGTGTTGTCCCCCAGGTCCAAGCCGTCGACGAAACCGGCACCGCACGCGACGATATTCTGCGACGGAAACGAAGAAAATATATGGCGCAGACGATACGGACTGCGAGACGCAGAGTGTCCGGGCAACTCTGACGTAACGCTGGCCGCCGTAATAATAATAAAGTTTATTTCCATTGACAAAAGTATCGGATAATGTCAACAAGTAAAAAAAAAACATTAGAACACTAAAATACAAACTTTAAAAACAGGTACGTACAAATACACAAAGTATATCACACTGAGAGATCGGCATTACTACAATCAAAGTATTCGTCGATAGAATAAAAAACATTCATTCAGAGCTACTGATCAGTCAGGGTTAAGGCTACCTTATTTATTTATACACTGTTAAACAGGATAAACTCAACTACAAAACAGGGACATAATTGACAAATTCAAAAAAAAAAAGCAAAAGAACAGCAAAATGCTAATAAAATAAAACAAAAATAGTTATAGGTCATTCCTTAAGAAACGTGTTTTAACGTCACGTATTGAAGAAGAAAATATATCAAGCTGGAAACTTGCCGATTTGCACATTCTGTGGAAAGGCGAAAATTTTAAAATATTGGTACGCCGCGTAGAAAAGTGAAAGGTTTGATCTACTCTTGAGGTAACTAGCCAACTGAAAAAATTCTTGTACGAAAAGACGCACAAAAGTTGGCTCCGTAAACTTTTATTCTTGCTAATTTTTCCAGAATGTACAGGGTGCGTCGCATATTAAAAAAAAAACTGAAAAATGGGCCCCCCTAATAGCGAAAATCTTCTACAACTAAAAGACTGTGTTCCGGATGTAAACTTTTGTACATAAGATTTTTGGACAGGATGTTGAAGATATTCCGTGCTAAATAAGAAAAGCGTAAATAAAAAAGCGTCAATAATTTGCAGATATAAACTTCAAATTTAACAGGGAAGTAAAAGTGCATGCTCACATTTAAACAGTAAATACCGGATGCAATCAAATTTCACCAAGTAATTTTTTTTTATTTTGTTTTTTTTTTTTTTGGGTTATTTTGGCTTCCAGAATGTGTTCGGCTACACTTGATTTTTCTAATCTAGCCAATTTTAAATGAGCTCGTCGAGTACGTAACAATGAGTTTCGGTTTGCGGTAAAACGCGTTATTGTGTGTTTTCCCGAGTATTATTAAATGGAAATCTAGAATTGTAAAAAATATGGCTAATCGGTTCAAATAGTGTCACAGCACCCATCGAGAGCTACAATTTTTCTATCGGCGATTGTCGTCCAACGCTACTCGAGATCTTTTGCGACATATTCTACGGACTTGAGCGCACGAAATTTAACAAACTGCCGCCGATCTTTTAGATAAGACGCAAACAAATTTATCAGAGGAAATGATGATCCGTAATCATTTAACTAAGAAATAAATATCCCGTGATCAAGTCTGTCAAACGCCTTCGAAAAATCGGTATAGACAACATCAGTTTGAGATCGCAAGTCTAGATTTTCAGCTATTTATATAAAAACGTACGTAAGTGTACATACAAACGTTAGTTTTTGACTGTATTCCAATATTCCAAAAGCATATCAACTTTTTACCATAATAAAATACTCTCAACAAAAAATTCGAATCGTTGAATCTCAGAAGGGGTTGTTTTTTTTTTAAATACTAATTTCCAAAATTGACTAAAAAAAAACCGTTTAATAGTTATAGTGTTCCCACTTTCTTGTGTCACCCGGTATACTGCCCCGTACGAATGTCTCTTAGAAAAAAATTAAAATTTAGGATGATACAGAATTTTCTAATATGATTAGGAAAGGAATTTTCAATTTAAATTAATAGAAAAAATTAATGTACCCGAAAGTCTCACATCACCAATTAATTTTATCTAATTAACCTCTCAGTTAAGCATAATTTTTCTTTTTTTTTTTATTGACTTTTAACTAAATTACATCATACGTTCAGGAACGACAATGTTGTGCGAATGCAGCAGCTCGACTAAAATATTCAAGTATCAAGTAGGCCGTTCTCTTCTTCTTTTATTCGACGCCGGCCTGGTGCCGGCGAAAGGCACAGACCGGAGAATAGCAGAGATTTTTAATTTTGATGTTAACACACGAAAAATGTAACGATCGTGTGGAAAATCGCGGGAAAATATTAAATTTCGGTCCTTACCTTGAGGGCGCCGCATACTTCGACCGTGTCCTCATCGTCGACGACGACCACCCTGAAGTAGGTGGTCTGGATGAGGTCGCGGAGCACCGGGCCGACAGTGGCGTCCTTGCAACCGATGGTCGTCTCGCAAAACTTCTCGTCGGCCACTTCGCCGGCGAGGTTCGCGCCCATCAGCACCGAGCATGGTATTTTTAAGAGGCGGGTGATGATATGCGAGATGAGGTCGATGCCGCCGCCCTCGGCACGATCGAAACCCTACCGATCGGTTTTGCATATTTCACCACGCGGCAGAAACGCTTCACAAAAAAAATCACACTCCTTCCCCTTCCCCAAAATTACGTTTACGTTCAAACAGTATGCGGTAATTGTTTGACCGTGGTCCAACGTTGCCGGTTCCTTTGCCTACAGCTTTCTGTTTTTGTTTTTGAGTCTGCTATTCTGTTCTTGTTGAGCATATATACGTATTTAAGTAAAAAATTATGACATCTTTCTCAGAAATTCCGACGTAAGTCAAAAATTCGGAGATGTTTCTCAGAAATGCACAATTGATTCCCAGAAATTCCAACATAAGTCAAAAATTCTGACATTTTTCTCAAAAATGCCTACTTGTTTTTCATAAATTCTGGAGAACTCCGACTTAAGTCAAAAATTCGAACATAATTCTCAGAAACGCAGACTTGTTTCCCAGAAATTCCGACGAAAATCAAAAATTTGGACACTTTTCTCAGAAATGCAGATTTGTTTAACAGAAATTCCGACTTAAGTCAAAAATTCGGACCTGGTTCTCAGAAATGCTGACTTGTTTCTCATAAATTCCGACTTAAGTCGAAAATTCGGAGATGTTTCTCAGAAATGCACACTTGATTCCCAGAAATTCCGACGTAAATCAAAAATTGGGACACGTATCTCAGAAACGCAGATTTGTTTAACAGAAATTCCGACTTAAGTCAAAAATTGGGACACGTTTCTCAGAAATGCTGACTTGTTTCTCATAAATTCCGACTTAAGTCGAAAATTCGCAGATGTTTTTCAGAAATGCACACTTGATTCTCAGAAATTCCGACTTAAGTCAAAAATTCTGACATTCTTCTCATAAATGCCTACTTTTTTTGCAGAAATAATGGAGGTTAAAAATTCTGACATGTTTCTCAGAAATGCTGACTTGCTTCAAATAAACTCCGACTTAAGTCAAAAATTCGAACATGTTTCTCAGAAACGCAGACTTGTTTGCCAGAAATTCCGAAGTAAATCAAAAAATTGGACACTTTTCTCAGAAACGCAGATTTGTTTAACAAAAATTCCGACTTAAGTCAAAAATTCGGAAATACTGACTTGCTTCTCAGAAACTCCGACGTAAGTCAAAAATTCTTACTTGTGTCTCAGAAATTCTGACTTAAGTAAAAAATTCTGAAATGTTTCTCAGAAATGGTGATTTGTTTGTCAGAAATTCCAACACGTTTCTCAGAAGTGCTGACTTGTTTCTCAGAAATTCTGACTTAAGTCAAAAATTCACCATCGGGGGTAATTTTACCGGCAACTTGTTCGTTGTACGAAATATTGGGGCAGAAAATTGTTATTATGAGAGATAGAGAGAGAAAGTACAAATAACTAGCAAAAAAAAAAAAAAAACACGAAGGCCCAAATCACACCGTATGTTCCACGAATTGATTGGTCGTGCCTACGGTTTGTTTTGTTATGACCATAAACCATATAATCAAGGTTAATGACATAATTTTCATTTCAACCCAATTACTCTGTACACCAGATGTTCTGACCTGCTTTCTCAGAAATCCTGACTTGTAATATGAGAAATTCTGACTTCCTCGTGTCAGAAATTCTAACTTATTCTTCAAAAAATTGCCCAAGTTAACCAAAACCTGTATTTCAGTTTTGATGGGATTTTTCTATCAATTTACAATTAGCAATAATTACATAACTGATAAAAAAAGACAATACTGTACTCATCTTAATCATATAAAATGATAAGCACATACTTATTAAAAACGAGTTTGCTATAAATAATGATGAACACATTAAAAATTAGAGGAAACATATAGCTGCTTAAAAATACTTTTTACTTCTACTACTATAACTTCTAACTATTCTTAATAGTTTTCCCCGAAGTTTTCTCGTTTTTCTGAATCTAAAAGTGGCAAGTACACAAAATCAATGTGTTTGAGTACAGAAAGAGTACTAACTAGGAATTCAACAAAATAGTGCGCTTACCCTAAATACGAGTACTTTGCCGTAAACATTTTACACTTGCACGCACAGTTCGGCTTCAGATTATAAATTCTTCTCTAAATTAGACCGACTAGAATACCATTATCACAAACCATCAACTTGTAAAACAAAATTGCAAATTAAAAACTTATAAAGACGCTTTCAAAAATCAAACATAACCTCAATTGCGGTCCAACGAACGGGTGAACCAATAATGCGCAATTGTACGACGGACCACAGACCGTGTAACCCTCTCGACGTTGCCAACTATAACGAGACTTTCGCGTAACCGCATAAAGGTCATTTTTTGCTTCGTGTCCGTTATTTCCGTGTGCCAATCTTTTTCCACGGGATATAAACTGACCGGTTTATTATTTTTTTAAATACTACGCATGGGTTTCCGCGAAAAGTCTCTTCGAACGTTCCCGAAGTTTGCGTAAACGCGACAACGTTGCCGAAAAACGAGAAACGCGTCACTAACCACAAAATTTAACGTCTGTCAATCGGGGCCCGCGAGCGAAGCTTTTCGTCGATAAAACACAAATAAAACCCTTACATAAGCGGAATCAAACGAAAATTTATTGGCGGGCGACGGAAGTTCGATCTGGCAAAGTGTCAAACGTTTTCATCCCAAAGGTTACCCAACTGGCACGCGGAATAACCGCGTTATGGTACGTTTTAGGCGGACAAAACCTCTCCATGATTTACGAGCGCCGGTATATCTGCGTTTTTAATTCTCCGACTTATATTTAACGCGTATCAAGGTCGGAAACGTTTATTTTTTTCCCGTCACATCAATTCGGTGGCGTAAAAATAACGCGTCCGTTAATCTTACCTTGATTAACGATAAGGCTATCGCTGTGGGTTTAATTTTGCCGAGCAACGTCGAGCACAGGGTCCTGATAAACTGGTGCGGCACCACGAATATAAGGATGTCCGCGTCTCTAGCCGCGTCCAACACGTCCGGCACGGCCACCTAAAACGCAGGAGCATAATGTAGTAAAAATCAACTTCAGGCGAACGATGCATACAATTACGATGTATTATCGACGCCCGGGAGATTATTAAACCAAATACGACTTATCCGAGAGATAAACCCGAGCGCAAAACATGTAAAATTCGATAAGGAGGTGACCCCGGCCGACACGTAACTTTCCGTTGCGTAGGATCGCGTGGTTTCCACCCGCCACTCACCACGTTGGACGGCAGCTTGTGCCCCGGCAAATATTTCACGTTCTCCTGGGTCTCGTTGATGATTTCGGTCAATTTTTTGCCGTTGATGAGCTCCTCATAGACGTACATCGTCACCCGGTCGTCGAAAGTTGCTAGGCGGGCCGCATTCGAGCCCACGATCTTCGCTATAGCGGAACCCCTACAATTAAGCCCTTTACGAGTACCGTCGGGGAGGTTATCTGACGCGCGGTTTACCAATTTCCGCTCCCCACGATGCACACTCTCTTGGGACTCGTGCAAGCCATCGTCGCCTTGAAATCGCGATCAAAACGCAACCTGTTGTTGCGACCGACAACGCACTTCGAATTTTGAACGGCGACTGATAGGCGAACGTCGTCAACGACATTACGATTGTTTAGTGGGAGACCACAGTCGGGCACGCGACCGTGGAAATAGTGGGTTGTCCGACCAATCGCGTGCCGCTTCCAGGTTCGAAGGCCAATCATAAGGTCGGAGGTTATCGAGGGATGCAGTGTCGCCAACCGCGCTCCGTCGAAGCGGAGAACGGTTGTCGGTTACGCAATCGGGCGGGTTGCCTACGGCTGCGCTCGTTTGACGTAAAACTTGCCGCAGTTTTCGATCGATATTCGATTTGCTGAGGCGGTGCCAACTCGAATCCGAATGGCAGCGCGACGTCGAAAAATTGACTGCAGTTTAATAAAAGCGGAGTGATTATGCGGCGCGCAGCCAGATTATTCCCAAGTTTCGGCCCAATTGTGTATATTGCGAGCGATTTGCGCAAGCCATTGCGCGACAAGTCCGTAATTCCGAAGCAACTGGCAACGCTGCGTCTGCGTACCATCGGTAGAAGCAATTATGCGTTGAAAAATCTAATCTTCGCGAGACAAAACATCGCCCGCCCGGCGCATGCGCCATTAAATCGGAAGTTTTTAAAAAGTTTGTTACCAGTTGTCATCATATCCAAAGTATCCCATTTTTTGAAAGTGAAAGAACGCAAAAGTTTTTTAACTTTAAAAATATGGTATTCTATTTGTGTTTTTATGAGGGAAATAGTAGGTAATTTCAGATACAACATACCAGTTCATAGGAAATAAAAAAATAAAAGTAAAAAGCTGAAAAAAAAAAACATTTTTTGCTTACTAATAACCCACCTATTGTGTATATATTCATTACAACACAATTTGTCCCTTTCAATAGGTTCTTGTTTTCTCCGACTTTTTGTTTAAATACCGTATGTTACAATTAACGTTCTTCACTTGGCGGTTTAGTTTTTGTAATTATTTTGTCATTCATTTCATATTTTGGTAGCTTTCTTTAAATTATGTGGGTTTAATAACACACACTGAAGCGTTTTATTTTAAGAAGGATGTATTAAATATTGGAATTTATAAGAAAACACTAACAAAATCATTCTACACTTGGTCCGCCATTCCACCGCGTGTTTCTTCTCTAGTCACGTAGGCCAAAAAAGAAGTTATTTCAAAAACAATACGCGTAACGCCATCTATGTGACAATAACTGCGTTCTGCACTAATACATTCAACAGCTTTTTGACGTGACGATCGAAACAGAATTATCAAAAATAATACTTAGATGTTTTGCTTGTCAAACGATTGGAATCGTTTTATCAATTTGAAATTTTATATATGCACTCTAAATATATGTTCACAGTTTCACGTGAAACGGGCGGTTAATATTATATATTATATATATATATGATATTCGAATAAAAATAATATCGAATAGAAATTGCAGTTTGGCAATGTTCTATCTTATATCTGTTGCAGTACAATACAGATATCATTAAAATATACTTATTAATTATATTATACAACAACTAAAACATTATAGTCATTTCTGGCGTCCGCGTAAATCTTCTTCTTATGTTCTCTTATCGGATGTGACGTCTTTGGGGGGCAATGTCACTTCATGGGAAGCGCCATCTATTACTTGGTTACTAAACTAACTAACCCTGTATGACACATCTCCCGTTTTTACAAAAATTAAAAATAATTCAAATAAATTCTTAAACACAACACAAGTTTTATAACAACTCTACCCGAACGTGTCATTAAAGGTTGAGGGTTCATAACCAAATTATCTGTTTTGTTATAAGTGGAGGTAGAGTCTTTCTTGTCAAGATTGGTAGTCGAGGAACTGGGTTCTAAACTATTTTCAACATCCATATCAAATGGTCTTTAGAATATCGGAGGAAGTGGATTCGGAGAACGTCTAAGAAAAGATGAATTTCTTCTTAGAATTTTCCCAAAGCTATCTCTAACTAAATAAGAATGTGGAGTACTACGTTTCCCTACCACTTCTCCTGGACCCTGTCGTATTGGAGGCTTTTTATAATAAAAGAGAACTCCACTAAAAGTCTTTTATTTAATCTGCGTCATGAGGTTCGGACATAAGCGCGCGAGATGCCAGACCGAGAGTCCCACATTCTAACCTCTCTAAACCATAGAATAAGAACACCACAGACCACCGAACAACCCTGATGCAACAGAACCCAACACCTTTCCTACTTTTTTAAAATTATAACATTATCTCCTTTCTGGAAGTCAGCGCGCAATTTAGAGTTTCGATCATAATATTGTTGGTTCACAACTTGTTTGTCTTTAATTTGTGTCGTTGTATTGTTATTAGTTTTTAAAAATTTATCTGATATAGGTATAAAAGAACGAACAAGCCTTTTGGACATAAGCTCTGTTGGAGATATATTTGTATTAGCAAGAGGGGTGTTTCTATATTCTAGTAAGCCTTTATAAATATCAGTATTTGATTCTTGACACTTTTTCAACAATCCTTTACAAATTCCTACTGCCTTTTCAGAGAGTCCATTGGACTTTGGATATCTTGGACTAGAAGTTATTATTTTGAAATCCCAGTCATTTACTATTAAAGGGATTACTATCAGAAATAAATAACATAGGAATAACAAAAGTAGAGAAAATTCACTTTAAAATTGTTATAATTTCAGATGCAGTTTTGGTTTCTAATTTTTCTAATTCCAACCAGTTTGTGTAATAGTCAACAACAACTAAATAATTTTGACCTGCAAATGTCAATATATCTGCTCCTATCTTATAAAAAGAAATGTTTGGTTTGTCACTGTGCAGCTGGACAAGTTAGGAACCAAAGTTAAAATGTCCCCCTCTTTTGGAAACGTAAACTGCAGGATTACCGGTTCTTTGATCTCTAGTTACGTACAAATCCAATCCACTAGTAAAAATCACAGAATATAAACGTTAAGAAGCGCAAACTAGGTATAAAAACTTGGAAACAGAAAAACATCGCCAGATGGAAGCTGAACATATTGTATATCCGTTTAAATACTTATGTCCACATATTACTTTTTAAAAACCAGCATTTATCTCTCTCAAGACTATATCGTCACTATCAGCTGCTATCAGTGCTATCAGCTATCACCTTGTTACGATTATTTCGGAATTTCGAGACTTTTATATGCAAAAACCTTTTCTGTCGCCATGGTCATGGCCTTAATTTCTTTCGTTATTTCTGTTAAAACGACAAACGAAACAAACCACAGTTTTTGTCACAGACACACGAAACGGCAATAGAAACCAATAAACATGTTCTCAGAATGTTGTTTATTTCAATAAGAGTCTCAATTATTTTAAAGAATACAAACTTTATGCTTAATTTTTTTTCAAGCACATGCATATATACATTAAGGTTAGCGGGTTCTAACCAAGATCGACCAACCTGTTTCTTGAACCTTGTCTTCAATTCCACACACAACACACATATACTGGTTCTGTAATTCCAATAGAAACCCACAAGAAAATTAATATTCAAAGTAGCAATAAAATTTGTGCCCAAAAAAGCATATCCGCTTGTGTTTGATTTTTACCCCCGTGAAAAATACATTCGAGCAGCAAAAAAAAAATAAGTTAATAACCACAGTTAATAATTAGGCATTCCTACGACCTGTCAAATGAAACTCAATATGACGTCACAGGACAAACAAATTAAATAACGCTATTTCATAATTTTTACTTTTAAAATTTTAATTAACTAATGTGTGATCTGTAAAGAGCAAACAAGATTCAAATCAGTTATAAGATTGCAAACTGTTAAAAGCTTTCATCTGTTCATTAGCGTAAAAGCTATGGGAAAACACTAAATAACTCATAATATTGGAGACTGGAGATCTAAACCATCAACTAAGTGCAGTTTTATCCGATTTCTACAAAAAAACATTTCATAAGGCAAACCATTTTACAGTTTTTTAATATTAACTTTTTTATATATTAACTTCTTTCAATAACGATTCTCCACCTCGAAACAAACAAAATAGCATGCTACAAAAATAGATTTGAACTTCGAAACTCGCCACACAACTGATTTCTAACTGTCATCACGTGGTTTGGACTGCCCAATTGAATCGCGCCTTTTCTCGTTCGGTGGCGATTGCGAGTGGAGCGCCACTGCGCCGCGGCCCGGCCAACTATATTTCGTCAACCCCGCCGTCGTCCCAAACGTCATCGCCGGTTTCATCGTTCCGTGGCACTCTCGAGCGCAGCGCCACCGCGCCGCAGCCCTCTCAACCAAACTTCTTCGTTCCGTCGCGTAGTGGGTTCGAAAATCGTCTTCAGCGAGCGAATGTCGTATCGACCGCTACTTACGCGATGCGCGCAATCTCACTGCCGAAGAGGTTTCCCCGGAATTGAACAATCGAAAACTGGTCGGGACGCGAGTGGTCCGAATATTTAGGCGAGATCGTGCGACATGAGAGTGATCCCGGTTTTGGTGGTGGTGGCGGGCCTCGTCCTGTGCCAGGGCGAGGCGAAACGTAGCAAGTGGAAATTCGAGGGCGACTTTGAGTTCGCGGACGAGGTAGGCCGTGGGCGCTTTGCTTTCGATCGCGGCGGCGGCGGCGGCGGCCGAAAAAAAGGGAAAGGCACTCCGTTACCTTGAAGTGTCCGCTCGCCGGATATAATCGATAGCTGGTTTTATTTTTTTTAGGTTACGGCGGCCTAAAGTACGTTCCGGTTAATTATCGAGATTGGAAATCGAGCGGGGCGGCGGCGGCGGGGTGTTTTTTTAATTTTCTCGGGAACGGCTTTTTAAAACGGAGCGAACGAAAGTTAGGGTAGTAATTAAGGAATTAGGGGGGGGGGTGTTTTTGTCTAGGATACGGGGAACATTAGACGTCATCGGACGCTATATCAAAATTTATATTGATAACATTTTAGGGTTAGTAGCCAAGTGACGTATAAAACAAAACACTGTCAATTTTCTGACATATAAGCCTCCATCATATTTTTTTAAAACGGAACACCTTGTATATTATATATGTGTTTAATAGAACATCTTATTCCGATTACGTCCACTCGTTTTTGACAAATCGGCAAAAATAGGAAATTTTTATGTAATTTCCAAGAGTGCGGTGATTGACTGCAACAATAAAGTAACGCATTAAGGTAAAAAATTCTTTAACTATTCTAAATAGTGCTGTATGTGACCACCATTTTCCTGAACACATTTCTCATACACTCTAATCGTATGATATTTAGTCACGTTTCCGGATTGTCTCTTGACTGCTTGATTGCCTCTGAAATCCTTTGCCGAAGATTTTTTCTGTGTCCTCGAAAGAAAAAATCCATTAAAGTCGGGTTTTTTCGCTGGCCAATCCATGGTTCCGCCGTTCCCTATCCAACCCCTGGGATATTCCATATTAAGAACATTTTTGACTTGTATAGTCTGTTCATAGATATGAGAAAGTAACCAATTGCTTTTGGATGGGATTATCCAAGGGTGGTCATTAACATACAATGCAACAAGATTAATAATAAAATAAATTAAAAAATAAAATTGTGATCCGTAATAGAAAGTAATTTTATAAAGTCTGTTCATAGATACAAGAAAGTGACTAACTGATTCGAATTAAGGAAAGACCCGGGCAAGCTGTAAGAATGAAATATGGCCGAACAGGTCCGTACGTTGCTTAGAATGTAATTATTTGAGGTTTTGTTAGGAAAGATACTAAAAAATATTTATTTTTGTAGGTATTTATGTTTAAATCTAAAATAAAATGACAAATTATTTTTATTACCTACTTAAATTACTTAAAATTATTCACATAATGTATCAGTATCACTATCGATATCATCGCCTGTTCTAATTATTATTTTTTCTGTATTATTTGCAATATGGATATACGATTATTCTGCTTTTTCTATATGTTTAACAGAATTTTCCGAACTTTGTGGAGGAATGTTAAAAATTTCGTTTTCTATAAGTTTGAAGATATTGGAGTTAAGACGGGGAAAAACATTGTTACGACGAATGGCAGATTTCAGTTGGTGCCAAACATGTTCAATGGGATTATATATACAGTGGTAAGGTGGAAGCCTTAAAACTGTATGGCCTAGATTTTTTGCATAATTATCACAGACACATTCCTTTTGTGGGTTCAAGCTTTGTAGAACCCCAATTAATTGCTTTTTGGTATAATCTTCGTGAAAATAAATGTCGTTGATACACTAGACTAGCACATATTTTGCATAATTGGCAAGTAGTATACCAAACCAAAGAATATTAAACACAGGTAGGTATAAAATTATTTTCTGTCACGGACCACAATTTTACCTGAATTTAAATTCCGAAACTTCGGGTAATCATCTTGTTGCATTGTATGTTAATGACCACCCTTGGATAATCCCAATCAAAAGCAATTGGTCACTTTCTTTATATCTATGCACAGAGCATACAGAATACAGAATACAGTTTCAGTTTAGCCAACAGGATGAATGGTCAGCAAGGAGGAATCCAGAAGATGTGTAAACAGTATTACTAGTATACATTTTTTTGTGCTTGTTGAACTTTAAATTGAAATAAAAATGTATCCATAAGCAGGGTGTATTGAAATTACATCAAAGTACTACGTTATTTATTATATTTTGACACCCACCTACAAGGTTAATGTTGAAAGATAAGTGTAAATACAAAAGTTTGAAGACTTTTGCTCTATTGTGTTTTGCAAATGTCAGATAAAACAAACGAGTTTCAGTTTAAAAATTATTATCGTTCGATTTCTGGACTACAGCCATATTGTTCAACATTGGTCAAGTCCGCCTCGATAACAACCATATTATCTCTGTTTGCAATTGTTTTAACAATGTTCTAATTTTGACAACTAATCAAAACCAAAGATTAAATAACTTGAGATATTTGAAATGGGTTATACTGAGGAAGAAAAACTAACCAAACCAAAATTTGCAATAAAAAATTCTTTTGAATTAATCAACAAAATTAAAGATATCAAAATCTCTTCTAACGCAACACTATTGTCTTTTGATCTAAAAAGAAAAGTTTTCTATGGCGGTATAGGTACGTGGATGGCAATTGAATTCTTTTTTAAATTAAATGACGAGTGGGACCCAGATGAAGAAATTAAGACAAGAATAGAGATGGCCAGGAGCAGGTTTTTTAAGTTAAAGTCGCTTCTCACAAGTAACGATCTTAACCTGAAAACACGCTGGAGAATAACACAATGCTATGATTTGACTACCCTACTTTACGGTGCCGAGAGCTGGGCTTTGAAGGTCTCCAGCATGCGAAGGGTGGAAGCTTTTGAAATGTGGCTCTTTAGACGGATCCTTAAAATACCATGGACGGATCGCGTGACCAACGAATGAACAGAGAACGAGAATTACTAACCACTGTCAAGAAAAGGAAAGCCTCAAAAATATGCCGTGTTACAGTTCATCATGGAAGGAAAGATAGAAGGCAGGCTCGGCCTGGGTAGAAAAAGATTTTCATGGTTGAAAACCTACGAGATTGGTTCCATGTACGTGATACTGTAAATCTAATACGCATGACTGTAGATCGCGAGGGATTCCAAAGGATGACTGCCAACCTTCACTAGAATGAAGCAGGCACTGGAAGAAGAAGAGAAAGACACGGTGTTGTCGAAACATTTGTCATGTAATAATATAAAATGAAAATGAAATGAAATGAAAATCTGAACTTTTAATTCTTATTTATTTTGATAAATGGACTTTCATCAAGTAAAAGCCACCCCAGTTCAATTTTTAAAAAATAAAATCTATTATAATAGGCCTAACAAGTGATAAGAGAAATACTTAATATCGGTTTACATGATCTAAACAGGGAAACACTGATTGTATCACCCATGTTTTTGAAACATATTAGGACATTCCATTAAAAAAAAAATGATGTTGCTGTCATTTTGACAGCTTGCGATCGTCCTTTGTTTTGCCGACGTCAAACTTTTGTATTTGCATTTTTTTTCTGCCTTTCAAAATTAACCTTGTAGGTGGGTGTCGAAATATAATGAATAACCCTGTACAGTGTTTTCTTGATTTTTATGCTACCTCTCTTGAGTTCGGCTGATTCGTTTCAACAAATATATAACGTCTAAACTCGCGTCTCTTCTTCTTTTTTATAATGCGGTCCCTTCTCGTTGCAGGAAACTTCGAAGGCGGGCGACAAGAAGCGATGGATTCACGACCCGTCCAGTAAGTAAACCGAATAAAATTTAATAAAAATCAATAGAGTTTGCTTCCCCGTCAGCGCCATCGAATTGTTGAACGAAATTATCGCGAATTAAAAGTAAGGAAAAACAAACATGTTGCCCTCAGATGTGTGAGGTTCGGAACTCCTTTGGTTTCAAGAGATCATCAATATCAAGTATTTTTTGAACTTGGTAAGCTGCCTTGTTACTTCGATGAAATCGAATTTTTCGAAAGTATCCGCGCTTAGCACGGAACTTATATCTCGGCAACGGTAGGTCGTAGGGGACCGCCATTGGTACAAAAACGATCAGCGTCGAAAAAAAAAACTTTTTTTTTCTGTTCTCCGTTTCTCTGTAGACCTGGCATTAATTGGCTATATCTTTTGAGCGGTTTACAACACGGCTTTCAAATTTGGCGTCTTTTAAGCCGTAAACCAGTAAAAAATGGGTCTGATCAATCCGAGGCGTCCATCTTTTTTTTTTAGATTTTCATCTGTTTTTTGGACTTCGCAATGAAACACGATAAGTGTCCGAAATTTGAAGCAATCGACTTCATATTTGACACATCTATGCAGCTTTGCCTCGTGACAGAACCTATTTGAAAATGGGGGGCTGGGGGGTCGGGAAGTATTTAAAAAAAAATAAAAACCGCACTTGCAGGGTATCGAGAAAAAAAATCATTTCTCCAAGACGTACGATTGAAAAAATTATTTAACCAAACGACGCGCAAGATCCGGACCAAAAACCTTTATTTTTGATGATTATTTAAAAATGTTCAGGGTGCGTCGTTTTGTAATGATAATTGACCACAACAAGAAGGCTGTGATTCTGTTGCCAGTTTTTTTTTACATAGCTATATAGCCCGTATGGAGGGCTAAAACTTTTGTATTTAAAGTTTTCACATACTGTACAGTGTGTTCGGGACATTCCGTGCTATATTCAAAAACGTCATAAGTGACCCAAATATGTAGCTATCGATTTTAAATTTGGCAAGGAAGTAGAAGTTCGTACCCACACCTAAACATTAGAATTTGAGCTTAATCAAGTATCAACAAATATTTTTTAAAAAATTTTGAAAAATTTTGGCTTCCAGGTAAACATGATTTTCTCAAAAACTATTCGACCGATCGGTAAAATTTTAGAACTGGGAAATGCGGGAGACCCGAGGCTATGACCTTTATTTCAGACAAAATTCGTGAAAAATATGGTCAATTGGTTTGAACAGTCATAAAAGTTCGGCGGGACTTGAAAGACATTTTATACAGGGTGCAAGCACAATGAAATTACATCGATTTTGCGAAAGTTCCATGGTGGTCCGCAGGAGCAGGATAGGAAAATTGGCTTTTTTTTTTTAACTTAAAATCTGGTTCGCGTTACACTCTCCGAAATTGCCCCGCCCACCGACGATTTTTCGAAAGCAACCTTGTTACTTTCGAAAAATCGATGAAATCAATTCTTTTCGAAAGTATACTCGCTCCTCACTAAATTCGAGATCTCGGTAATGGTAGGTCCTACTACCCCACAAATGATCAGCGTCGAAAAAAATTTTTTTTTATCTGTCCGTTCTCTGTTCTCTGTTCCAGGGTTTTTCCACAATAACTTCCGAACGGTTTGAGCTACACACTTCAAATTTTGCTCCTTTTTAACCGTCCATGGGATGCATAAGACATGTAAAAATGGCGGCGTTCAAGCTTCGGCCTCCATCTTTTTTTTTTTCGATTGTCGATAGTTTTTTGGACGTTATTATGAAACACGATAAGTGTGCGAGATTAGAAGCTATCGACTTCAAATTTGGCGGAAGGGCGGAAGCCCCCCGCATTTCATCCGTTGAAGAAGAACAAATATCGTAAAGTATTTTTTAAAAATTTTTGAAAAAACAAATTGGTAACATTATTTTCTCAAAAACTATTAACCCGATCGGCAGGGTTTTTCAATTATAGACAAAAATGTAATAGATCCTGAAAATCGTTCTTTTTAGCCGTAAATCAAAATACGTGAAAAATAAGGCTAATTGGTTTAAACAGTATAATAAACCACATCGAGAGCTAAAATTTTTGTATTTACGGTTTTCATCTATCACATACGCTGGTCGAAATATTTGAAAAAATCCATGGGAAAATCACAATTTCTCGCAATCAATCTAGACGCGATGACGTCATTTACTATTGCCACGTACCGCATGGTTTCAGAAAACAAGTATTTTCTTGAAAACCACTTACTCCATTGAAAAAAATCATATACCAGGAAACGTGGGAGATCCAGGGCTATAACCTCTATTTCGAACATTGTTTGAATCATATACAGGGTGTGCCGTTTATGGGCAAAAATATCAAAACATCCCAAAAATTCCAGTTGTTGTTGGTAAATTATTGCGGATAAGTGGAAGACTGCTAAAATCCGTTAATTTGATGTGAACGGTATCGTAAACTTTGAAGTTCTGCGAGGCTTGAAAGACACCTTTATACAGGGTATATGCACAATAAAATTACATCGATTTTGAGAATGTTCCATAGTGGTCCGCAGGAGCACGATAAAAAAACATGGCGTCCCTTTACCACAAGAAACCGCGAAGCTCTTTCTTTTAAAAAATAAAAAGCTGCTTCGAGCTACACCCGGCTACGAATTTGCCTCGCCCAGCTACGATTTTTCGGAAGCGATCTTGTCTCTTTAGCTTGTAAACTTTTATTATCCTATCCTCTCCCAGCATAGATAGTTCCATTAGTCTTAGGTGATGTTTTATTTTATGTAGATATTGTCGTGTCTTCTTTGGTCTCCCTCGTTTTCCATTGCTTTTTTTGGGTAATTCCTCCATTACGCAGTTTTAACCCTCCTCCTTCTTTTTCGATAATGCGACGTAATTAATTTTTTTTGCCAACACCACCATCAATCACCCCGAGAATAATCATTTACCGCTTATTAATTACAGGCGAATTGTGTCGGCCCCTCAAGTGCAAGAAGAAAGAGATCTGTTTGCTCGAAGACCCATTCACTGCTGTGTGCGTGTCGAGGAAGGAGCTCAAAAAGAATGGGTAGGTAATTCATAGCGTCTTTTTTTTTAATTCTCCACTTTTTTGTATGGTGATCCTCGACTGGCACAAATCCTTCGTCTTTTTAACAGAAAATATGATCCAACCGGTTTGAAATTGTTAATTTCAATTCCGAGGGAGCCATTTTTTGTTTCTTTTCATTTTCGGGGCAATCATAACGGAACGCCACGACTTCCTCACGAAGGCGCGCAACCCCACAGCTAATTTCCCAACCGATAATTTCCCTACGTCGTCCTCGCTTCCTAACTTCCGGATCCGGATTTAGTCGGGGGAGAAGGTCGTTCTAGTCGCGTAAAAGTTTAAACGGGTCGCTAAGAAAGCGGCGGCGTGTTTCCGGTTCGACCGGAAGCGAAACCGGATGCAACTTTACCTTTGAATTCTAACTGTGAAACGACATGTCATCGTTTTTTGAATATATTTTATTTTGGCGACTTCCGGTCGTACCGGAAGTAGTGTCGGATATACCAAAATAATTACAACATGCTCTACATTTCATCGTTTTTTAACTAAATTTCACCGATGTCACTTCCGGTCGAGGCGGACGTAGTGGTAGATAACCGAAAATACCTTTCCGGTTTGAACGATATTTTATCGGTTTCGATTCGAATTTCTGCCACGCCACTTCCGGAAAAACCGGAAATGATGCCCGATCAGCGAGAATACTTTTCAATGTTATAATTTAAATAACGTTTAATAGGAAAGCGATACTGTCGTTGGGGCGAATCGGTTCCGGTTAGACCGGAAGCGACGCCATGTTCGAAATTTTAATTGCGACACGCGCTGTATTTATTTATAAATCGTATTAAAATCAAATTTTAACGTCACTTCCGGTATAACCGGAAATAATTGTCGGATAACCGAACATACCTTTCGGTTTTCGATTTTGATTTCTATTTTATTTTAAGTAAATTTTAGCGACTTCACTTCCGGTCGAACCGGAAGTAGCAGATAACTGAATAAATTTGAGGAGATTTTAGGCTTTTTTTTTTTCAAAAATACCCTAATAAATGTAGAAATACCATTTTTTTTAATTATTCCAAAAAATCACTTTCCGAAGTTTGGCCGCGTGCTGAAAAGTCTCCCTGTGTAATATAGGGACATCGTGGTACCGAGGACGCCTCCTAAGAAGGAGGCGAGCAAAAAAGACGCCGCAGACGACGACGACGACGTCTTCTACGACGCCGAGGACGACCTGGACGACGAGTCCAAAGAGGACTCTGTCGATTCCTTGATGTAAGTTGAGTGTTTTGCTGTGCGAAACTTCGTCGTGGTAAGCGACTTACGTTTGCAGATGTCGCCCTTGTCCCGTGGTGAAACCGGTCTTCCTCTGCGGCTCGGACAACAGGACGTACAGCTCACTGTGCCGCCTGGATTACCACAACTGCATCCACCACACCTCGGTCAAGGTCACGTGCAAGGGATTCTGCCCTTGCAAGGGTAAGCGTAGAAATAAAAAAATTTTTTTCCTTTTTTTTTTGGATCGGATTTTGGAAAAAATTCGGCTACCGCGTTGCAGAGAACGAGCCGAAGGCGTGGAAGAAGCAGCGTCAGTCGGAACGTCTGAGCAATTTCATAAACAAATACAAAGCGACGTTGGACAAGGACCGACCGGAAGCCGCCGCTTCGAAGGCCGACGACTACTCCTTCGTGCCTCAGGACATCAAATACGACAACAAACACTACAAATACATGAAATACACCAAATACAATAAGGTAGGTGGCGTCGGCGTGCGCGAATCCGACGTGGCGTGGTACGTAACGCGCGATCCTCGCAACCGAAAGTTCGCGGTTCGAATCCCGGTCGGGTTTTCCTTTTTTTTGGCATTTTTTAAATTTTTACTACGGGAAAATCAATACGTATTTTTAAAATGGGGTCGTTTTGATTCGTTCTTTTTTTCGCACGGTTTTCTTTGTCCTGCACGTCGTAACCAGTAAATCCGCCATGAAATTTCGATTTTTTTCTGCTAAGGGAAGCGAAAAGGGTAAAAATCTCACCCTATACTCAGTTAGGACTCCCGAGAGACAGATAGGTAATTGTCCGTCCCTGCCTCAGGGTTTAAAATTAGAATTATAGTTGCTGATCAAGTTCATGCTTGAAAATGGCTTTCTAAAAATGATATTGACCGGATTATGTCATCAAAGAGAAGTACAGAATGAAAAGACAATCAGAAGAATAATTCTTTCGCTTTACTTTAAAAAAAGAGGAGGATAAATTGTGGAAAACTTTCCAGCACATTATGGTCAGGGTCAAGCAATGTCAGAAAGCTATGCTGAAAAAGGCACAATTGAAGATTTTAAATTTGAATAAACACCTTTATACCAAATTTCTTGCCGACCCATAGAATTGGTATGGTCCAAAGCAAGAAGAACATGCAGAGTTTTTTTTTTTGAAGACGAAACACTTTGCATTTACCATAAACCTTCACACACGGACACAGTCATACATAACAACTCAAATCACACTTATACACACAAAACGGCTGCGTTTCACTCTTCTAAACACAAACTTCTTAATACGCCACTCTCAACAGGAAATTACAACAAAGAACTTAATATTAAACAAATTGCACTGAACAACGGCTGCAATCCGTCCATTATCGATAAAATTATAAATAAAAAACAAGTCCAGACAACAGTAAACTCTATTTATCCGAAGCCTAACACAGAACACGATCAATTTAAAACAATTACGTACATAGGAGAACCCAGTGAAACCCAGTGAAAATATCCTTTGTAAGATAATTAATTTACTAAATTTTGTTACCAATACAACAGAAACCAAAACAACGTAGTCAGAACCAGCGCAAACAGAAGTAATCACAAAACGAAACCAAAAAAAATACCAGTACCTAAAATGATCACGTGAACGAAAGAGTGGACTTCTAACAAAAAAAAAATGTGGAAGAGGTTGGTAGGTGAAATCTTGGAGATCTTTTGACTGCGATAACAGTTCACGGCAGAAGAGAGAGCATTATGATCAATTCTTCTCTGTAGTACCTGTAGTAACGCCACTGTCTCATTGCTCCCATTCCCAAACTCGTTTATTTAATGCAAATTTGTGTGAGCCCAATTAATTCGGGTGGTGGGGGTCATAAAAACTGAAATAGGCAATTTTTAATCAATATGCGCAAGTCGTTACGAGTAAAGTTACGCAATTTCGACGTTTGGCAGGACGCCTACAATATCCTTTACGCCGAAGACAAGGAGCGCACGCGCGGCTACAATGACGTCACGGACAACAAAATTTACGACTCGGCGGGGCCCTCCGACCCCGCCCTCCCCGTAGCCAAACAGTGCTCGCCCGTAGCCCTGCAAGCGATGGGCAACCGTCTCTTGGACTGGTTCTCGGTGGTGATGGTCGATTCGTCCAAGCGTCACAGAATACGAACCAAATCCAAAGGTAGGTTCTTCACGCATTACTCAGGATTGTACAGAGGATTGTACAGAGAGTTATTGGGGTTATTTTGTGGCTCTGTAGCTGTATACTAATGCAGAGAACACCTTGTATATTAGTTTGTGTATAACCGGGTATAGTATGACCATCGATCTATGCAAATGCAAATCCATTGCCTTCGACAATCGGACTATTGTTTCAAGTATATAAATAAATATAAATATATAAATATTGCTGTCCGTGCCTTCATTACTACTATACCTCCATGGCTTACAACCCTGGGTGCCCATTTTACAGTATTGCTTCATCCTTGTCTGTCCGTCAAAACTTCTAAAGAGTAGGGGGCCCAGATGAGATCCCTGGGGGACACCCGAGGAGATTTTTTATCATTGACAATGACAAACAGTTCTTTTTGTAGTATAGCTTTGCACCGAAATTCCCGAGTTTTATCATTAAAGATGATGGACTCTTATCAAAAGCCTTGGAAAAATCGGTGTACACGGCGCACGTCTCAAAACCATTACTTATGGAAAAATTGATATCATGGATGGACGGGTCCAAGTTTGTAAGGACTGAATGTGTTGTTGTGAAAACCATGTGGATTTGGATCTCTGTTATTTTTTACCAGAAAAAACAGTCGTGACCAAATTGCAACCTCAAAAAACTTGGCAAAGAGACATAAGAGAGATAGGACGATAATTATCGGCGTCTGTAGAACCATCCGAATTTAAAATAGGGACTATCTGGGCCACTTTCCAGCTTTTTGGAAACGCCTCCTCAGCTTATTAAAGGGAATGTTAAGAGGTTTCGGCAAAAGTGGGCAATTTTTGAGAAATTGTGGTAGTATACCGTCCAGTCCTGGGCCCTTTTTAGGATCCAAGTTGAGCAATATTATGAACTATGAACTGGTAGTCTCCAACGTAAGCATCCAAGCTTCAGAGCCATACATCACCAATGTTACTTTGGATTTTAGGAGCAAAAAATAAGATGGTGGTGGTGATGAATGAATGATGAAGTGATGAATGTCCTTCATTCATCACTTGTCATGGGGAGTCTTTTATGTTTACCTATTTGCTACGTTCCGTCGAAGATATTCTCTCTCTCTTTTCTTTGGCTGCATCCACAATTCGCATGTCTCATGGTATTTATAAATCTGCTGACAGAATCCTTTGAAAAGTTGTCCAAAGTGTGTCCTTCTTATTGGTATCTCTTCTGGTGTGAACCCTTCGATTCTGATCTTTAGGAGCCGGCACAAAGATTCAATCGAACTTCGTCTCAAAAATAGAGACCTTGCCTGATTATATCCCTCGACAATCTAGCTAATCGGCATGGTGTCATGTTTCAAGCACGTTTCCCGTCGTCGTGCAAGGTGGAGGTGCGATGGATGTTCCAGCATTTGGACTCCAGCGGCGACTCGAAGCTTTCCCTGGAGGAACTCTACGATCTGGAACACGACCAGAGCGAGGTGTGCCTCAAGCCGTTCCTGCAGCGGTGCGACGCAGACGCGGACTCCTCGGTGACGCCCTCCGAGTGGTGCAAATGTTTCCAGAGGACCGAGAGGCCTTGCGCGGCCGTCAGGCACAAAATCGTAGCCGATGGGGCAGCGGCGGCTGGAGTTTACGTGCCTGACTGCGACTCCCTGGGGTACTACAAGCCCGCGCAGTGTCACGCGGCCATCGGGATGTGCTGGTGCGTCGACAAGCACGGGGTGGAGTTCGCCAATACGCGCACGCGCGCCAAACCCAACTGCGGTGAGTAACGTGGGGAATTGGGGGCGGGGCTGTGACAGCCGATCCGCCAACAGCTGAGACGTGACGTATACGAGATCGAGTGATAGAATGTTTAGGTTAGAACCTGCGATTTTGATCGGGACGATTTATCTTACCAAGTTAACATTTTATTACTTGTTTTAAACAAGAATTCAGTTAATTGTGGGTAGTAAATTCATAGTACGACTGAAACTATATGAGTATTAATAAATTTCTATTATGTTAACGTTTCTATCACAGGGTTCGGTTCCGACCCACAGAGTTCCAATACTCGACACGGCGTTGTTTTTGAATAGCCGAAAGGAACCCATCTTGCGCTAACCTTATGCATACCTAAATGATCGTGCAGGACTCGACGAACACTTGTACCAGAAAGCTTAGTAATTTCTGAGATTTCCTTGACCTTTAAACGTCGATCACTCAATACTACCTCTTCCACAATCGCAACAATATCTTCCGTTATGACCTCCACTGATCGACCAGTTCTTGAATCATCTTCAAGGAACTTCTGCCCCATTCTACTAAGACTATGTTTTATCGTGATATATGCATGAAATGGCGGTAAACTCCTGGCATCTCAAATGGAATTTTGTCTTTGACGGATCGAAGATGTTGATAGATTTGGTTTTGACGTTATATTTCTTTCGAACTTTTGGTGTGTGGTCAGTTATGTTTTGAATGTAAGGAAGGACGACAGCGGCAAACGTAGGATTGCTTTCGGCCTCATCGCTATTGGAAGGTTGTGGTGAAGTGTACTTTGTGATGGAGCGCTTAGTATCTCTAATGTGGAAATTATTAGAGAGAAAAGCGGAGGTAAGGTGTTTTAATTAGTTTTACGGTTCTATAAACAAGAGAGTTGATAACCGATGATAACGATGTGTTAGAGAAATGAGCGTAACAATATTACAGCAACTGAGGAGACTAGTTTGAACATTGAAGATGAAATTGAAAACAGGAACCGGAAGAAAACAGAGATCAAGAAGATGCTAGTGGGGAAAATAGCACAATTAACACCTATAACGAAGACTTAAGAGTAATTACCGATCTAAAAGTTTTTGCCAAACAGGACTACATTGCATTTAAAACGCCTTAAAAATTTAGATCATTTTCAGCCAAGTTTGTTAAAGCAAAAAAAATAATAAATATGCGTCAGACTAGTATCTAGTTTGTAAATAAATAATTACATTTATTGTATAGTTTTTTGTATATTTTTAAAGAAATAAACGTAATCCATATTTACGATTTATATGGTTTTTTTTTTCATGCACCTCTAATTAGAGGACAAAACTGGAGTTTTCACTGTACTTTTTTAACACAAAACCTGTACTGTTGAAGTGAAAATATTGGCAACGATGCGGGACAAGTTTACTTCATTAAAACCAGTCAAAAAGTGGTCCTTCGAGCCGGATATAAATTTCGTTAGAAGAAATTTCGAAAAACCGACGCGGCTTGTGGAACGCTGAGGTTATGTCGAAGGAACCGAAGTTTTTTCTAATATGGGCGCGCACTCTTTCAGATTCGATAATGAAAACGGACGACGCGTCCAACAACAACAGTGGCGTAGGGAATGATCCGAGCGACGACGAGGACGACCTGGAGGACGTAGAGGGCAGCGCGGACCATCCCGCCGACTATTAAGGGCGTAACCTCCCCCCGCTCCTCCGCACCCTTTTTGGAAAAATGTATTTATTCCCGTAGCGCGTTTATTTAGAGAGCCTTGGCGAGAGTTAATCTGACGGGAAGGGACGCCCGTTCCAGAGGCGCCGTTTCGGCCGCCAGATGGAGCAGAAAAATCGAGGTTAAGTTCCCGGAAAATTTTTTCCGCCGCCACTGTTAAACGGAAACTCCCTGCAAAGCAAAAGTAGAATGCCGATGTCGCGGGACGTTTCGAAAGCAATTTTTTAACTCACTAACATTAACAACTAACCCAAACACTTTTCTCCTCTAAATTTAAGGGTAGGATCTTGTAAAATAGCCCCAATCTCCATTGAAACTACCCTCGAGAGCTTTAATTTTGTGCATTACTGGGCTATTTATCTTCTAACCGGTTCCGCCCAGCTTCACCGGAAATGTTTCCGACGTTTAGTTGTGACGAGCGTTAAAACGCTCGAGCCAAACCTAAAATCCTCACCCTGTAATCCCCTGACTAATTCTTCTGCTTTCGATTTCAGTACGCTATATCCCATGTACGTTATAAACGGGGTTTACTGTATGGCCCGCCGTTTGGTATTTTGCTCGGGTCCTGTGGCGAAAAATAGAATTCTTAACGTCAGTTTGCGTCTTGCTCCTTTAGAAAAGGCAGTTTCCTTTTAAAAGTTTCCAATTTGGCCTACCACGTGCAAGGTGTCTAAAATAAGGGTCCCTGCATCCTTAATTCAAAAACTACGAGCGATAGGGAAAAAAGTTAGAAAAGTTGTATAGTTTCATCTATATTTTTTAATTGTTCATCGTGTTCCGTTCATCTGGGTTTCTTATTTTCAACGCCCCGTATATTAAGTCGACAAATCTGGAATTTTACATATTCAAGGTTAAAAAAACTAATCAAAACCCAAACCAAGCTGACTGTCAAGCTGCCTTCAGTGATTAGTGATAACGTATATTCGTAACCTTCGTTCTAGCTTTTCTCAGTGGTCAATAGGGTTAAGATCTGGAGATTGGGGAGGCCAATGCGGTTGTTTTGTACGCTTTAGATCGTTGAAAAATCCAAGGTAAATGAAAGATTTTTGGAAAAAACGCGGCTTGTGACTTTTTTGTCATTACTTTTTTGGTAAAAATTCTTATTGCCTCAAAAAATTGTCGAAAAATATCCGTCGATAATGACTATTGCTTTAGATGGTTGCGCCATCTCTGAAGAAATAGCCCAAATATTTATTTTACATATGAATTACGTACTGCTGAATAGTAATTTTTCCCATAAAAGAGATATAGTTCTTTCAATTTTAGATAGATTCTTTCCTATTGTCAAATATCCGGGATGTAAATTAATCCAGGGCGCGCAAAGTCGAAAAGGCAACGTTTCTTATTAGCTTTTTCTCCAACGTTCGTAGTTTTTGTGTTAAATACACGCGGACGCCCCGGTATACGTGTTGCTTTGCTTAGTCTCTGGAATACGACGTCCGTTCCGAATCGTTTCCCCATCACATTCCGAACGACTGACCGTACCGACTTGTTGTCGCTTGATTTTCGTCCCGTTGCGGACGCCGCCGTTAGGATATACATACATGATATAAAAATATATACGGTTTATATTTTAATATGCCACCAGCTTTAAATGATATCGTCGTGTCTACGTATAAGCGTTTAGAACGTTAGGAATACAATAAAATACATAATAATAACAATAATAATAAAACACGTAAGGATAAGCAATCGATTTTTAAGTGAGTGTAAAAAAAACGTTAGTTACTAGTCTTTCTAGGCATGTATAGCGTTGTTTAGGAAACAAGACGCGCCACTCGAAAGAGCGCTTTCTGAATAGCAAATGGCGGCAATGTTATGCAATATCCGGGAAAAAAACACTTAGTTAAAATCAAAAGAAAAACACTGCTCACCCTAACCTTCGTTCTTCATCACTTGGACGGTAATGTAGCGCCACAAAACGCACTTGACACACTGGGGGAACCTTTTGTAAGAATTGCTCGCTACGACGCAAACAATTCCTGCAAAATTTTCCTCGATTTTCGACGAAAAACGGCACTTATTTGATACGATACATGGCCATGTAAACACTGTAGACACGACCACAGAATATTTTCTTCTTCTTTCGCAACAATTGGTTGAAATTGCACTGGGCGTTCGCCCACAAGGGTCACCTTTGGACAGTGGGACTATTCCCGAGCATCATGCCGCCAATCGCTGTTGAAAAGAAAGCGCCCTTCGACGGTGCGGGGTTTCTTTTTATATATGTCGCCGGTAGTGGTCGAAACCGATACGCTATTCTTCTTTCGAACTGTTAGTCTCACGTTTATAAAATTCCGTGGCCATTTTTTTTTCGGAAATCTAAACGATTCTGTGCATTTCAGACTTCGTAAGGTGTAAGTTTTAAATATTATTCGCCCCTTGCTTACGGGATCGACTTAAATATGTATATAGAACGCGAGAGTAGTGGTGGATATCATCCACCCCCCACCTTTCTTTTCGCCCCGCCCCAGATACAGTATTCATTTTGTTAACTACGCAAAGCAGATTGACGGAACATCTATTGTATGTTTTTAAAATATATAATAAAGTTAGTATGTAAAAGTGTTTTTTTTTACCAGTGGAGAAGGTGAAAAAATTAAAAAAAAACCAACCAATGAAGTTTTATTTAAGAATAGGCGAAAATAAATTATATACGTAAAAATCTAAACACTGAGGGGTGATCGCGTCGTTTAACTCAAGGGCTGGCACGTGCCACCGCGGACGAGCTGCACGTCTGAAACAAAGATGGCGCGTCACGCCGGGTCATCACGAAAATGGAGGTTAGGGTTATATCTTCCTCGTAGCCGCTTAAATTTTTATTTTTTTTAAATAGTTTATTGATTTGTTCGTTGATTTACTTTTTTCAAGTTTTATTAGTCTCGGCGAAACCAAGAAAGAATTTAAAATGAAAAAATGTCTCCCATCATATCTCTGATCGATCTATCTACATACAATTTAATGCCTTTTAGATAATAGTGGTTGCTCTTTCGTCGCCGCTGCTCAGACCATAGAAGTTTAATTTGTTGGTCTAGGATATTTATTGACAGGTTGGCACTGAAATAATCAACTCTACATGATAGACGAGCCATAAATTTTCCATTATTAAAGTGTTGGGTTACGATAATCTCGAAAAACAGCCTATAATGTTCAATATCCCCTCGGGTCTATAAGAAAACGAAATATTTTTTTTAAATACCTTTGTACGAATTTATAGAGCATTTTCATCATTAATATGATAGTAAAAACACTAAAACATGTATTTCTATCCTCTTTCGCCTATATTCGATACTAGACTTAAGCGCTTAGGTTTTTTTGCTGGGAGAAAGCAAAAAAATGGCGCCACAACCCGTCACTAAACAAAACACATAGATATGCCTACTTGATCCGCAACGTCGGGCGCACTGCAGCCGCTGCTGATTGCTGTAGGTGTTACCGTCAGAGCCGCAGACGGGATTGTAGCTGCTGACCGTCTGGCAGGCATTCATGCACGCAGAGTATCGCGGCGAGGGCGTTGTCGTCGTCGAAGAATCGCCGCCCGCTAGATTTACGGGAGAAAAAAAACACGCGAATAAGGTTAGGCGCTGTGGCCGCGGGGATCTCATTTACCGGCAGGTGGCGGTGGCGGCGATATGTCATCGAAGAGCCCGCCCAAGTCGTCGACGCCACCGTTCTGTGCCGACGCTGATGCGACTACTGAAAAACGAAACCTGGTCAGTGGCCAAAATGGTCCGGGGAACTTATACGAAACGAACTTTCTTTATTTATAAGATTCCGCTAAGTGATCAATAATCTTAGTAAGCGTAGGTCTGCGATAAAATACCTTCGCACAACCACGAAGCGATGAGAGCGTAGTAGCCTATGAAAATTGGTCGACAAGAGACCCGAGATTAATGTTTCATACTTTTAAGAGCGTTTCCTGTGATGCGCGTTTTATTATCGTCATTTGAAGCCGTAAACATTCGTATCGCGTCGTTCGGATGCTAATTTATTCGCAGATGTTGACATAAACAACGCAAATGATACGTAATTAAGTAAAAATTGACTTAAATGTCGTCGGGTTATTCTAATCGCCCGAGTGTACGGGGGAAATACGTAAATACGGGAAAAAGTGAAGTGTCGAAAACGAGAACTATATTTTTAGCGTTAACGTAACAAATTACGCTTTATTAAGAAAAAAATAATAATTGCCCCGTTAGATGCGCGGAGATTTTGAATAGTAAAAAGTGCGGGGTTTCAGTGAGTTTATTTGGACATTGGCTGGGCGGGTGTTTTTTTTTTTTCACAGAAAGACCAGCACAAGAGTTTTTGACAATCGGCGTATTCTCTAGTGTCTCCGAGAGACTTCTAAAAAAGGCTTGGCCGTCTTAACCTATTTTGCAAAAAAAGCTTTCTCTTTTAAAAAATATCTACCAATTTCCAGTTTGACCGTAATATAAACAAAATAGCTGTTATAATAGAAAGCTGCCGTTACGATTGGCTATCCGTTATTATGTTTTGTTTTTTCTTAGGACCGTTTTACTCGTATCGGAACACACTTATTGGAAATAATTTCTATCGCGGACCTCACGAATTTTTAAAAGAAGAAGAAGATGACGCCCATCGACAGTGCTCTTTTCAATCTAGTGACATATGACTTTGTCACTAGCTGGTATCGCTTAGCTGCTGTTTGACGGGTTTGTCCCGAACGAAAGTTGCTTTGCACTTACTGCGGTGACTAATATTGAGCTCCCCGCAAACAAAACTAAATAGATGCCACCGTTAGTGTTGTTTCTCATCAAAGGAGGCAAGTGCGTATTGGAAAATAGGCAAAATCTCAGAGAAAAATAGGCGTAGGAAAAACGTTTTGGTTGGTTGGAAACGCGTTTTGGTTAGTTAAGTACCCCATCTAGCGGAACATTTTATTCATATAAAAGCACATAAGTAGGGAAACTGAATCACAACTGGAGTTTCTAGGAAATTTCTAAATTAGGAAGTGGAAACCATTGTTCTGAAGAAGGGCAAAACCGTGGAAGATTTGCTAAATGCTGAACTACCCGGCCTTCAATCAGAAAACAAAATATTTGAAAATAAGAAGAAAATTCTTCGCTCCATGTTACCCTGTTGCCATAAGCATAGGTTAGAAAGGGAGTCTTTTTTTGCAATTGTGTTTGTTAACCACGTCCGTTTACGTTGGTATTAGTTTACCTTTTGCCTCGAACAATTTTAAAATCGTACCAGAAATCCCTCGAGCAATATGAAGCAATATAAAGGGACTTTTAAAGGCACTTTGGATGAAGATATTCAAATATGGAGTGAAAACAGAAAAACAGGAGTTAAAACAACACAAAATGTATAAGAAAAGAGAGTTTTGTGGTCAATTCTAGCGCACAATCTAAAAATACTGTGCTCCACATTTTTATTATAAATGTTTTCACAGCGATTTCGTGTCGTGTAAAGGTAAAAGAATGCGCTTACCTGCGAGAATCAAACACAAACGCCCGATCATGTCTTGCGATGCTATTTGACCGCAAGGTTGTCCTGCTGCACCGTATTTATCTCAAGACTGCGATGAATCACCCGCGTACGTCGGACAAGCACTGGCATACCCGGGAAAGACCGACAGCGATAAGCTGCTCTTCGAAGACCTTGGCTTCAGATATACGTGTCTTTTTTTTAAGAAACGGTAAACAGAGAAATGGGTATTGTATTCGATCTGCTGCTATCGATAATAGTGTCACAGGAGCCGTCGTATATTTAATAAGCGACTTTCTCTTATAGGGGGTATCTTAAAAGTCTGGCTTATCCCACGCTGCGAAACAGCTATGTTCTACTTTTTTCAAGAAAATTGTTATTAATTTATTAACAGAAAATTTTCCTCAAAAATTATTAATAGTAGGTATGGTCTGTTCATAGATATAAAAAAATGACCAATTGCTTTTGAATGGGATTATCCAAGGGTAGTCATTAACGTACAATGCAACAAGAGAATTACCTAAAATTTTATATTATGTGAATAATTTTGAGTCATTTAAATAGGTAAATAATTTGTAATTTTATTTTGGATTTAAACATAAATACATACATAAATAAATAAATATTGTTTAGTATCTTTCCTAACAAAACCCCAAATAATTAAATTCTAAGCAAAGTACGGGCCTGTTAGGCAATACTTCATTCTTACAGCTTGCCCGGGTCTTTCCTTAATTCGTATCAGTTAGTCACTTTCTTATATCTATGAACAGACTTTACCATGAATTTGTATTCACTAATGTTGATTTCTAAGACACAGTGAGGGCCCATGACTGACCACCATATTAGCTGAGTTATAGGCACTATCTAAGTTATTTGAAAATAGATGGCATTCGGAGCAAAATTCAAAAGCTATACCTTTTTTGCGTAAAAAAAGTGTAATAAGTTTAAAATCTGCATTCGCTAAGGCGCAAGGAAGTATCAAACGCACGAAAAATACCATACGTACAATTTGCCCCAAACACTATTTATGAAAATTGATTTCCCGTGTCAAAAAACTCTGCCCTGCCCAATTTCGTGCAAACGTCTGGACTATTTCGGGAATTATGTAAAAAAAAATCAATGGGTACACTGTATTTATTATCGTCCCGTAACAAAGACACCCGAAAAAAGGACGTTGACATTGACAGGCGCGTCAGCGCCTCCACACCACCCGCCAAATCATCAGTATGAGCGTCACACCACCCCTATCCGAAGCCCAGAGGCGTCGCGACGTCTTCCGGCGTCTGCGGGAAGCCAAGGCGATGCTCCTGCCGGTCGTGGAGCAGGTAGTGGACCTGAAGGCGCAGTACCTGACGCGGCGGCAATTCCAAGACGCGAAAACCGCGTCGAAGTTGCTGAAAAGCGTAGTCGACGAGGTACCCGAGCTCCAGGTGGCTCGCTACCTCCGCAACGTCACTTTCGACACCGACGCCGGCGTCGGTCGCGACAGCGCCTCGGTGTACGTCGGCACCGGCCTGCTGCTGCAGCTGGTCGACCTGCGCGACTTCCTAGACGAGATCGAGACGCACCTCGACGAAGTCGACGTCCAAGAATCTTCCATCGTCAACATACTAACGCCGCTGATACCGTCGAGAACGGAAATGTACGTCGAGAACGACGACGAAGCCAAGACGACACCTTCCACGGAAGAAGTTGTCCAGGTGACCGACGTAGGAGGCGCCAGGGAGATAATAGCCAAGTGCATACGCGACTTGGAAATACTCAACGTTTATCTGTCGAAGCGTCGAGCCGACGCGGCATCCGGTCGCTCGGAAACGGACCTGGAGGATTTCCCGACAGCGGATGTGCCCAGGGGTAGCGTCAAAATCCAACGCGGGGGAGTCGACCTGGGGAGGGAGCGTTGCTGTTGTTCGGACCCCTGCATAGGAGACGATTCGCAGGATAACATGGACGACGTACGTAATTTTGGTACAATCGGTGGAATTTGAATAAATGTCGATAATAGCGCAGAAGAAAGGTACATGTGGAGGAGAACAAAATGATTAGTACCAGGATTCTTCGACAAGCTGTAAATAAACATCAAACCACAGTGTTGGTTATATTAAAAAAAACACAAATGTTTTTCCTATAAATACAGAAGCACCTAGAGTACCATTTTGTTTCGGATTTTTTTTTATATATATACAATCGTGGTCAGCAGGGCTGCGACGAAGACAAGGTCGTCATCTGCATTAAGGGCCGCACCGAGGACGAGGGCGACATCCGCGTGGTGGTGCGCCAATGCCCCGACTGCAGGCAGAAACAAGTTGAGAGTTTCCGCGACAGCGACGATGCCCAACGGACGCCCAGATCCCTCGACATCCGGCACCGCGACGGCGACGATGCCCAACCGACACCCAGACCTCGCAATAACCGACACCTCGACGGGGATGGTGTCCAACTGACACCCATACCCGTGGATATTCGACACGACGACGACGTCGAGGACGCTGAACCGACGCCGCAGACTCGCGATTTTCGAAGCCATGACAATGGCGTCGCGACGCTGCGACAGTCCGACGCCAAATCGACGGCAGACGCCGACTCGGTCCAAACTATCCCTTCCGTGACGGAGGCGGAAGAATCTCGTACGTCGCTGCGCAATTTCATCGACCTGGTATCCGACGAGCCGAAAGAATCGGAACCCGCCGCCGAAGCCGATCCCCAGGTATATGCGGCGAGCTGTTCCCGGCTCCGGTTGTACGACACTGCCCGTCTCTGCGTTGAGACGGACAAGGGAGACGAGCTGCTCATTTCCCTAACCGTCACGCCTACGAACAAGCCGCCCACCGACCCGGACCGCATCCTAGAGGACCTCTTCGGCGACGACGTCGAAAAAAAGATCGTGCCGGTGATGCGGACGAAGATCTGCTCTTCGCTCGATTTCGACGTGACCGCCGCAGATACGAAAATCCGCCGCCGTCCGATCCGCCACCGGAACGCCTCCATCGTAGTGCGTCTCCACGAGCTGGGCGTAGACAACCTCCTGAGAGCGTGCCGGCCCGCCAAGTGTTGCCGCAAGGCTGTCCTAGGCGAGAAGACGACAAAATCGTTACCGTATCCGGCCAGCTTAACCTCGCTGCCTTTGGATGACGAGGACGTCAGCGTCATCGACCAGTCGCTGAGGATGAGCGTGCAAAAGGTGAAAAATTCGACGGATCTGAGACGCGACGGGCGCCAGGTCTACCGTTTGGCACCCAAATTGGCCGTGCAGACGATCATGTACTGTTTCGTCCGGTCCGTTGACGCGGCAAACGTCAGACGCACGTGCAGCTATTACGTGAACCTGGTGCGCGACGAGGACGACGTCCACGCGCCGCCACGCCGTTACGACGTGATGTATTTCGCGGTGCACCACTCGCGAGACGCATATGCCGGCGACGGGGGCGGCCCGCGACCGCCTCCGAGGAGAATGCCGCGGGCGCCGCCTCTCAGCAAGATCCCGGTGTACAGGGGCAGGGGGCGCGGGACTGGGAGGAAAATTGAAGGAAACTCGCTCGGTTCGTATTTTGATTCATTTCAAAGCGCAAACGGGCACAAATTAATCCGCATAGTTGAAAAATCGATATGTTTATCGAACTCATTTACAGTTTGTCAATTTTAACTGTGGTCGCTAGAAAACCTCTAGGTACCCAGTGTTGCCAAGCTGCTATGTTTATAGGAAATAATGGAAAAAGTATTTCACTTTTGAACTTTTCAGAGGTGTCGTCGTCGGGTAGTTTCGTACTATCAAAAATAGTTAGAAAACGCAGTTTTTTTGTGTCGTAACAACTTACCAGCAAAATAATGTATTTATTTCACATACATCAATTGTCTTCACTTATTACAATTAACAACAGGATAAAATTGCAATTAAATTAGAAACAAAACTAAAAACAACCGAAGGAATTCAAAAAATCATTTTATATTACGTCTTAGAAATATATTATTATTATTCCACATCCACATATTTTAGGGTTCTGTTGTATAGCCGCCTTTTCTTTTCCATTGCCCCGAGGTTTTTATGGTCCGTGACGAAATGGTTACGAAACGCCCGAGTCAAAAAGAAGAAACAAACGGCGTGTTGCAAACTAGAAGCTTATAGTAGGAACAGAGAGATGTCTATACAACTCATTTACAGTTTGGCAATTTTTACTGCGGCGCTAAAGAACGTCTAGGTGCTCAGTGTTGCCAATCTGCTATATTTATAGGAAATTACGGAAAAACTATTTCACTTTTTAACTTTTCAAAGTGTCGTCATGGGATAGTTTTGTCTTATAAAAAATTTAAGGTTTAAAAACGTTGTTTTTTAGTGTCAGTGCTTTAGTTAAAAAGAAAGGCAAACTATTAACAGCAATTCTACTTCTTATTACAATTAGCAACAGGATAAAATTGCAAATTAAATTAACAACAAAATTCGAAAATTCGTCCCGAAAACTAAAAACAATAATTCCTTAACATCGCGTTTCTCTCTACTTATCCTAGAATCGTAAACCTAATAGGATTGCCCAATCCCATAAGACGTACGTTCGCCAAAATTATCGATCGCAGGTGGTCGCTTGTGACGTAAGCAAAGTCCTCTAACGGTTTTTGTGTATTCTGTCAATGCATTTGAAGGCGTATTAAACCGTTGCATTTTGTGTTCTTTGAACAATTAGAATAGTGTTTTTGTGTTAATTGTATTTCTGTAAAAAAAACTTGGTCAAAACAGTAGGTATCCAAAGGGAAAGATCTATTCGGAACGAGTGGATAGTTCGATGTAGAAGAGAAGACAAACTTAATCCAGATAAAAGCTATGTCTGCTCAGTTCATTTTACTGAAAATGATTACGAAAGAGACTTACAAAATGAGTTATTAGGTTTTTTTTTGTCTTGAGTAACACATTAAATTCACCACATAATGTAAATTTTAGGTTTACCTTTAAAAAATATTCTAAAAAAAAATGCTGTTCCCACCCTATTATTATTTAACCAGAAGCCGCCAACACAAGCAGGATTATCTGGATCAAAAAGTCTTCATTATAAAAATGCCAACATAGAAGCTCAGCAGGTATTGTCGGATATTTCAGCAACAACATCGAATGCCACATGTGAAATTCTAGAGAAAAATCCATCTCCAGAACCCATGCCAGAAAATCTTTGCAAGATGATACCCGCAGAAAAAAAATTAGAAAGTATGGTAAAATTGTGAAATAAAGATTTAAGTATATGCAGTAATATGTATTTTTATATTATGTACATACGAGAGTACATATAAATACATATTATTATTTACCTACCAGCTATAAATATTTATATTTTTTATAAGTATTTGTTGATTTTTGTATATTTAAAATGGTAGAATGCCGTAAAACACAAAGTTTTACAAGTAAATCTTTTTGTTCGCTAGTTTTATGTATTTATTTGTAACACATAATAATGTAATACATATAAGCCAAACTTGATTGCAATAATATTATTTTTACCCTACCTGAGACCCCACCCTACGCTACTTCCCAATAATTATTAAATAAGTACTTAAACAAAATCCTATACTAGCTACTCAAAATACTCAAAGTCCATCAAAGGTCGGTTCAGTTTCAGATTATTTCCATGCATTTACATAGTAAACGCGCCAATTCAGGACTTCTACGTCACAGCTAGACAATCCTATTAGGTTTACGATTCTTGTTACTTATCCATAACATCAGTCATCGGTCAGGTCTAACCATAGTATATGACATAAATCGACACAGACCACATCTATCCGGGTTTCCGATTCATTCGTTTTGGCACTCATCCACATATTTTCAGGATTCTGTGTGTATATGCTTATCAGGTTTTAAATTACAATAAGTTACTCAACAAGTGTGTCCTAGACTTTTATAATAAAATCAGTTTATTTAAACTTCTAGAAAAAAAGAAATATTTGTTTTTGTTTTCTTTTTTTTATTATGTTTCTTATTATTTTTTTGTTTTACGTTATAAACTATTTTTATTTCCAACTATAGAAAACTTTCATTTATTGTTTTTTCCTTCTACATGTTGTAATTGTTTTAACCTCCTGTTCTTTGCGAAATAAATTGTTATTATTACAGTCTTAAGTAGGCGCTAGAAACCTCATAAAAGAGGAACTATTCAGAAGCAAACTTCAATTTTAATTTAAAACTAACTTAAGTCTTTCGAATTGCGCAATTCTCCGCCTGTTCATTTCAAATCCTATCGGGATCGATAATAATAATACGAGCAATTTTTTGAAAATTGAAGACGGAAAAAAAAGAAAGCGAAATGATCGAGTCCGAAGACAAATTTTCCATTAATATGCTAGACGCAGTCAACTTTATTAGTAAAGCTTGGAAAGAGGTGACAGCAGAAACAATTCAACACTCCTATCGTCATGCAGGACTTATTACCGAAACAGAATGCGAAAATGACTTGGAAGAGATGATCAGCCACTAAGCGAGTGAATAAAGCAGTTTCGAAGAACGATTACGTTTACAAGTGAGAAGTTGCAAGATTTTATGGTGATAGATCAGGATTTGCCTATAACAGCAGACTTGACAGAGGAAGTCATATTAAAACAAACAAGAAAGGGTGAGGAAGAGCACCAAGAGGAAGAAGTTGATCTGGGACCACCACCACAGTTAAGCTGCTTGAGAAATTTTTTATGTATCATAGGAAAGATACCTTTCTCGAAGAAATGTTGGAAATGCAAGCCAAAGTATGCCTATTGGCATACCAAAGAAATTAAAAAAAAAATGACAACAATAAATGTAGTTCTTAAATATATATAAAATGTTCCTAAGTAGATGTTAAAATATGTATATAAAACAATTAAATATCACAGAACACATATGCGTATTGTTATTTTTGAAGGGCCTATAACTCTTTATACCCAAAAAAAAAAGCAGTCCCTTTAATCTCAGTTCGACTTCTAATCTACTAAATTCGGATTACTATACAAGATTAAACGGTCTAGGCTTTGGTTCCAGCCAGGTTTACGTCAGAGCAGACGCGAGCGCCCTCGTCGGCCACTCGCAAAAGCTTTAACCGCCCCAGAACTCCCAGTAAAATTTCACTAATTACCGAGGTGGAAACTGTCACTCGCATCGACGAATTCAGAGTCAGAATACCGATGGAACGATTCGCGAGGATCCTCTACGACCTGATTGCGAAAGAATGGTCGATATCGGGTAAAAAGAAACCGGCGTAATTTAAATCAGCTGACATACGAGTGGCGTTGCCACAGTTGAGGTTAACGCACTCGCGCGGCGCATAAAAAGCGGTAAAAGCGGTAGAATTTAACACAAAAATGCCATTTTATTTATGTTAATTTTAACTAATAACTTTTATGAATTTTCTTCCCATAAATCGTGTACTCAATTCGCTTTTTCGGCAACTACCGGCAACGTCGCAGTCAGCTGGAAGTTAACCGCCGTGGAATGGTCTGTTCATAGATAAAAGAAAGTGACCAATTGGTTTTGAATGGGATTATCCAAGAGTGGTCAGGTAGGAGAATCTAGTGAAAAAGTTTCAAAACATTTGTCAAAATGTGGTTTAAAAATAGCTTTCAGAACTAACAACACAATAGGAAAATATAGTTGATAATTAAATTTATTGGAAGTCATGGAGATTAACAAAATGGCAAGTTCAAATGATTGCGTAACGATCAATCAGATTTAAATACCTCTCCTTTATTGAACTTAAATTCTCACAACATTAATTAAGGTTTTATGATCATTTTTCGGTATATATTGTAGCAGATAGTTTGTAAATATTACATTTGGTAAAGACACGGTGTTGTCGAAACAATTGTCATGTAAAAATATATAATTTCGTGAAAATCTGAACTTTTAGTTCTCATTCGTTATTTTTTAAATAACTAAGTAGGCTTAGCGGTTGGCGTGGTAACGGTAAGGGTTAATTTGGAATATTTTTGAGAAAACCCGTTAGCCCGAGGTAGCCTTAAAATCCAAACTGAAAAAAAAAGCGTTAATAGATCATTTTTGATAAAAAGAAAATTTATAAAAGAGCGCCACCACACCGCGGGCCGAACAACTAACATTCTTGTTAACGGCGAATCACTTTGCGTTACTGTCGAATTGCAGGGGCATCTCTGCGCGGCGAAAGGGGCCAGACGGGGCTCGGCGAACCGAAGAACGTGGCCGTGATATTCGAAAGCGAAACGTCCGTCGTATCGAGCTTGTCGAACGCGCAGCTTCTGCCGAGCCGGTCCTGCTTGACCGGCATCTGTTCGCCGCTGATCGGGCTCGGGCAGATCGCCGAAGATAAAAGTTACAAAATGGGCACCGCGAAATACCTGGTCTACAATAACGACGCGAGGTCGTCGATGTTTCGGAAACTCGTCGACAAAACGAAGGAGTCGTTTTCATGCGCGAACGGTAAGTATAACTGACGCATAGATCTATTCAATGCGTTTCGTAAAAATGTCGGGCGATAGTGTTAGGATCATTCGCCCATTTTTTTGTCGAAACATCTTCATTCTACAAATGTTTTTTTTAATCTTGAAAAGCATATAATGCCTGAGTTGGTCGCCGTTGACACAACTTTTGATTAAAAATTTAAAATCTTTTTGTTGACAACCACATAACAGCCATAACCAAAAAATCATATTAATTTTATTTATAAGGCTTGTAGTAATGTTCATTCTACATTCAAATTCACTATTGAAATGGAAAAGGATCTTTATGACAATAACATAAAAACAAAATGGTATTCGAATGAAACATGGGCAGGAAGATAACTAAATTATAATTCTAATGATCTCTGAAATAAAAAAAGATCCTGTTATTGTTGATTTAACAGGTCAGACTATAAATAACTAATCACCAGTATATCGGGTAGACATTTTATGACAAGTCAAATATATTTTAATTGAAGTTAGAGAGCATACACGATACAACAGAGAAAAATAAGACATTGCGCATGTAGGCGGAGTCACGAAGTCACGATCCTCCTCTAGTAAGGTTTGGACAATGAAATGTGAGAAATACGTTGTTGGTACTCCAAATGCCGTAAAAGTCGTTTGGTTTTTGGTCCATTAGGCCATAAACTCTCTATTCAAATTGTACATTTATGATTAATCTATGGAATATTACAGAAAAATAGAGTAATTTACACTAAAATTATTTTAAAAAACAAATCTCAAAAAGAAAAAAACAAAGTTCTTAAGAGCACCTAGATTTTTTAGTAATCATTAATAGAGCGATACTTAATACATTTTAAATACCTACTTAAAAAATCCCACTATGATATATGCAAATGTCATTAATTAATAAGTACGCGTCAAATTAAAATTTTTAGATCCTCGTGACGTCATGTTGTCAGCACGGTTGTTAAGTGACTCGAAACATTTTAGACGAAGCGACCGTTTGCAGCAAATGCCGTTGCTACACGTCGAATTGCCCTGTTACCGAGACAATCGGCTTGTGCTCTTGCCCCGACGACAACAGACACGTTGATGATTCCGCCCGACCTAAAACGATGAAGCAATCGTTGGGGTCACGACTGAAAAAATCTCTGTCGTCTGTGGTGGACAGACGGAGCGCCGCACAGGAAGCCCACCTGTGCGGCTGCTCGAAACGGTTGAAGAACGCCGAGACGATGTGCTCGCCACCCAATTTGCGAATCGTGAAGTGTCAATCGAGGTTGACGCAAACGTGTGAGTGCGAGCAGTGCGACGCGTTCTCCGACGACGGTTCGTGCTACTGTTCGCACTGTCTGGGCTCTTTGGACAAAGGTTCGGTCGCTAAGCCCGCTAGCGCGGACGCCGCGATCTCGTATCGCGAAACAGATGCGCAGATTTTGTATTCGTTCGTTACGAGTCCCCCCGCCATATTCCGCTAGAACTCCGATGTGTAATAAAGGTTATTATAGCCGACTTTGCTTTTTCATTGTTAAGGGGTTTTTATGGTCCGTGACGACCTGGCTACGAAACGTCCGATTTAAAAAGAAGAAACAGTCTACGACCCTTAATGATGGACTTTCGAGGAAACCATTGCACATGGTGGACGTTGCTCCTGCCCGGTTCCATTTGTAGAAATCGGTCGAAATTAGTGTCGTTTAAAGAAAATATTGTTACGTATATTTGTTATCCGAAGTACTAGAGACGTAGTGCCTATAAGTTTGGGAAATAGTGCTCGTCTTACGCGGATGTACACGGATTCGTGATGTGTAATTCCTTGAGGTGTATTTTAACACAGTTTTCGGATTTCTTGTATTCACGCTGGTAACCAGGCCGGATATCCCGTATAAGATAATTGCGGGAGCCGTTTGAAGAATCGGTCGTCATTTTATGACAATTTATTTAGAAGTTGTTTCCGTTTTTGTATACGTTAAATAACCTGGAGGATGATGGATTGGTCCAGACCCTTCTCTTAAGAAAGCATTCTTTAGGATATCTGAATGATGCTAAAAATTGTGTAAGCTGGCCTAATGAACTTATGCAGTTGTGGCCATTAGAAGTAAAGAATAAAGAAGAAGAAAGACCGACCCTTAATGATAGATAATACGCTATTGGAATAATTGCGATTTCTGCTCATATACTCCAATAGCTAGCCGGTGTTTTTAAGAGTTCAGTGCAATAGGAAACAAAGAAGGTGTTTTGCAATATTTATAATATTACCTATTAGCAGTACCTAAGATTAGAATCCAAACAGAAACTTAGTTTAAAATGAGCGAGGTACTACTAGTAACTATAACATTCAATAAAATAAAAATATATATTATGGAATAGAATTGTTCCAGTAAGCTATTGTCGCAGACCTACTTTATTACCTAAAACTCCTTCCGACATTTTTTTCGCATTGGCCTGAATTCCTAATTCACTGGCCATAACAATTTTATCAAGTCAACAAACTTTTAACGGAAACGTTGCAGGTGTGAGGTTATGCAGTGATTATGTTGCAGATTTTTCGGTTGTTTCTGATGGAATAGGACTTCACACACTCATTCATTTGTAACCACTATAACTTTTCGTTCCGGACACAAGTTTAAATAAACACAAGACGGGATACTTTGATCCAAAACAAACGCGTTAGGCAGAGGAAGGAATTGCCGTGGCACTACTTTGATGGCGTGTTTACATGGGTTGCCTTTTGAAATGAAATGACCTTTTAGACCAAACAGATGAAAATGCATTGCTGCCGTGTTTTCGTTTTCTGTCATTTACACCCGAGAACAAATTCAGTTCCATGCTAGTCAACGAGAAGGATGTGTACGAATGGTGTTTCTTCAAAGATCAGTAATGTACTTTCTGGGGTGCCCCAAGGCTCTATACTTGGTCCCCTATTTTTTATAATCTACACTTCACAGCTTTTTAAATGTACTACTTCAGAGAAGGTGCAAGCTTTTGCTGATAACAGCTTTATTTACACTTTCCTTGTACTGATTTTAATACTTAGGCGAGACCATTACTTTTATTGGGTAAGAAGACAAATGGACATTTCTTAATATCAAATTTGAGTATCAGCATCGAAGGCCACAACGTAGCATTTAGTGAAACGGCATGTAACCTTCATGTCCTGCTTGAATCCAATTTACTTTTTCCCGAAGATAGAAAAATTCTTATTCGATGGGCTAAAGCAACTTTACTCCGGAGGTCATTTTCCAAGTACTAAAATTAAAGTTACTCTCTCAAATTAGCGGTCGGAGCAATGTCGCATTCAAACGATGTACCGTCGTTTGAAATTTAACCTAAAAAAATCGGATCATATAACACAAAAAATTAATGAACTTCAGTAGTCGAACATGTTTTATCGAAGGACTTATCATTTGGGTGGTTTCTACATGGATTGGCGCAAAGTTCTTATCTTATTTTAGAAAGTCGAAAAAATAAATTCAATCTAAACTCTGAAACCAGAAATGCACAGAACAGCTGCATAAAAGTTACACGCGTTTAACAGCGTCCGACTTTGTTATTCTTTGCCATACGATTTAATAAATCATAATGTTGAAAACTTCAATTCGAAATTTATTTATTTAAATGGCAGAAACGTATGGCTTATTGCACGGGCATTGATTTATTCTTTTCTGTTACTAGGGATAAATTTGTTAGTAAAGTTATTGCGTTGGTGTATTTATAAGTTTACGGGCAATCTACATAAACTAGGTTTTAGTCTGGTTTACCGAGGTTCATTTTGAATAGCATTAGCCTAGACTTCACCTTGTAAATATTTATTGTTTGTACATGTATACTTTGAGTATTATTCGCCATAACGCGATGGTTTGGGCAAGCGTCCTGGTCAAATTATGTTTTGTTCGGTGGTCCGCGGTTGGATTTTTTTTCGGAACGCCTGCTCCCGGGGCGCCGTCGCTTTGATTCGAAACAATAATATAGTTGTCTATGATTCGAAACGCCCGCGCGAGTGCATGCGACACTCGCCGCGTCGATTAAACTTTGAGCGACGCTCTTATCTCGCCGACGCACGCGCGTAGCGCCCAACCCCGCAACAGCGGTGTATCGACCGCTCCAGCTTCTGTCATTCGCGATCCGTGGTGATGAATGTGTGTTGAGTGTCGACGCGCGGTGCGAAGAAATTTTGTTACAAGCGAAGAGGTGACGTGGTGCCAAGATGGGGTCCCTGTTCCGGAGTGCGGAAATGACCCTGTGTCAGCTTTTCCTGCAGAGCGAGGCCGCGTACGCGTGCGTATCCGAACTCGGCGAGCTTGGTCTGGTCCAATTCCGAGACGTGAGTTAAAAATAAACCCGGAGCGCCCCGTCGGTGACCTTGCGTCGTGTTCTTCCCGCAGCTGAACCCCGACGTGAACGTCTTCCAGCGAAAGTTCGTCAATGAGGTCCGCAGATGCGACGAAATGGAAAGGAAGCTCCGTTACCTCGAGAAGGAGATCAAAAAGGACGGTATCCCGATGTTGGACACTGGGGAGAACCCGGAGGCGCCCCAGCCGCGGGAGATGATCGATTTGGAGGTTAGGCTTCGGCGTAGTGCGGCGGGGGCGGCGTTTAACGATGCGGTTCGTTACAGGCGACTTTTGAAAAGTTGGAAAACGAGCTTCGCGAGGTCAACCAGAACGCCGAGGCGCTGAAGAGGAACTTCCTGGAGTTGACCGAGCTGAAGCAGATCCTGCGTAAGACTCAGGTGTTCTTCGACGAGGTGAGCGTGGGCGCGGGAGGGTCCAATTTTTATCGCTCTCTCGCCTGGCATGAATTTTTTAATTCTACCTTTTTTTTGGTTGTTTTCGCGAGCGCGACCGTTTTTTGTTTCGCGCAATTCCGACCCGTCACGCTTCCCGCGGGCTTAAGTGTGTTTGCCCGAAATGAGTGTGTAACTTTTTGCGCGATGTTGCCACATCTACCGGAAAATCCCAGTTTCCCTGGAATCCCGCGAACCGCTGTCGGAAGCGAAAAAAAAAAACGGTCACGGCCTCGAATCTGGCGACCGGTTTACACGGAGCGCTCGATTTTTCCCCCCCTTTACCACCCCGGATGTCAGCCGTTTCGAATTTTTTTTTTAGGCCGATAATTGTTTTTTAATCTCGCTAGTAAGATGCTGTATTTTGGCGGGGGCACGTTTTCCATTATCGAAAATGTCTCTGCAAACGTTTAACGGTTATTAACGATAAGAAGTTACCCCTATACCGGTTGTCCCCGTAAAGGAAAAAAACAAGATTATGGGGGGCTGGTACATTAAAGAATTTTAAAAAAATGCAACGATTTGACTTTTATCGTGACCTAAATTATGAACAACATAGCTTAACGCTCTGATTTTTGGAAAAAATCCACTCTACGTGTTATTATTAATGCCCAGTTTACTAATAAAATTAATTTAAAATGATATTTAAAATAAAAATTAAACGCTATTTTACTTTCTTTGCGAGACCTTCATTCCTTAGCTTATTTTCGAATTAATTTTTTCATCAATCTAATCTGAGAACGAACCTAATGTAACTAAATTATATGAAGTGGTTAATTTTTGCCCCAGCGTTTGCCAGTAATTCGGCCACTGCAAAAAAAAGAAGAGCGATCGGCCAGCTAGAGGCACAACACGACTCTTTGGTTTTGTAAGATTTTACAAATGATTTGTAATTGTCAAGAATGCCATGAAAACGTTGTTTGACGTTTGTCATGGCGTCTCTCGAAATTAGGGTTTTATCTGGTAGATTCCGGATAAGCAGGCATTGGTAATAACCCGTAAAGTAAAATACGACTTTTTTTGTTTCCGTTGAGTCCTTTAAATTCATATTTTAGGTTAGAATCATATTGAGATGCGGTTTTTATCTGTTGACGTAAAAAAAATCTATCGTTGCATTACTATGTGACAAATTAGAGTTTTATTTAACGAATTCTGGATAATTAGGACAACTCATAAAGTTGAAGTTATTTTGGGTCAGCCGGTATAAGGGGCGTCGATTTTCGTTTTATCGATTATTTTCGGCGCGGTGCTTATTTGTTTAAGCCGACGCGGGTGATTAATTGCCGGAATAAAGTTTTCGGTTTGTATTGGGACGAGATAAGTTTCGATGATTTATTTATGCACTCAATAAACGTCCACGTATCGAAGATACGGTAATTCGGTTTCACTGTAAATTTACGTTTGCCATTTTTTCTCGGATAACTTTACATAACGATCCTTATCGATTTTACTCGAGCCTAATCCACGTTCATTTACGACAGGGTCCCACTCAATCGTCCATTAAACATTAAAAAAATGTCAGACGTTTAGGTACCGATGTTAAGAAAATGTTTTTTTTTTAATTGGAAATATTCTTCATTGTTTTTTAATAAATAAAAGTAATGTTATAAGAGGAATCGGTTTTTCGCTTATTCTAAAATATACATCACTTTCTATATAGTAATACCCAGTAAGGAATTTACTTTTTTAAAACATTTTAATTTAATTATCAGGGATAAACCATCGGTGAAATAAAAAAAATTAATAAATAAAAATAACTTGGGGCTCTTAAATTTTTATTTAATCAAATTTCTCACTTAACCCAAAAGTGATTTCTCAATATCGGTGACCCCTGACGTACTAACGGATCTGTTTCCAAAAAAAAAGTAAAAAAAAAACTTCCAATTTTATGTTTCAGTTTTGATTTTTTTTGCCTCGGAATTTTTAAATAGCGTTTTTTGAGAGAAAAAATAATATGGGAAAGTTTCGATCCTTTTTTGTAGAATAGTTTCCGCTGTACCCTTTAAGGGTGAGTGTCAAACTTAGATTGCTGGTATCGCCGCTAGGTGGCGTAAAGTAAAATAAAGAAAAAGAAATGATTATTATCGACATTTTAGCTTGACAGTATTTTTTTTTAAATTATGCTTTGCTAAGAGAACGAATATTAGCATTCATCCATATATATTTTAGGTTAGCAAAATAAGACGTAAAGCGGAAAGTATTTTTATGAAAACTAGTTATTTTTACATAAAAAACGAGATTACGTATAATTATAATTCGCGAGTCTCTTCACACTGTTTACTTCTCGTGGTGGCTCCTAATGTAGACAACAAAAAATGCTTAGAAACGTAAAACGAATCTTAATTTCCAAGTAGATTAACGTATTCTTCGTCAGAAGTCTCATTGAATAGCAAAAAAAAATATATAAATATGTTTTCAGACACCGTGAATAAGTGGCTCAGGCGGGTGGGGGAGATGTAGTTTAAAGCTTTTTTTTTCATATTTTCTGTTCTAAACGTTTCTCCCTCTCAGGACCAATTCGCGAACTCGAATCAGGAACAGGCGGCCATGCAGCATTTCATATTTTTGTAAGTCCCCCCCCCCCCCCTTTTTTTTTCGAGTTTTCCGCCAACAGCACCGCCCACAGACCGATTATTAATAACCACTTTAATAACGTTTTATTGTGGTTGGTTGATCCTCTTAACATTGTGTTTTTTTTTTTTTTGAAATACAGCATCTTACTTACCGTTGTGCATGACTTTTGGTTTTCGATTCCGCACAAAAGAACCCTGTCCCTGACTCCCTTTTTTTTTTCGCCCCTCCACACTATACCGGCTGTCCCGATAGCTTGTCGCCTGGGAAACCGTTTGACGATGGAAGTAACGGGTAAATCAGAACATCGCGCGTATATTAAATTATTTTTATATATACAGGATGTCTCGCAAACGTAGGAGAAAGTAATATCGCTAATAGCGAATTATACTGTTAATTTTCAGCGTATTTTCGAAAAAATATTCATCGTTTTGCAAAAACTATAAGAGTTGCGAGGTTTGGCGGGAATATATACAGAGTGTCGCGAATAATGGGGAGAAATGAAGAAAATCGCCTAATGGCTGTACAAGTTTTTGATTAACATATGGCGAACATTTTTGTTGCCCCTAGATTAGTCAAATGTCGATATTTAACTCGTTAGCGTGAAAAGGTGTGAAAGGTGTGTTTGTCCGCTTCAGATATTTTAGATATTCAGATATTTTTCTTTTTTTACAAGTCTCTTCCCTAGGATTGTCGGCCAATAAGCACAAGAAAGGTCTCAGATTTAAAAATATTTCCCAAAATGTATAAGCTAGTTGTGTTCACCAATTTTGAGGCTTTTCTCTATTGAATTATACTTTTTTATACTATTGTTAGTATGAGCAAGCTCTTAGCCTTAAAAATATTTGCCAAAAAGTATAAGTTTCATCAACTTTGAGATCTTTCATATATGTAGTCTGTGTAGGCTAGTCTATATAGTCTGTGCCTCAGATATGTCATTGATATCATGCTAGTTTCATTTTTTTCTTTCTTTTTTTTTCTATTGGTTTCTTTACAATTGTCTGTTAATTAGTTGAGAAAGCTCTTGGACTTAAAAAATATTTGGCAAAAAGTGTAAGCTAGTTGTGGTCACAAACTTTGGGATTTTTCATCATTAAATATTACTCTCTATATAGTCTGTGCCTCAGATATATCATGGTAGTTTCATATTTTTCTTTTTTTTTTCATTATTTTCTCTACAAAATGCTAGCCGTGTTCATTAACCGTGATGCTCTTTCTATAGTCTTGAACTTCAGATATTCCGGCCTGTCATGCTAGTTTCATATTTTCCTTTTTTTGTTATTGTTTTCTTTGTCGTTATATTCCTGCATGTTGGAATAATATTGTTTTGGAAAAAGTTTAGGAATAAATTTACCACATCGCATTTTGCAAATACAGATTGTCTGGGACCTAGGTAAAATAATTTTTTGTTTGCTGAGGTTTTTTTTGTGTACAAATCAGTAAAATTAATTAGAAGAGTATATAAAAACAAAAATGCAGCTGTCTGGTTAGGGGTTAAATCGGATATTTAGCAATATTTGGGCCAGAAAACATGGGAGATTAAAAAAAAAAAACGGACAAAATCGAAACTTTGCTTTCCTGCACGTTCACGGGACATCCTGTATATTCGCTTCCGCGCCGCGTTCTAATTTATTATCTTTTTTCTGTCGCCCACGGGACAGCCCGTATATGGGAATTTACATCTCTAGCACGCGAGTTGGCTCCCGCCGAGGTCTGTTTTACTAATATTATGTAATATATATAACCCTTTTTCTGTGATGTCGGAATATATATTTCAGAGGCGTACGTTTGGATAACCCGCTTTGTAACTTGGACACGTTTTTGTTTTTTTTAATCGATCGATGTGTGTGTTCGCAGCCTGGCCTCGCATCGGCGGCGGTGGGATTTTTTTGCCGGGAGGGTTTTTTTTTTTTTCTCGGTGCGACGACGCGGTCGTATGATATACCGAATGTTTGTTCGTTATCAATCACAACGCGAGAATCCGAGCGTTTGTGGATAAACGCGGCCGAAAAAAATGGGGTAGCCTACATTTTGTTATTTGCTCATATATATATATATATACCTATATATTTTTTAGATAAACATAAGTTGTAACGGCGAGGAACGCTTTTGAATTTTATAATAAATAAACACGAAATAATAAAAAGTTATTAATTTTGCGTGTACGATTTTTTTTAAACGTATTTTACAGTTTAAGGTTACAAATCATTTTTAAAATTCAAAATAAAATTTTTAAAAATTGCCGTATAAGTTTGCCCATAATCCGCGTATTTTTTTTAAAATAAATATTTACCTCCTTTGCTTTTAAAACTCAATATTGCTTATGGTATTTTGGGTTTGAAGGTTTCCGAAGGCAAAAAGTTTTTTTGTTTTGAATTTTCTCCTTTGTTTCCAAAACTCAAATTTGCCTATAGTAATATGTGAGTTTGAAAGTTTCCGAAAGCTAAAATATGTACTTTTTTTGAGTTAAAAAAATACTTTTGCGCTGAATGTATCGTTTTGTTAAAAAAATATTTTCCCCTTTTGAATTTAAGCCCTTCATTTTTAAAACTCAATATGTGCTTATGAAATTTTTTGATTTACTAAAATATTTCTTAAATGCAAATACAAAAAAAAAGGTTTTTGATTTAATTTGATTTTTAGTTAATAAAATTTGTAAATTTAAGCGAAAGTAAGTGCTTTTTATTTTTTTATATATTCATTAAAAAAATATGTAAAGTGGTTGTTTTTTTTTTTGAAAAATTAACTAAAATATTTCTTAAGTGCAAATACAAAAAAAAAGGTTTTTGATTTAATTTGATTTTTAGTTAATAAAATTTGTAAATTTAAGCGAAAGTAAGTGCTTTTTATTTTTTTATATATTCATTAAAAAAATATGTAAAGTGGTTGTTTTTTTTTTTTTTGAAAAATTAACTAAAATATTTCTTAAGTGCAAATACAAAAAAAAAGGTTTTTGATTTAATTTGATTTTTAGTTAATAAAATTTGTAAATTTAAGCGAAAGTAAGTGCTTTTTATTTTTTTATATATTCATTAAAAAAATATGTAAAGTGGTTGTTTTTTTTTTTGAAAAATTAACTAAAATATTTCTTAAGTGCAAATAAAAAAAAACCGTTTTTGATTTAATTTAGTTTTTAGTTTATAAGTTTTTTTGTTTGTAAAATTGACAAAAATATTTCTTAAACGGAATGGTTACAGACGACATCAAAAAAATTCGATTCTTTTTGTATATTTAATTTAATGTTTTTTTTTTTAAATTTTAATTAGCATCATATCCCGAACAAGCATTCCTATATATATATATATATATATATATATATATATATATATATATATATATATATATATATATATATATATATATATATATATATACGAGGCGTTCGTGCTTTTTCGGTGCATGTCAGCCTCTCAAAATCACGTGAACCCGCCATCACGCAAGGTAAACCGGAGCGAAACGGAGATACATTAAAACGTCAGAACTAATTACGTTATAATATTTGTTTTGGTTAATCCTTTTCTGCTTACCCAAGTAACTGGGATTATATTTTTACAATAAACGCGAGGCGGTTATTTTCGCGCGATCGTCGTGAGGTTTTTTAACGCTTTTAACGTTTAAAACGGGCAAAAAATTGCGGTTTTGCCAGCTCGTCCCAAAACCCGTTATTTAATCGCCATTGTGGGTTCGAGAAAACGCACCGCAAGATAAAAAAAATAAATGAAATGTTAATTGCAGCTGAGAATGTTAAATAAAAAACGTTTTTGAACAACAAAATACAGCGAAGTCGCGATCTACTGAACTTATTTTGGCAAAGCAATTTTAAAACTATATACAGGGTGCGGCAGCATAACTTCCTTTTTTCAAAACTCAATAAAAACTATTGTGTGCATCGGAAAATCTTTATTTATTTTTTATAATGTAGGTACATGTCTAAAGTTTTTATTTACATTGTTTTGAAGATCAAATCTGTTAGGTGACGTCCCTCATTCTCCATACATTGCGTAAACCGATATCTGGCGTTTGTCATGACTCTTGTTAGCATAGCTGGTGTTATGTTGGCAATTTCTTCTTCGATGTTGGTCTTCAAATCTTGTAGGGTTCTTGGACGATTCACATAAACCAGGGATTTCAAAAAACCCCATAGAAAAAAATCACAAGGGGACAGATCGGGAGAGCGTGCCGGCCATTCCAAATCGCCTCTAATTGAGATAAGGCGCTCTGGAAAGTGTTCCCTCAAAACAGCCATCGATGCTCTTGAAGTGTGTGCTGTTGCACCGTCTTGTTGGAACCAAGTGTCCCCCAAATCCAACTCTTCTAGCCGTGGGAAAAAAAAATTCTGTAGCATGTTTACATACCGGTCCGAATTCACTGTCACTGTAACCTCATTTTCCTCAAAAAACCAGGGACCAATAATTCCAGCTGAGGAAATTGCACACCACACTTTGGACTTTGGGTGAATGCAAAGGCCTTTGATGCAATTGTCGAGGGTTGGTGTCAGCCCAGTAGCGCATGTTTTGTTTGTTAACCGACCCACATAAATGAAAATGGGCTTCATCGCTAAAAAAAAACAATAGCACCCTCGGGAACGACATCAAGAAGAAGCTCACACGCGTTCATCCGAGAATTGAAGTCACGTTCTGTAAGTTCCTGCACTATCGCCATCTTATAGGCATGAAAATGAAGATCATCACGAAGAATTCTTCTCACAGAACGATCGGATAGTCCAAGGGCAGATGCGTGTTTGCGCGCAGAACGCCGTGGTGATCGCAACATTGAACCTCTCACTGCTTCAATGTTCTCACGTGATCTAACGGGCCGAGGGACTCCAGTTCTTCGTTTTGTCGCACTTGCAGTTTGTCTGAATGTAGTGACCCATGTAACAATTGATTTGCGGTCTGGGACGGGAGCCAACGGGGCTAAATTAAACCGATTCCGAAATGCACGCTGTGTTGCAACAACCGAACAGCCGCTTGAAAAGTAGGCCTCAACGGCAAAGGCACGCTCCTCACTATTCCAACGCATGATGGCGACTGAACCGTGTCGGGACAAAACTTTACAGTACCCCCTCTTGAACGAGACCGCTAGCGCCCCACTATGACATCAACTAACTGAATGGCGCGCATTTAAAAAAAGGAAGTTATGCTGCCGCACCCTGTATATTAGTTAATGTTTCCAATAATCGGTCATTTTCTTTTGCATTTTTTTAGTATGCCAATACGCATCTCGCACTTAACTGAATATAGGGCTTGTCGAATGGTTGGTGGTGGTCCCAGTTCAACTTCTTCATCTTCCTCTGTATCTCGACCTATTTTAGTTGTCTTCATCGCGAAAACTTAAAACATAAATGGTACTTGATGAAAGAACAGATTTAAAAAAGTTGAGAGTGGTGTCCAAGAAAAAAATTCTTTGTCAACCATATTTACGCACTCAGCGGACATTATCCTCTTCATCATGCAAGTTGCCAGTTAGTAGGTTTTTACGATAAAATAACTTGGTCATTCTGATAACAGTCTGGTCCATTGGTGACATAAACATTACAGTAATAAGACCATCAGGACTTTTTAAGTCGGCTTTAGGTAAATTATCCAACAACAATAACGCCTTAACTGGTATCGCGACTTCACTGTATGTCAAAACAATTTTTTTTATAATGAAGCCGGGCGCTTCAGAAATCCTTTGTTTTTTTACCAATTTCCATAAATATAAATGAAACACACAAAAAAATATTAATTGCTATTGTTAGTCGATGTTCCACGATTCGTCAAAACAATTATAACACATTGTGATAATACAAAGCGATTTTTAGTTTTTGTAGTTTAGTTGGTTAGACAGGACCAAAAAAAATTATTTTTTAATTCTCCTTAATTGTAGCAGAAAATGCTGAATACAAAAGTTTTATTCTCGATAAGATGACATAAAAGTATTTTTGCTCACGCTTGTCAGGCGAAAAAAGAATTAGAGGCAATTATCGCATACGTGAAAGGAACAACATTTTTACATGATTTCGTACTTGTCATTCATCGCTGAAATAATTGCTCCCCCTGTATAATACGGCAATTTTTTGTGTCTTAACGGGTTGTGACGTTATTTGGAACTGACATTTTTTGTTTCCGCACTCGCTTCGTTCTGGGAAAAAAGTGTTATGCCTGCCTAAACCTTAATAACCGAAAACCTAAATTGGGCTTGGGTTAGTTAGGAAAAAAACGGTATTTCTTATAATCTGCGCATGCCTATGTAAGGGATAAAGCGAAACATTTCCCGAAAAAAGTCGCTAAAGTGTGTTTATATTTTATAAATTAATTTAAATGCTCAATAATATTTATATACGTTGCGTTTTTTACGTAGGTTCCAGTGGCGTAGTCGGTTTTCTTATGAAACTGGCCAATTACAAAATTAAAACAACTTTTCCAAAAATTTCTTTAGAAACCAAAATGTGTATGTTTATTTTTTGGGTCAGATAAATAGTTAAAAAAAAAATAAAGTCGAAAATTTGCAGATACCTTCTGGAACGTCTAAAAAAAAAGAACAGATAAATAATTTCTAAAAAAAAACTAAAGTCAAAAATTTACAGATATCTTCTGCAACGTCTCAAAAAAAAATTTTTTAAAGTTGTTTTGATATTTATTTATTAATTTATTTATTTTTTATGTTTGTGCTACCTTTCATCTAAAGAGTGCGCGTTGTCTTTTAATTTCGAATTCTGTCTAACATGTTTTGTGTTTTATTTTCCAAGTATTTATTTTTATTATTATTTTTTTTTATTTATTTTCGTTTTATGCGTTATTTGCGTTTTTATTCGGGTTTCGCGAGTTTTTTTTTGTTTTTCGTTCTTTAAACGCCCCGCCTCTCTCCCGCCGCCTCCCCCCCACCGCCAATGCGTCGCCAGGCCGCTGAACATCAGGCGTCTGCCCAGATGGCCGATCCGTCGCGAGAGGAGGAGCAAGTCACCCTGCTCGGGGAGGAGGGCCTGAGGGCCGGCGGCCAGGCCCTCAAGCTGGGGTTAGTGCGTCACGAATTCTTCTTCTTCTTCTTTTCCACCTTCTACTTTTTTTCGCGGTTCGGAAAGCGTACGCAGGCGCGACCCGCGACGGCATGTCGATGACAGATTCTCTGACTTGTCGGAACTTGTCCTGTCCTGGGTGACACTTGTCGCGGTAATTTTTTGAATTCTATACAAAATTTGATGAGAATTTGATGTTTGGTATAAAATCTGCATGCATTTTAAATACAGTGGCTTACCAACTAATTAATTCAGCTTTCAATTTTCATGCAAACCTTCTCGTGGTTATTGTTTATAAATATTAATAGAATATTAATCGTGTACTCTATAACTTGTGACGTTCTTACGCGAGATAAGTCTTAAGACCATAGGCGTACATCCAATATATTCTAGGGTTTTTTTGTTCTGCTTACAAAATTAACCGAAATAAAAAATTTACCCTATATACAGGACGTCTCGAAAAACTCTCGCAGCGCCTGTAACTTTGATATTTATGTTTTTCCGTATATACAGAGTGTTCCGTTTAAAATATCGAAGTTAGGTGACGATTTCGCCGCTCAAGATCGAGAAGTTTTTTTTTTAATTTATATATTTTTTTCACCTATATTTATTCGAATTATTTCGCACCTCCGGGGCGGGGCAGGACGTCTTTAGGATATATGCCGTCACGGATCGTCCGGTTTTCAAATTTTTTACGATTTGTTGGATGCGGTTTACGCAAAAACTAAAATAAACAAATAGAAATGAATTGAAAAAAAAAAGTCGGATGTCGTTCTTCCAGCACTATACCTACATCACAGCGGATACGATCAGTTACCGGAAAACGCTGAGGCAAGGTTATGTTTGTGTCGTGTAACTTCACGTTCCCCATCACCCTGTATATTTACGCGGGATTTTTGGATTCTACGGACAATAAGGTGTTCGATACCTAAGCCTTAGGGTTTGTTAAACGAATGGAAGTTTGCCAAAATGTTTTTAATGGATACTTGGTGCGATCAAGTAGAGCAACATTTTTCTCAGTAACTAAAAAAGTGAAAGCTTAAATCCCTATTTAAAAAAACTTTTTCCTAAGACGTTCACGTATATCTTTAGAAAACAATTTGCTTACTAGGATTTTCACTTATATTTTTAGAAAACAACTTGCATACCTAGTAAAGTAAAGTAAAGGAAATTAAAAGTAACCTGTGCACTAGTGACTTCCACATATGTTTACAAGTGGAGTAACATTTTTCAAAGTAACTAAGAAAGTGAAAGTTAAAATGCCTATTTTTTTTTAATAAACATACTTTTTCCTAGGAGTTTTACATGTATTTGCAAAAATAAATGTTTTCTAGAACTTTCACATATGTTTTTCACTACTATTTTGAGCAAACACACTTCTTACTAGGGTCGCATATATTTTTAGAAAGTAACTCGTGTAAAAGCACTTTCGGATGCGTTTACAAGTAGAATAACATTTTTGACTAAGAAAGTGAAAATCCCTAATTGTTTTTAGGACTTTAACATATATTTTTAGGCAACAATTTGCTTACCAGGGACCTTCACGTATATTTTTAAAAATAAACCGCTTACTAGGACATTCGCATAAATTTTTAGGAATCAACCTGGGTAATAGGACTTTCACTTATATTTTTAGAAGACAATTTGCTTACTAGGGACTTTCACATATATTTTTAGAAAATAACTGTTTTTTTTTTTTTGAAAAACAACGTATTTACTGGGAATTTAACGCACGTTTACAAACAGATTGCAGAACGGGGTTAGTTTTATTTAGTATCCATGTTAGTTTGAAACACTTAGAAAAATTTCACTCTGCTTGTAAATTATATGTGAAATATCCAGTAAACACTTGGTTTTCCAAAAACTGTTATCCAATGCTAGTTTAAATTTCTGTAATACTTAAGAAACACTTAAGTCAGGTAAGAACTAACCCAATTGTAAAATCTTTCCCGTTTTATACAGAACGTCCAAAAATGTATTCTCGCATTTTGACCCGGATGTTCCGCGTCGTGTATACTGAGCCAAAAATCCCGCGTACGTAGGCCCTTCGAGTATCGCGCAAGCGCCCCCCGACTCAGTTCCCCGCCCCCCTCTATCTACTTCGCCCCACCCATCTGTTTTTTATTATTATTTTTCATGAACAGTAAATAGGGTTAGGGGATAGAGCGACACGATGTTTCAAATTTTCACTTTGTTATTATTTTTTTGGAAATCCCCGCCCTTCTCCTCGCCCGCCTGCGCGGTACTCGAACGCATCCCCCCCACCAAGCTGGGCTAAGGGTTCTCTCTTCGCGTTGGGGTCAGCGGACCAGAGGTTGTGGGAACTTTGAAATGTCGTATAGTCTAATCCCTTATTTATGTGACGTAGATATTCGAGTCAGATATACGGGGCGTCCCGAATAAAAGGCCCCGTATGTTTGGCGCGTTTCGCTGGAGGCGGCGGCAACGCGGCAATCTTCCGGCACCTTCGCCAAAACTTAAAAAGCTTCTAATAACCACTAGGTGTGTATCAAAAGAAAGTGGGAACCCTCTATAACTTTTAAACGGCCTGAGATAGCAATTTGAAAGGGTTAATATAGGCTGGACATCCAAATGTTTTGACAATATGCAGTCAAACGGCAGTAACTTTCGGATTTTAAATGGCACAGCCTATATTTTTTTTTTGCATTTTTGGATTCAGAAGATCATTCTACGTAGGATAGGACGGTTTTTCCCATTTTTTTTATGTTCTTTAAGTTTTGGTTTAATTTTAGGAGGCTGTGACCATCATGCCGCCGCCTTTTCACCCGCACCATTAACCCTCGTTAACACGTAACGCCGCATGTATCCCTTGTTGCCTACCTTCCGTGTCGCCCGCGTCGCCGCGTTTGCGAAAGCATCAAAGATTGCGACCGGTACATTCGTCGCGGATATTTGTGACGTCACGTGACCTAGTTTACAGTCGCAACCTTGTGCGCCCGGCGAATCTTTGAATGCTCTTCCGCGGCATAGATCTCTCTCTCTCTCTTTCTCTTTCTCTCTGACACTCTCTCGTCGCTTGGTTAATTGTTTAAGGCAAGCGGGCATTCAAACGGTTTGACCCGCCGCCGCCAGGGCGCGCGGTAAGTACTGCGTGCGCATGTTCCCCTTACGTTCTGCGAGACTGTAAGCTTAGTCCGTTGACTTGTCTGCGTGTGTGTATGTGTTTATGTGCGCGCAAAAGACGAAACGGAGGTTTTAAACTGTGACAGTCTGTTCGCGTTTTTTTTTGTTTTATACGTTAACACTTTTTTTTTTTTAATAAAGTGTAGTACTATTTACAAATCTTCTGTATTCTTCATCCTCTAACCTGTACTTGTTTATACAGTATATTTCGACGCCAACGGTTTCTCTGAAAATAAAAACATTCAATAATTTTTAAAGAAATTTCTTGTTTAATAAATAAATGCCTTATAGTTATTTAGTTATTTCTTTCTTGAGTTCTCGACTTTACCAGTGCAGTGGCGACCTAATTAGCGAAAATATAAAAATGACATTTTTTATTTATTTATGATGTATATAAATATAAAACAAACAACAATAAATCTGGCGATCCAAGGATGTTGTGTTTAAAATCTGAAGATTATCCAAATGAAGACGGTTGTCGGTAGATATTTTCAATTTAAGATAAGGTTTTTTAATAAATTATATTGCCGAATCTGCTGTGTCACCAAAAAACTCGATTTTTGCGTCGTGTCCCTTCATTTGGCAGATGACAGGTTATAAGGTTTAGTTACGTTTTTGATTTTTTAATGGACCTGTTTTTATATTGAGGCAGTTATTGTGAATATGCTTAATGTAACACATACAATTTATGCATGTGATAGGTAACATTTCGTTTTTTTTTTTACTCAGATCTAATAAAATGTAGCTGTTCCTCTTTCTGTTGGGACAGATTCTATACAGATCCAGTTTATTCAGATTAGGGTACAATTTTGTGTTGAATGGCACTTGGTCGACCTAAATTTCGAAAAAAAAGCATATTCGGAAACAGATAAAAAAATTTAAAAAAGATTTACAATAAATATTAAATAAAAATTTAAAAAAATAGGATTAAGAGATCCAGCGTGGCTTAAATGGCAGAAAAGTAGCGTATGTATAGCTTTGTTTTATTTTAAATCGGCGATACCGTTGCGTAGATACAAGGGGAAAACAGAAAATGTCCATTTTTGTCACTATGTCAGCTTTCCTGTGACTTAAGTTCGTAAGATCTTCTGTTACTATTGTGGTTTTTCAAAAATGGACATTTTGCTCTTTCACTCTGTATCTTCTATCCTCACGTAGATTATTTTTTGGCACTACGCCCCTATTCCTCCCTTTAAGCGATGCTGTATCTCTTACCAGTTTCCACCATCTCCATCTGCATCATCTTATTATACTGTTATTTGTTTAAAAAAAAAATTAAAGTAAATCTCTTCTTATCCAAACTGACGATGGTTAAAATCCCATTTCGTCTTTCTCGCCTGGGGCTTCTATCCGTAGTATATTAGCGATGGGGGTTTGCTAATGTGTTGTGTTGTTAAGCAGCACGAGGGGTGCACTAATCCCACAGAGTCTATGACGCGGGCCCTCATTAGTGAGGACAGTATCGCAAGGCAAAGCGGTCCCGTTCAACTAGGGTATGTATACGTGTAACCTCTACCTACTCTCTTTACTCACACCGCATGTCACCATCAACTTCGTAGTCACCCCTTTCTCGGCCCGAAGCGACGCGGACGGGTGACGCCGAAGTCAGTAGTAGTTAGGCAACCCCGGGTACGACTGATTACTATCCGCGTGGACTACGTTCGTCGTGCGGTGACGTCATCCGGCCCACTTGGAGCAAAAAAACCACCTAAACCTTGTAAATAGCCCATGAGGATAAATAAGTAAATGACAAAAGTGCTGCAAATGCAAGTAACTAAACGACCATCTTCTCTACGTCCTTTCAGAATTCCCGCGTAAGTTTCATACGATATTTCTCCATTTTTTTATTTTTTATTATTATCTTAGGACATTAAACAATATGTTGCTCGCGAAGCTTCGTCAATTATCTCCTTTTATGTTCTTAACGATGATGTCGTTCTACAGTCCTTGAGAATTTGGATGAATTCCGGTGAGCCGTGGTACGTCACGCGCGCGCGCCGACGAACGTCGTCTTCGAGCAGTGCCGTTCGTCGATAGTTTCGTGTAGGGGCATGCGCGCCATCTTATACTGTACAGTGTGTTCGTCTATATTAAACTGCGTAATGTTATTCTTTCGAGCAGTTTTCCGGAGAAACCTCTGGACCCGGAGGACTACTACCCATGGTCAGTAATTAATGTTACTATTTTTCGGTGCTTCCTTATTTTTTTTCCCCGCCGTTTCTCTTTCTCTCTCTCTCGCTGTCTGTCTTTCTCGCGATTGGACTGGTGTGTGGGTGTGCGGGTATGTGTGTGTGTGCATAACGCGTTCTCGAATACACTACACTGGGTCGGTATGCGCTGGTAAGAACAACGTTTCCCCCCCTTTTTTTTTCTTTCTCTCACTCACTCTCTATCTCTCTCTTTTTGGGTGTCGTAAAAATATGTCGCTTTCCAACTGTACTAATCGAAGCAATAACGTTTTTAAACTGTGTCTGCGAGGAGGCTCACTGACGCGTGCTTGTATTCCGTAAACAGTTTCGTCGCCGGCGTCATCCTCAGGGAGAGGATCCCCGCCTTCGAGAGGATGCTGTGGCGTGCGTGCCGGGGCAACGTGTTCCTACGCCAGGCGGAGATCGAGACGCCACTGGAGGATCCGTCGACGGTAAGTGCGGCAAGTAGAGCGCTAAAGTAGGCGTAATATCCAATTTCATCGGCGACCGTCCGGTCGGACGTAGGCTCCTTAAGTAGGTGCACTAACCGATTTCATCGGCCACCGTCGTCGGACTTGGTAGGGTAGGGGGCTGTCTCAGTCACATTAACAATTACGTTAGAGGTTATTTCAAGTCTGTCCATAGATATAAGAAAGTGACTAACTGATACGAATTAAGGAAAGACCCGGGCAAGCTGTAAGAATGAAATATGACCGAACAGGTCGGTACTTTGCGTAGAATTTAATTATTTGGGGTTTTGTTAGCAAAGATACTAAATAATATTTATTTATTTGTCTGTATTTATATTTAAATCTAAAAAAACCGTTTTTTTGCCAATATTTTATCCTCGGAAAAGACTGAGGATTTATAAGATTATCAGTTGCTCGATATTTGAATCGTAGACAGGAGACATCGCGCTGCCTTTTTTTCGGAAGTGTCAATGTACCCAAAGGCCTTCAGTCCCACGTACTTTTTAAAAAAAATCTTATAGATTCCGGCTGTATCGAGAACGCTGACGTTTCGGCCGTCATCCTGTTGGCTTCTTCAGAGTCAACAGGATCGTTGTTTTGTAAATAGTATTACGGAAGCCTGTGGAAAATTATTTAAAAAAACAATAGTAAAATAGACGATTGCGGTGTTGTTAACAAGAATTTGTTTTTCTATGTAACTTTTACAGGCATATGAGCTCTGTAAATGATTATAAGACGCCAATTTTTTACAGTTCAAAATTACTTACTAAAACATCGAATGAAGTATTAGTTTCGAACCAAAACTAACGTTTCACTTTGAGAGTGTCAAGTTTGGCGCACCCTGTACGATACGGAATCTCTCGCGTTAAATATAAAATGAAACGTCGCTCCTGAGTTTTGCATTTTCGTCGCAGGGCGTGCAGGTGTTCAAGTCGGTCTTCATCATATTCTTCCAAGGCGATCAGCTGAAGACGCGGGTCAAGAAGATATGCGAAGGTTTCCGGGCCACCCTGTATCCGTGCCCAGAGGCGCCCGCCGATCGCAGGGAAATGGCGATGGGCGTGATGACAAGGATAGAGGATTTGAACACGGTTAGCTCGCTGTTTTCGGAGTGGGGGGTGTGAGGTGCTGATAGTGTGGAGCGAAACTACTAACGACAATGCTATTTAGAAACATCTACATTCTTCCTGCGTCGAACTTGCTGACGTTTCGTCAATCATCTTGTTGGCTTCTTCAGAGCTTGACAGAAACTGCCTCGCATTTTACTCTGTACCTGCTTATATATTGTTTGTGGGGCGGAGCTAAATGAGGACCATGAACATCGTCTCCGATGACTGATTCTCATATTGGTGACCCCTAAAGTTATTCGACTTATTCCAAAGTATGAACGCATTTCTCTAAAATCTAATCCCGAAATCGTAATGCTAAAAGCAGATATAGGAATACTACGGTGGTCATGAACATAAATGAATATTAGGAAAAGATTGAAGGTATTCTTACAGATGGATGATGTCGTCAACTTAAAAAAGATCCTACGCAACCTTAAATCTGTTATTAACTCTGCTTTTCTCTCTAATAATTTCCACATTAAAGATATTAAGCCTTTCATCACAAAATACACTTTCAAATAGCAATGAGCTCGAAAGCAATCCCACACTACCACTTCCTTATTTTCTAAACATCACTGACCACATATCAAAAGTTCTAAGGAGATACAACATCAAAAGTAGATTTACCCTTGTCCAAAAATCTCTCAACAATCTTCGATCCGTCAAAGAGAACATTCCATTTGGGCAAAGAATACAAACATCGGAGAGACCAGACAAAAAATATCAGCTAGGCTCAAAGAATATGAAAGAAAAATGAACTCATTCCTTAATCAATTCTTCTACCAACGAAAAATCCAAGGGTCTATAGAAATCTATAAGCAACCGAACCGTCTTAACCGCGACTCAGCTCTTGTCACCAATATGGGAATTAGACGGTAGTTTCAGTTAAACTCTGAAGAAGTTTCTTTTAAAAAATGTTATATCCGAACGAGATCCTAGATTTGCTGACCAAGAAGTAGGCGTTGGTTGCGTGACTATTGGTCTCGTTCGGACCTGACGTGGTCATTAACGATGCTAACGCTGAGTGCGCAGGTGCTGGGTCAAACGCAGGACCATCGCCACAGGGTGTTGGTCGCCGCCGCTAAGAACATCAAAAACTGGTTCGTGAAGGTGCGCAAAATCAAAGCGATCTACCACACCCTGAACCTATTCAACTTGGACGTGACGCAGAAGTGTCTCATAGCCGAATGCTGGGTACCCGTACTGGACCTCGAAAACATCCAGTTGGCACTTAGAAGAGGCACCGTAAGTGTTTCGGAGGGCGTACAAAGAGAACTGGTGCAATTTTTGGGTTTATAGGAACGAAGCGGCAGCTCGGTACCGCCCATCCTCAACCGGATGGACACGTTGGAAGATCCGCCCACCTACAACCACACCAACAAGTTCACGTCCGCGTTCCAAACGCTGTACGACTCGTACGGCATAGCGTCGTACCGCGAGATGAATCCGACCCCCTACACGATCATCACGTTCCCGTTTTTGTTCGCCATCATGTTCGGCGACCTCGGTCACGGCTTCCTGATGGCCACCTTCGGCGCTTGGATGATACTGAAAGAGAAACCGCTGGCCGCGAAAAAGTCGGACAACGAGGTCGGTCGCTTGGCGCTTTCAAAGTATTCTACCGAAACTGTTTGGGGTTCCTTTGCCTTTAGTTTAAATTATGTCTTAAGTTAACATGTACCTCGTACCGTTGCTTTCTATGAATTATTGTTGCTCCTGATCAGAAGAATCACTATTGATTTTCCCACGAGTGAGCTTTGTTGTTTCACCTCTCCGTGCATTCATCGCAAAAAAAAGGTTTCCTTAGATCTCTAGGGTTTGGTTTGGTTTTTATCTTGCCTGACATATGAGAAGTTGAGGGTTTGCTTTTTTTTTCGATAGCTGTTCGAACCTTTTGACCAAAGTGTTTCTGGTTGTTCAGATCTTTCTCGATGTATTTGAGTTCTTCTTGGTACGCTTGTGTTGTGCTGCGGACCCTTTCAAAAATTGACCTAATCACTCCTTGGGAATGGTTTGACGCGTGTGCCGGCTTTCTGTGATCTGTTTGCTGCCTTGTTTGACTAGAACGTATGGCGGTTGCCCGTTGATTTCCTGCTCCATCGTGAACTTGATTGTCGTCCTGATGTTATTGAAGTCCTGCTGGTGTTCAATGGTGTTGAATCCAAGATCCAAAGGATCTAAAACATCCATATGATTCTCTCCATAGCTATACAGCTTTATCCAGGTTCAATTCTTTGATTGGATTCCACATATCCACGATAGTGGCCTCTTGGTGTCGTTCATTGCTTCTGGTTTGGTTAGTCCCAGCAGGTGAAAACCCACTCCCGACGAGCCTTCAGATTAGGATAGTACAATCTGCACTTTGGGTTTTCTTCCACTGCCATTAGGCGTAAATGCCTCTTAAGCCTGCAGTGGCTTGTCGGCAGACCTTTCTTTGGTAGCTTAGTAAGTCTGTTGAAAATTTCTGAGCAATTCTCCTGTCCAGACATGTTTGTCCAGCAATCGCCGACATCCTTTTTATATAAAAGAAACACAGCAAGCTTCTCGTCTTGCACTGAGAACTAATTTTCAATGTTGTGTCTTTACGACCATGTTTCGGAATTATTCTAATATTTCGCATCGCATTTTTATTTTTATTTTATTTTAAATCACTTTGTATATTTTTCTGTCTTTTGTTTTTTAGGTTTCCTTTGGAGGTGTCGCATTTACAATTATTCTGTTTTTAATGTTTTCCGGTTTCTTGCTTTTCATATTTCGCTCGGTCTTATTTGTTTTGGTTAGTTCTTTTGAATTTACGCTTCTTATATTGTTCCGAAGTTACGGTTATTTTATATTTTATATTTGCGAGTTCCGGTTTCTCTTCGCGACTGACCGATCGGAGAGAGCAGCGCTCCGCCTTTATAGAACCCTGCGCCTGTTTCCGATAATTTAAACCGCTCCTCCATGGCTTTTTTCCCCTTGTTGTGTATGTGTTTTGCTTTTAATGTCCGTACTTCTTCGGTTTTGTTTATTTTTTTATACCTTTCTCTGGATTTTGTAGATCTGGAACATATTCTTCGGCGGTCGGTACATCATCTGCCTGATGGGCCTGTTCTCGATGTACACGGGTCTGATTTACAACGACGTGTTCGCGAAATCGCTAAACATCTTCGGCTCGAGCTGGCGGGTTTACAATCTGAGCCGCGGCGACGTGGAGGCTATAGCCTCGGACCACATGCTCGACCCTGCGACCGAGGACTACGTCGGCTACCCGTACCCGTTGGGGCTCGATCCCGTGTGGCAGTTGTCCAAGAACAAGATCATCTTCCAGAACTCGTTCAAAATGAAAATGTCGATCATAATCGGTATCCTGCACATGCTGTTCGGCGTAGCGATCAGCTTCTTCAACAACGTGTACTTCAAGAACCGTCTGAGCATCATCTGCGAATTCATACCGCAGATACTCTTCCTCACCCTGCTCTTCTTCTACATGGTGGTGCTGATGTTCATCAAGTGGTTCATGTATTTCGCCTCGTCAGACAGTGAGTAGCTTTTTTTTTTGCTAGTAATCCCGTATTTAAATTATTTTTAACGGGTTTAATGTTCGTGTTTAAAATAAACTCGCGGTAGTTCAAATGTCCCGCACGTCCCGCGTTTGAGTCGAACGGAAGTCTATAGCGATTTCTCATTGTTTAAAATGACACCAAGGAAGGAAAAAAGGAAATGATGAAAGTTGTTAATTCATTAGACGAAGAAAGGGTTTCAGTCGTGATTTGGCGAAGAATGAAGGTTTTTGATATAGGCAAAACTTGCTTCGAATGGTTTGTGTAAGTTGAAAGTCCGAATATTTCAATATCAGGATCGTCGGTGAAAGTGAAAGCTAAAGAAATTACGACAAACTTGGGCTATAAAAATGCCTGCGATGGGTGGTTTCAAAAGTGACCAAAATAAAAGTTTAGAGACTTTGTACTTCATAAAAACATCATGGCATAAAGTTAATGGCCAAGAATTATTTTACCAAATCATCCAGAATAAGAGTTCGCAGTCCTTTCCGGTTTACAAGCGATTTTCGAAACAGTTTTCGAATTTTCGAAATGACTTCTGTACCACCCAATTGCAACAGGTCCTAAGGTTCTAATGAATAACAAAAAACGGGCAGTTGTCTGTTCTCTGTTCAAACTCAATCCCCGTGCTAAATTCCTAATAGATAGCCGTTCCACGGAGAACAGAGAATAGACAATTGCCTTCTACAGAGAACAGACGATCGTCTGTTCTCCGTAAGGCGATAGCTTTCGAACCGTTAGAGCTAAAATTTTGATTTTATCTTGAAAACGCAGTGAGGGACCTGGAGTATAGTACCCGGTGCGCACCCTCTATCCTCATCACGTTCATTAACATGGTGCTGATGAAGAACACCCCTTTCGAGGACAAATGCAAGACGGCCAACATGTACGCGGGTCAGTCGGGCATCCAGACGTTCTTATTGTTTTGCGCGTTCGTCTGCATACCGTGGATGTTACTCGCGAAACCGATAATGATTATGCGCGGACGGAAAAAAGCGAGCGCGTATTCGGTGCAGCACCAGCCGATTACGACGACGACGGCGACGGAGAACGGCGACGCGGAACAGCCGATGCACAACAATACGGGTGGGCAACAGCAGGCGCCATCTCACGGTGCCCACGACGAAGAGCCCATGGGTGAGATAATCATCCACCAGGGTATCCACACGATCGAGTATGTGCTCGGTTCGGTGTCTCACACGGCCTCTTATCTTCGATTGTGGGCCTTGTCATTGGCGCACGCGCGTAAGTGCAGCTTTCTATTTTATCTATCTAGGTTTAGGTCGTTGAAGTACAGCCCTCGTATGAAGTAGCTGTAGCTCCTTCAGAATCTCAAGTTCCAGAGTGTAAACCTTTAGATTTCAGTATCCTGATGCTTTGGTTTTCATTTTAATTTCCGTTAAGCCCACTGCGCCCACGGTATCCACGTCTCCCTAACATTTGGACCCAGTGGTATTCTCTCCCCAGTCTTTTTCTGTACCCTTCTTGGCAAGTTCGACGTAGTGCGCTCCATAAAACTTTTCTCTAGCTTTGAGTATCTAACGGTGGCCCTTCGGTAAAGTTTCTTTTTTGGATGTCCTATGCTAGGCAGGTTCGACGTAATTGCATTTGGGCGTTAAGTTTAACGGCAGCTCCAGATTGCTATGGTTCGGCACCATTTCCAGCAACTGGGTGCGCTCTCGAAGGTCTCTCCAAATTTTATGGAGGGAAAATCTTTTTGAAGATTTTCTTTTTCCATTGCATCTTTCGACTTCTCATTATGTCCCTGATCATTTCGAGCATTCCCTTGAAGTGTTCCTTTTGTCCAGGGGTGGCGTCTACCTGGCGTAGTTTCAAACTTTTCAAGTTCACTCCAACACTTTTGGTTGTAGTATGCGACAGACTTCAGCTGCGAGTCAGATCAGATAGGCACAAGAAGAAGGAGAATGTTAATTCAGAATAGCAATCGGAGATTCAAATTTTAGAGGATTACCAATTGGTCTATTGGGGTCTGTTGCAAATGCCACCATAGTTTCATCTAGATTATCAGTGTTCTCTTCCACATTTATTAGGCTTGAACGCATTCGAAGCAGGCAGTAGACCTACCGACCTTTCTTTTGTAGTTTGGCAGGTCTGCTATATGGACGGACTTACGAGGAATTTCTTCGCAGGACTTTGGCCGACCACCATCTTTTGATGGTTGCTCTTGGATTGAACACAAGGCACCTTGCCAAGCTTTACCATTAGATCTAGCCCCATGGTTTCTCTATAGAGTCACTAAATAAAAATAGTGCCGCTTCTGATATTTCAGAGCTTTCGGAGGTGTTGTGGAACATGGTACTCAACAAAGGGCTGGTGGCCGAGGGCTGGACCGGCGGCATCGCCGTCTACATTATATTCGCCGTGTGGGCCAGCCTGACTGTCTCGATCCTCGTCCTCATGGAGGGCCTCTCGGCGTTCCTCCACACGCTCCGTTTGCATTGGTGAGTTACGCGGTGGGCGGAGCGTAACCACCCCTCTCGCTCACCACCTCGTCGTTACAGGGTGGAGTTCTGCAGCAAGTTCTACTCGGGGACCGGGTACGCGTTCCAGCCGTTCTCGTTCGAAGTAATACTCGACGCTTCCAACCAGGCGAAGGAGGAGTGATCGGCGTCGCGACGCGACCTTTAGTAAGCCCCGCCCCTCCCCTATCTTTCGTACTTAACGCGTCGGGGAGCAGGGATATTTATCGCACGCTACTTGTTAAGAATGTTTACGATGTAGTGGCGCCCCCTCTCAGAGGGAGCGCGTCAACTAATCCGTTTCGATGTGTTTAATAAATGGTATAAAAATAAATTTCTGTTTTTTTTTTTTTTTTTAATGGAACATTTGAAGCCGAATTTTCACTTAGTAATCGATACTCATGTCGGTGCTGTCGTTTTGATTTTCGTTCTCGGGGTCCAGCTGCTGCCTGCCGGAGTCTGCCGCCTCCAGGCTCATGTCGACGGAGACGTTCACGTCGGAGGCGGTGCTTTTCGACGCGTTGCGCGGCCTCGGCTCGTACCTCGGTATACCCGCGGGGCAGTCTGCAAAAATAAGGGGCGTGGCATCGCGATGGCCATGTCTGTGAGCCTACGACATATTCTCGAGTGACCTTTCCTTAGTTGCTTCGCATTCTGGACGCTTACGTGATATTTAATAATATCGATAAACGTTAGACGGCAGCGAGTTTGTCGGATTCGTTCGCTCGAGAATATACAGGGCGTCTCGGAACTCGTTGGCGGTGGAGAAAAAATTAATTCCACGAAAGTACAGTGAAAACTCCCGTGTTGTACTGTTAGGTCTCCATACAAAGCTATGTATTGATCCACTCTGTATAACGGATTTCTCACTCTATACCAAAAGATAGAAGGGCACGTCAGGGAACAAAGTAAGGAATGTAGACCAACTTGTAATTAATACAGTCTCTTCTCAGAATTCCTTACCCTAATAATCTAATTACCGAGAACCTGGTCTTCCTAAGTGTGAAGAGAATGCTAGTCAATGAAGCAGGGTATCAGATCGTAAATGACGAAAACAAGACTTCTGAAGAAAGTTCTGAAAAAAGTAGCGATAATGATGGGAATAATTATTGCGAAATCAAGACAAGTCATCGAGAAGCAAGGGATGCAGTAAGTGTACTTATTCAATATTTTGAAGAACAGCTCGGAATTGATGACGTTCATGTACTTCAGTTAAGAAAAAAACGAAAACAAACAAAAATCAGTGATTTTTTAAAGTGATTGCTGGACCTTGTATTTCGTTTGTTCTCTTTGTTTGTCACATGTATTTATCTAAATAAATTTTAAAACATAAAGAAAGGTCTTTGGATTATACGTGTTTTCCATTATCTGGCGAAGGCTCGGTACCGGCTGGCCCGGATAATCTAAGTTGTACTGTACCTCGAAAAAGCCTTAAAAGGCAGATAATACCTGAAAATTAAATTATTTTTGCAAAAAAAAAAAACATTGTGCAGCTGGCGCCATCTACAAAACTAATTACACCATCTAATTTCTCATGTGCCTATATTTTTTAAATTACTTTCACCTGGATATTCGTAAGTTTTGACATTAGGACATAGGTTTATTCGACAAACTTTACGTATGAAAATAATTAGTCTTTTCTTCTATCTCCAACGGTTTCCAACCTATCGGGACACCCTTTCCTTATTTTGTATAATTATCTCACCGTTGTATGGCAGCTTGTCGTCGCACCAATGCTCGATGACGTAATTCAACATGGTGGTGCTGAACGCGTCGTCGCGTTTGAAGCCGAGCGCCTTGTGGAACCAATCGATCGCGTGGTCGTACTCTGCGATCAGCACGTGGACGTAAGCGATGGCGGCGAAGGTCCCTGCCGCCTCCGGATTCAGCAGCAGCGCCTGCAACGCGAATTACGTAAAGACCGGGGGCCCCCCCGGAAAGGTACCGCGCACGCGCATCGTACCTTGTGGTGGAACGTCAGCGCTTCGTCGAACTTTTTTAGTCGTCGACACGTGTGACCGAGATTGTTGAGCAGCGGCGCCCAGATCGCGGGGATCGGCCCCTTCCGGATCGTCTCGATGCGTTCCAGGGCCTGGCGGAAATTCAGCTCCGCCCCCTCATAGCTGCGGACGCGACCGGAATAGTTATAAAAAAAACACTCGTGTGATGTTGAAAAAATTAATACCGTCTACCGTTTCCTATCCGACCTAATGGCGTTAATACTCTCCACCATTGTTTTTGTGAAATAAACTCGCCTCTAGTTGCTTAGGAAGCAAAAGGGGCGTGGTTTCATTTGACACGAAACCTAAACGGGTGGGACTTACAAGGAAGCGAAAGCGTGTTAATTAATTCCCTCCACCATTCTATGCAAAGAATTTTCACCGCCGACAAAAGTGAAGCATTGCTTTTTATCATTTCGAGCCGCTTTTTCAGTTTTAATTACGTTATTAAGCATAAGTTTTATCCACTGACAAATCTTAATCCGTCACGTGTATCAGACCGAGCTGCTTTTCACCATTTGAAGACATTTTATATGTAAGGCAGTACCAATTTGTCAGTTAAGCTCCGTTTTCATTTCTTTTTATTTCTCTCCAGCATTCCATAAATAAGGCGAAGCAGTAATTCTTTAATACGGGTTTGATTACTTACATTTTTACCAAACGGGAAAGCGGCATTAAGCCCCTCCACCATTCTGGGCGCAGAGCTTTATCCACCTTCCGTTTTTCTCACTGCAAAGCGGATGATTAATTCTGTCCACCATTTTAACGTATTTTATAAGTACGGCACACCGACTATTGTCCTTTAAGCTGTGTTTTTTTCTATTATTTTCTAATTCTCTCCGCCATTCTATAAGACGAAGTAGTAATTCTATAGTACCGATTTCATTAATTACATTTTCATTAAACGGACAAGCAGTATTAAGTCTCTCCACCATTCTGAGCGCAACGCTTTTTATCCGCCAACAAGGCGCTCTTGCCATTTTTCTCAGTTCGAAGCGGATTAATTCTGTCCACAATTTTAACATAATTTATTTGTAAGACAAACCGACTATTTGTCAGTTAAGCTGAGTTTATTATTATTTTTTTCAATTCTGTTCACCATTCTATAAGTAAACCGAAGCAGTAATTCTTTAGTATCGATTTCATTAGATATATTTCCACCATTTTAACGTATATCAAATTTTGATCACGTAAGCTCTATATTTATTTAATTTTCTCCACTATTTCATAAGTGCGAGTAATCCTTTAGGGCCGGTTTCATTGGTGTGAGTATTTTTATCTACAGACAAAGGCTAACCTATCATTTCTATTAGTAGTTTAATTCTCTCCACCATTTTAACATAACATGCGTAAAGTAAACAGACAATCTGTTTAAATACTCTACACCCATTCAATAATTCTTTACTGCCGGATATATTTCCATTAAATAGACACGCAGGCTTAATTTTCTCCACCATAATATGCGTAGTTTTATAGATCGAAAAACTGATTGGTTAATTTCGTAGTTTGAACCGAAGGCAAATCGACTATTCGTCAGTTAAAGTCTGTTTTTTTTATTTTTTTAAACCTCTCCGCCATTGTATAAGTAGCAGAAACAGTAATTATTTAGTGCAGGTTTCATCGGTTGTATTTTAATTAAACGAAGGAGCGGGATTAATTCTCTCCACCTTCATGGGCGTGAGTGTTATCTACCGGCAATAGCTATTAGTTCGAAGCGGGTTAATTGTCTCCACCATTTTAACACGGTTTATATGTAAGGGGTTTATTAGTTAAGCTCTATATTTTTTTATTCTCTCCAGCATCGCATAGTGCCGGTTTCATCGATTATATTTTCATTAGATGGATATCATTGTTTATATTTATTCATTAAACAGACACGCAGGATTAATTCTCTCCACCATTCTGCGCGTAGCGTTTTATCTACCCGAAAAACCACATTTTACGTGTAAGGCAAACCGACTCGGTCGCCAGTTAAGGTTGGTTATTATTTTTTTAATTCTCTCCACCATTGTATAAGTAATGCGAAGCAGTAATTCTTTAGTGCCGGTTTCATTGATTATATTTTGATTAGATGGATACGCAGGATTAATTCTCTCCACCATTCTGTGCGTAGAGTTTTTAGCCATCAAAAAAGTGATTGCTTAATTTCTTAAGGTGTTTCTTTTTTTTAAGTATCTCCACCATTTTATACGTTAAGCTGAACCAGTAAGTTTTAGTGCAGGTTTGAATGGTTGCGTTTTCGTTAAACGGGCACGCAGGATTAATTTTCTCCACCATTCTGCGCGTAGCGTTTTATCTACCCGAAAAACCACATTTTTCGTGTAAGGCAAACCGACTCGGTCGGCAGTTAAGGTTGGTTATTATTTTTTTAATTCCCTCCACCATTGTATAAGTAATGCGAAGCAGTAATTCTTTAGTGCCGGTTTCATTGATTATATTTTGATTAGATGGATACGCAGGATTAATTCTCTCCACCATTCTGTGCGTAGAGTTTTTAGCCATCAAAAAAGTGATTGCTTAATTTCTTAATGTGTTTCTTTTTCTTAAGTCTCTCCACCAGTTTATAAGTTAAGATGAACCAGTAAGTTTTAGTGCAGGTTTAAATGGTTGCGTTTTCGTTAAACGGGCACGCAGGATTAATTCTCTCCACCATTCTGTGCGTAGAATTTTATCCATCGAACAAGTGACAGGTTAATTTAATACGTTTTATTCGTAAGGCAAACCGACTACCCACCTGATTTTTTTTAATTCTCTCCACCAATAGTTTAGTTTTAAATAAATGCACATTTGCAGGTAATAAATAAGTTATGGACGGGCACTTACTCCTGGTTGTGGTAACAGATCACGCCCTTCTCGTGCATGATGAAGGGGTCGTCGGGCGCGATGGTCTGTGCCTGTTGGAAAAACTTCTCGGCGAGACGCACGTTGTTCGTCAGGCCGCATTCGAGGCCGATGTAGAGGAGCGGCAGGTGACACCCGCTCATCAACTGCGACGCCTTGAAGTAGGCGGCCATCGCTTGGTCGTGCTCGTTGTCGACGGCGAACGAGTGACCGTAAGCTAACCAAGCGGGACCGAATAGACGGTCGAGGTGGGTCGCTTTGGCGAGGTAACGTCGGGCGCAGTCCCTTTTGCCTTTAGACGAGACAGTTAACCCTCTATAAATAACTATTTGGAGCGAAAACAAAGCTTCGGACGAAATAAATCGACGTTGCCGTAGAATAATCTTACCGCAAGCGCGGAAATCGTGAAAATAATCCGAAAAAAAAACATTCATGAAACTCGCGAGTCCGACAAACGTCTTCACTCACCTATCGTGTAATAGTAGCAGCCCACCGCGAACCACGATATGGCCAGGTTCGGGTACAGGTCGACGAGCTTGTGACCCAGCGAGAACAATTCTGAAAACGTTACGTGCCTTACGTATAACATCCCTTTTACGTTAAATCTACGTCTAAAATGAAGTCGGTGGCCCTCCCTTCTCCGTTTCTCAAACTCTCCCTTCTTTAACGTGTTCGCTATGAGTTCAGGATCTCCCTTTTCTTTCTTGTCACACTTTTTCTCTTGTCACACATTCTCTCTCACGTCTGTCTCTCCCTCTCTCTCTCATACCTATCTCTATCTCTCTCTCTCACGTCACACACTCTCATTCCCACGTCACACACTCTCATTCCCACGTCACACACTCTCATTCTCACGTCACACACTGTCATTCCCACGTCACACACTGTCATTCCCACGTCACACACTCTCATTCTCACGTCACACACTCTCATTCTCACGTCACACACTCTCATTCTCACGTCACACACTCTCATTTTCACGTCACACACTCTCATTCTCACGTCACAAACTCTCATTCTCACGTCACACACTCTCATTCTCACGTCACACACTCTCATTCTCACGTCACACACTCTCATTCTCACGTCACACACTCTCATTTTCACGTCACACACTCTCATTCTCACGTCACAAACTCTCATTCTCACGTCACACACTCTCATTCTCACGTCACACACTCTCATTCTCACGTCACACACTCTCATTCTCACGTCACTCTCTGTCTCTCACGTCACACGCCTCTCGCCCTCTCCCCCTATCGCCTCTCGCCCTCTCCCCCTAACGCCTCTCGCTCTCTTCCACACTCTTTCCCCCTTCACGTTTCTTCTTCTGCCTCCAATTCCCTCCCTCCCATTACCTCTCTAGCCCTTTTCCAATCTCCCTCTCTTTTTCTGCCCGCCTCTCCTACACTTACTGTTGCTGAGCTTGAGCTCCACGAGGTTGGAGATGTGTACAGGCAGACACTCGTCATGGTAGGGATCCCGTTTGAGGATCTGCTCGGTCAATTCGGCGCACTTCCTATAGTCGCAGTTGTAATAGAGGGTCTCCGCTTCGGCCACCCGCATGTCGATGCTGTCCGCCAGTTTCGCGAGCAGGGGACAGCGCTCGCCGTCCACCCGCATCCTCTTGTCCCCGCCCATCAGCGGCGTGCCGACGATCGAGGTGGGCGTGGCCGGGAACGACCTCGCGTCTCCCGGCGTCGAACACACCAGTCGGACCTCGTCGACCGAGGGGCGGGGTTTCGCCTGCGGCGAGTCGTACTTCTTCAGCCGCGCCTCGTACAGCGTCCTGACGACGTCGATCTCGTCGGCGTTCGCGCACTGATCCGCGATCGGTATCGATCGTAACAGTTCGCGTTCTTCCGCCGCGGTCAGCATCTGATATTTTACGAGCGAGTTGAGAGCCTCGAAACAATAAACGTCATAGTTGAGGGCTTGCTTGTAGCATTTGGCCGCGAGACCGCGGTTGTCCATCGCCTCGAGGATCTTGCCCTTGAGCAGCAGGAAGGACGAGAGCGTTTGCTGAAACGAGTCGCGCGATCACCGAAAGCGCTTTCACAACAGTCAGAGAAAGAAAATTTCCTTGGAGCCGGGGTGTGGGTAAATTTTGTGCTATTTTAATGGCCCTTTACGTCCCTTAAATACTGTTAGGGAGGCGCGTTTACAAGTCCTTGATGTAGAAATACTAAAAGGATGTCGAACTTCCATTGTCTTTATTTTTAACATTCCATAGAGGATTAAGATTAAATTAAAAATACATTACAAAAATCTAAATTCACGACCACTACAAGGTGGTGAATCAAGCTTCAAATCCTATAAAAACAACATCTTTTGGTTTCAATAAATACTTCTATACATTATTATTATAACGGGCGAATAAAAAACTATTGACACATTAAAAAGGATGCCCTTTAATAATCACTTTTGTCATATTTAAATTAAAAGATGCTGATTGCTGATTTCTAAACAACTAAAATGCAGAAAGCCATAAACAATAGAGCCGGCAACACTAGACCACAGTCATACAATTACCGACTTCTCTCGCACAAGCCAAAGCAAAAATTATTGTAATATTATTTGCTTTGACGTATCTCTGTCGAAACAGTAGTTGCTATATCAACGCCCACTAGATTGCACTTTTTGTGTGAAATATTTATAAAATTCAATTTGAGGTTATTGCAGCTAATCTGACCGCAGTGGGGCTCTTACAGAACACCGTTGTTACGTTTACAATTGTATTATAAGGCTCTTACCGCTTTGGGTAGCTCTTCAAAAAATACGAAATCCAACTCCGACGTTACGGGACAGATTGTCCCCGATTCATTCAAGTTTATCACTTTCAAAGCCTTATCGTATTCGTTGGCCTCGAAGAGACACTTGGCGGCCATGTATGCGCACAGAATGTATCCCTAAAATATGAAACCGTGGACTCCCTAGCGATAACAAAAATCCCAAAGGTTCACCTGATCCAGTTGTTTCGATTGCAATAGATGGGCAGCCCGGTGGTACTGCTTCTGCAAGTACATGCACTGGGCCAAATAGTATACGTCTTTCGGGCTGTCGGTGAGGGCGACCACTTTGTCCGCCCAAAAGAGCGCCGCCCCGTACACATGCTACGATTTGGAAACCTTTAACTCTAACTCTAAAACCCGCAATTTCAAGTTTTACCAGACCGATGTATTTCTGCACCAATTGGCGGTACTTTTCGATATGTCCGGCGGTTTTGTTCGATGTCCTCATCTCTCGCCGCACTTTCACTCTATAAAAACATAAACAAATACATTAACATTAACGAGGTTAGGTTTTACAGAGATAAAGTGATTGGTATGTCACGGAGATCAGATTCAGGCACTGGCCGGATGGTCCTTGCAAGCTTGGTCAGTGGAAGTAAAGAAGAAGAATTAACTTATGAGTAAAACATTAATTTTAAGGCATTCTATTCGCCTAAGGCGGGTTGAAAACTTTGGGTGAACAAAATACAATGGCCAAATTTATAAATGTGTTATTTATTTCTGGCCGCTTTAAGAATTACTATATTTGGCGGATGCGCGAAACCGTTGTGTTTTTTTTTTTTCATTATTAGACATATTCGGTTGCCTGCAACCTCGCTTGAGTTTTATCCCTGTCCATTGTATTATCGATAACGTTGTTTACAATGCGATAATAGAATGCATTTAATAACCTCAATCATTTAGTGAATCGCACTTTTTATACTTACAATTGAAGTGTGTTCTGCTGATCGGTAAGATGAACCGTTCGGAGTCGAATTTTACGTTGCCTTACAGCCAGGCCAACGAGAAGGAACAGGACGAGGTGAAAATAACAAGTTCGTCACGATAAACGTTGCGTATTTTGTTTGTGTTTAGAAATTATTGGAGCCTTTTCGGTACATCCTCCAAGTGCCCGGCAAAAATTTGAGGTTAAAATTGGCCAAGGCGTTCAATCACTGGCTGAAAATATCGGAGGAGCACTTGCTACAGATCGCCGACATCGTTCAAATACTCCACAACGCTAGTCTGTTGTGAGTGTTAATTAAACCAACCGATTATCTATCGCCAACTCGCCTGTGCAGGTTGGACGATATTCAAGACAATTCTATCCTGAGAAGGGGAATTCCGGTAGCCCATTCCATCTATGGGGTGCCCGCCACCATAAATTCGGCAAACTACGTGTCCTTTATTGCTCTGGAAAGGGCGCTTCTATTGAAACATCCCCAAGTATGTAAAATTTTTGTTTCGTTTTTTCCCAACCTCCATCGATGTGGTTTTCTTTGCTTACCAGGCGATCACCATAGTTATAGAGCAAATTTTGGAGCTGTACAGGGGCCAGGGCATGGAAATATATTGGAGGGACAATTACACTTGCCCCACTGAAGAGGACTACCGTCAGATGGTTATTAGAAGTCCGTTTTTTTAGGCTCGCCCCCTTATTGTATTGTCTAACTCGCTCATTTCAGAAACGGGAGGCCTTTTCATGCTAGCCATAAGACTAATGCAACTTTTCAGCGACAATACCGAAGATTTTAACAAAATTACGGGAATTTTGGGGCTCTTTTTCCAGATACGAGACGATTACATAAACCTAAATTCCGAAGATGTAAGTATACGAAACGGGTGCGAAAAAAATGTTAAACCGTTATATGTCCTAGTACATGCTCCACAAAAGTTACTGCGAAGATCTAACCGAAGGAAAGTTTAGTTTTCCCCTCATACACGCAATCAACAACCATCCGGAGGACACCCAGATTATGAGTATCCTTTTTCCACCTTTTGGTGCTCCTAATCGATGATGTATAATCAACGTACCTCCTTAATCACCGCTTAGATATTCTAAGGCAAAGGACCAAAGACGTCGAAGTGAAAAAGTACTGCGTGAAGTTGCTGGACAAGTTCGGCAGTTTCGAGTACACGCGGCTGACGTTGAAAAATTTAGAGGCGGAGGCGAGGGAAGAGCTCAAAAAACACGCGCCCAATCCCTATATGGAGGAGTTCTTAACCTCCCTCGCAAATGTTTAAAACTCACTGCGCCACTTGTATTATAGTGTTACGGTTTTTTCCTTTTCACGGAATTGTAATTTATACATTGTAATATATACTGGTTTAAAAACGATTCTGTCGCCATTTTGATCATCAACCTGCACTGGACTCGCCTTTTCGGGACGTTTAAGGAAATATTTTGCGAAATTACCAAACGTCGGCGGCCATGTTGGTTGTCGAACTCCGCTGGTTCTCATTGGTTGAAAACGACATTTGAAACGAGCGCGCGTGCGTATAATAAACAACCCATCTCCAATTTCTTTCGTTCTCCTCTGTTCCCGGCACAGGTGGGTCAACACGTAACAAAAGAAATCAATACATTAAATTCGCCCAGCTGATTTCGTGATTTCGATTACACCGACGGCGCAAAAAGTACCACCATCGGTCGCTAGATGGCGCTGCGGAATCGTTTATGTAAAAGTACGAAACGACTGACGAAAAGACACCGATTAGCCGCCCGCGCGCGTCTAAGAACCTGCGGAACCAATTTTTCGCACGGGACGAGATAAAATCTCATATCTGCACGTCCGCGCACGAGACTCCTTTACCCTTCCTGATATTCAGCGTGCGGCAGGTGGCTGCACTGGCACGCTAAAGAAAATGGCCGCGGCCCGCGACGATGCGATAGACGTGCGTCTTCTGTATTCGCGTTGAAACACGGTCCGTCCGCGAAAGATTGCGGGAGTTGTCGACCGTATCGGGATGATATTGTGCGGAAGTCGTGTTAATCGTCGCGCACGCAGTGAGAGAGCAACGGTGCCGCAGTTTTAACCTGCCGATCGGTGTGGCTCGACTACTGGCGAACGGCCCGAATGTGTTTTGTTTTCGGCGGACATTATTAAATGGGTCTTTCGATGTTTCCCGTAAAAATGCACATGGACATCCAGATAGCGGCGGTTTAGGCGTGCATCTCATCGGGGTGGGAATAGGAGACCAGTGCGGGGTGTCCGGGTGGGGCGCGGATGACTCCCGAAGCGCGCCCTTCGAGGTTATGTCCGGGCGTACGGGGCGGCGTCTCGTTTAAAGTGCCACGGGCCATGTGAAAGACGCTCGCAGATCGACACACTGGATCGAGCCAACACTGGGCCCGGGGGTTGTCTAGACGGCGGCGGGACGCTCCCCCCCGTCGTCCCTCAGCCCCCGATACTGCCGCAGCTCCACCAGGAGGTGACCCCGAAGCAGGCCGTGGTCGAAAGGTACCGACACTTTTGCAATTACCTTTGCGAAACTCAATACAATGGATTTCGTAAGCGGTTCGCCCGACTTTCGCGAAAATCCGCGCCGCCGTTCACTTATACGCGGCAACACTCTTCTAATAGCTCTCGCGACAATTTTTGGCGACTTTTTCCTTCCGTTTGACAGCGCAGCGCCTACTTGTCGATAATGCGTTCGATTCAAACCCGAGACGAAACACGCGTAATTAGGCAACCAAATATTACTCGTTATTCTGTGTCACAGTTCGACCAACTTAGGGTTTTGTTTAACCGTTTTCGTTGTTTTTGAACGGTGTTTATTCGTAGCAGTCGTTATTTGGTTGAAACGTTTAAGCCTTGCTCGGTTTGGCGGAGAAATAAAAGTTATACCGGAATTGGAAAAAGAAATGCGGCCCTTGTCATCGTTTGCTACTAACTAGTGAATCGGGCATTGCATGAAAATTAAAAGTTCAAAACTTAAAGTTCTTAAAGTTGTTTCTCGACAAAAACTGAAATCCTTTGCCGAGAACATACGTTCTTTTTATTTAAAATCAACCGAAAATACTTTTTTTTGTAACGGAAAAAATGTCTTACAAATCCAAAAACTAAAATGCGTTGGCGATAACACAGGATATTTTTATTTAAGCTCAGCATAAAATATTTTTTTTTTTGACGGAAAAAAATATCTTATAAATACAAAAACTAAAATATGTTGCTGATAACATACAATATATTTACTTAAAATCAGCCTAAAACACTATTTTTTCTGTAACGGAAAAAAATATCGTACAAATCCAAAAACTAAAACGTGTTGCCGATAACATACGATGTTTTTATTTAAACTCAGCCTAAAATGTTATTTTTTTTATAACGCAAAAAAAAATATTTTACAAATTAAAAAACTAAAATATGTTGCCGATAACATACGATGTTTTTATTTAAAATCAGAATAAAATACTTTTTTGTTTGATAATGTTACTGCTACTTTAAGTTGCAGTGTTAAAAATTTGGTAAAAATTAATTTTGCAAAGAAACGTCCACAGGCTATAGTAATACTTTTTATAAAACTTCTGAATTCCTCCGGCTTCCGTTGTTGTCTCGAACTAGCTAAAATTTCGCCAACCGTCCTCTTGGCTTCTTCAGGGCTTGACTGAAACTGGCTCGCATTTTATTCTACCTGCTTTTATATTGTTCGAGGGAGGCGGAGCTAGATCAGGGGCATAAACACCGTATCGGATGACTGATTCCCATATTGGTGACAGGTAGAGACCTGAGTCGCGGTTAAGGTTGTCAGGTTGCTTACAGATTCTCTGCTATAGACTCTCGGTTGGTCGATTAAATGCAAGAATGTTAGTTTTATCGAATAAAATTTTTTATGTTCGGTTTAGTGATTGTGCTGCTGATGAGTTTATTTGTCTTAGTCTTAAGACTCTTTCATGTTCTTTGCGTCTAGTTGATATTTTTCGTCCGGTCTCTCCAATGTATTCTTTGCCGCATATGCATGGAATGCTGTAAACTCCTGGCATCTTAAATGAAATTTTGTCTTGACGGATCGAAGATGTTGGGAGATTCTTGGACAAGTGGTAAATCTGGTTTCGACGTTATATTTCTTTAGAACTTTTGATATGGCCTGTTTTCCCTGTAAGGGGTTTTAATAAGGAAGCCAGGTATTTGCTAGATAATATGTTGGAGAATCAATGGTGCTGACAATAGGCCGAAAGGGTAAACCTGGTTTGTGGATTTTTCGGAGTCCGTGGAGACGAGGGATTTTAGAGTCATGGGGGGTGACGGATTTTTTCACGGAGTCTGATAGAGAAGAAGCCTTATCTTATCTTTTTTAGGTTGACGATATGATCCATCTGTGAGAATATCTTGAACCTTTCCACGACCACCGTAGCATTTCCTTTATCTGCTTTTAGGATTACAAGGTCGGGATTGCAGTATTAAATTTAGAAGGTTTCGATTTTTTAAGTATTTTTGCGAGCCAGTTTCAATCAAGTTTCAAGAAGCCAACAGGATGAGTGGCGAAACGTCAGGCTAGTTCGACTCAGCAAAAACCGACGCAGAAGTTTCTTTGAGAAATTAATGAGCCTATTTGTTTTTAGTGCAAGTGAAGTGAAGAAATAATACATATATATTCTGCAAAAAGTACTATTAAACAATAAAAACATATTAAACAAAAAAACATTTAAAATATGAAAAAAACTAAATAAAATTGAAGTTAAGAGTGCGTTATCCGCGAATCTTCTTCTTCTTCCTCAACCGCCGACGCGGAAGTTGGGTGTGGCAACGTGGAAAAAGTAATTTTTGGCGTTTCTGTCGCAGGCTGCGCAGACGCATCGAGTCGTACCGGCGTCGTCAGAGCGACTGCATGCCTCGTTTCGATCAGTCCTTCACGGGACTGTGCGAGCAGAATCTGCAGGACACGCTGCAGCTGAAGCAGCGCTACCTCGACGCGAAGGCCAAGCGCGTGTCCAAAACGAAAGACAAGAAACAGGACTCGATCCAAAGTAGCGTTCACGTGGTGAGTGTCGCTTTTATCGAGCCAAGCGCGCGCGCGAGCGCTGTTGCCAAGTTTCCAAGTTCTTATTTTATCGCAAAGCGTCGAATGTTCAAAGTACCGATTATCAAATTGAGATCGCCCCAAATCTTAATCTTTGTGTGTCTTTTTTTAACTTTTCGCGTTTTCGGCGTAAAGTAAAGTTCTTTTTGTATGTCTAAATATGGCAAAAGAAGGAATAATTGGAGGGTCGGGCTGACACAAAAAATACAACGAAATTAATTTTTAATAAAAAAATATCTAACAGGAAGTAAGTTATTACAAAGTATACCGACCACCAATTTTACAACAGGTTCATAAACTTAACAGACGCAACATTTTCTAAAAGTGAATTTGAATTTCTGGGAAAAGGTTTCAACTTTAAGGACAATTAAGGACATTAACGATTTTAATTTAAACAAACATAAACAAAAGTAGATAACAACAAACACCAAGAAATTTCTCAAATGTCAATAGTGAAATCTATCAAAAACAAAGCTTACGAAAATAACATAATATTTACACGTGCACATAAAGGGACAGTCATAGCTGTCGATCTCCCAGAATATATTTCAAAAACCAACAATTTTCTTAAACCAGAACTGTCGGCGGAGCATTCAACAATTGAAGGCTTTTTGGTATTTGTAGAGTTTTAACGAACTGAATATCAAAGTCGTTTTTACCCCTAACATTATTAGAATGTTTGTACGACCTAGGAATTAAATAATGTTGTAAGTAGGACGGAAGTAATTTATTTTTTATTTTATATATCGCCAAAACATTAGAGAACTCAATATTCTGAGACACCGACAACCACCCTAAAGACCTAAGCATTACACGAACGGGAGTGTAACGTGTGCAACCCAGAATAGAACATCGCTGTTTCTACCGGAAATCAAAAGCGAATTACAATACCAAAAATGAGGGCTGATTAGCGCATTAAAAACAGGATCGCTTTCGAAAAATCGTCGCTGGGCGGGGCAAGTTCGTAGCAAATAGCGCGAATCAGCTTTTTATTTTAAGGAGGAGGCGCTTCGCGGATTCTCGTCCTAGAGGGACGCATTGTTTTTCTATCGTGCTCCTGCGGACCAGTGTAGAACTTTCGCAAAATCGATGTAACTTGATTGTGAATGCACCCTGTATAAAGTGTCCTTTACATCTTGTCGAACTTCTAAGTTACGGCACACTTCGGTAATTGCAATTATATTTTTTCAAATATCTTGCGGCCCCTGTATTATAGACGAAACCTTAAACTGTCTCTCGACACAGTTTACTGTTTATATCAAAAGTTTTCCACAGAAGTGGAAAAATTCCAACAATGGATTTTTAGAATTAACTTCTCTGATGAACGATTTTGTCGACGATAAAATGGACGCAGTGCGCGATACGTATTCCGCACAGAACCATTATTTTCGAAATAAAATTGCACTATTTGCAAGCGCTGTTCAGGCGGGAGTCTATTCATGACGAATTGCCAAACCAAACTGGGAATAAATCACACGACAGCTGTTAAATCGGTCGCCATCTTGAACAGTAATGCCAACTTAAAGTTCTATACATCGAAAAAAAAAACACCAATTACTATTACCTACCCGTATTCGTTTCTTGCTATTTATTATCACAAACATGACGGTGTGCTTCAAGTCTTTGAACTATCTCTTGAATTGTTTTCTCCACATCCAGATTCAATCGGATCTGTTATTTTAATGTAAAACTGCCGTATGTTATTTTCTTTTCTTTCAGTTCGTAGTTCGCTAATACGCGTTCACTAATATAAGGAAATTTTGCCGAAAACGGCATTTGAAAATACCCCATGGCGATTACGCCCTCTGCGGGCTATCTCAGAACGTCCAAAAATAATTTGCATATCCGTTTGCATAATACCGTACGTTGCCGTTATCCGGCGTTACCGTAAACGCGTGCGACAAGGAAAACGAACGTCGTCACAGTCACCGCATCGCAGTTAGCGCTGGCGACGACACCCGTTCGCGATCTGGCAACGCTGCCCATATTTATCGACCGCTCTACCGGCCACAGGTACAGAAATTCACTCTCTCTCTCTCTCTCTCTCTCTCTCTCGCAACGAGCTTCGTATTTGGTTTGACGCTTTTTTTTTTTTAATTATGTGACTGGAAGGTACACATTTTGATGAATTAGCACGTTGGTATTCTAAAATATTGTGCTACATATCAAGGTACAGTCTGTTCATAGATCTAGGAAAGTAACTAACTGATATGAATTAAGGAAAGACCCGAAAGCTGTAAGAATGAAATATGGCCGAACAGGTCCGTACTTTGCTCAGAGTTGAACTATTTGGGGTTTTGTTAGGAAAGAAACTAAACAATATTTATTTATTTATGTTTAAATCTAAAATAAAATTACAAATTATTTTTATTACCTACTTAAATTACTTATCTATCTTTTCTACATTTGGGCGGGAGCATCTCCTGAGATACACTAGACTCGCACATATTTCGCATAATTCGCACACGATTCAACACACGCTGCGTTACACTCGAAATAAGAATGGTTACTAATAAACTTAAACTAAGTAGTATGCCAAACCAAGGAATATTAAACACAGATAGGTATCGGACCAAAATTTTACCTGAATTTAAATGCCGAAACTTTAGGTAATAATCTTGTTGCATTGTATGTTAATGACCACCCTGGGATAACCTCACTCAAAAGCAATTGGTCACTTTCTTATATCTATGAACAGATCATACGGAGTAAAATGCGAGCCAGTTTCACTCAAACACTGAAGAAGCCAACGGGACGATTGACGAAACGTTAGCAAGTTCGACTCAGCCAAAACCGACGCAGAAGGTCTCCAGAAGTTTTATAAAAACTAAATAATGTTTTATTAATTTGAATAATTATAATTTTGCAATGTGTCGCCATCTATGTTACGGGTTCCGCGTCTCGACGGCAGCGACAGCGGCGCGGGTAGCGACCTGGGTAGTCACGTGGTGACGCGCAGTCGATATCGTCCCATAAACATTGCCGTTGTCACTAAATAAATGCGATTTCCGCGTGACAGATGGAAAGTTATTCGGAAACTACTCCAAATATTAAAATGCGACGGCTTTCGACGCTTTTTGTCTCGCTTTCTCCATTGGCGGAGAGAACGTTGCCCGATCTGAATACGCGAAGAACGCCGGTACAGGACGTGTCGTGACCTGCGCGCCGAACGACAAGGCGTTGTACTAGTTCTCCGCCCCGGGTACAATAACCTCTCTCTCTGTCTCGTTATTTTTAATAACTGGGTTTTCGTAGGAACTAGCGAGTGCGGCTAACTGCACCGTAGGAAAACGAACCCGTAGAAACACGGCAAAACTCACAGTCGATATTCGGGGTGTCAGTTTCGATCCGCATTGCTGAACTTTTTGTTTTTTTTTGAGAAACATCTGTACTACTGTACTACTTTTGACAAAACTTCAAAGCTGAACTGAAACTGGTTCAGTTCAGGAACGTCAGAAGTTTTGCAAAAAATTCTTCAAGCAAATTACAGATGTCCACAATAACGTGCATTAATAAAGTCGAATGTACATTTTTTTATCTTGTAGAAAATGTGTAATAATGAGCTTTGGAGTATAGATATTTGGAATGTTTATCTTAAAAATATCACAATTGTTTAAAAAAACACAATATTTCTCTTATGAACCAATACGAACAAAAAATCATATGCTATAGAAACTTTATATAAATCAGATTTGAAATACAAACAAAATATATTTCATAGAATCAAATAGTTAAGAATAAAAATTCATATGCTATACAAACTTTATAAAAATAAGTTATAAAATACAAACAAAATGTATTTCTTAGAAACAAATACGAACAAAAATTCATATGCCATAGAAACTTATGCCATTGAACATATTTTTTAGAAAAAAATAAATACAAATAAAATTTCATATGCTATAGAAACTTTATTCAAATAAGATATAAAATACAAACAAAATATAATAGAAACAAATACGAACAAAAATTCACATGCTATAGAAACTTTGTACAAATAAGATACAAAATACAAACAAAATATATTTCTTACATACAAATACGAAAAAAATGTATATGCTATAGAAACTTTATACAAATAAGATATAAAATACAAACAAAATATATTTCTTACATACAAATACGAAAAAAATGTATATGCTATAGAAACTTTATACAAATAAGATATAAAATACAAACAAAATATATTTCTTACATACAAATACGAAAAAAATTTATATGCTATAGAAACTTTATACAAATAAGATATAAAATACAAACAAAGTATATTTCTTAGAAACAATTAAATACGAATAAAAATTCATATGCTATAGAAACTTTATACAAATAAGATACAAAAAACAAACAAAATATATTTCTTACATACAAATACGAAAAAAATTTATATGCTATGGAAACTTTATACAAATAAGATATAAAATACAATCAAAATATATTTCTTGAAAATAAATAAATACGAATAAAAATTGATATGCTATAGAAACTTTATACAAATAAGATACAAAATACAAACAAAATATATTTCTTAGAAACAAATAGATAAGAATAAAAATTCATATGCTATAAAAACTTGATACAAATAAGATATAAAATACAATCAAAATGTATTTCATAGCAACAAATGGATAAGAATAAAAATTCATTTGCTATAGAAATTTAATACAAAAAGATATAAAATACAAACAAAATATATTTCTTACATACAAATACGAAAAAAAAATTATATGCTATAGAAACTTTATACAAATAAGATATAAAATACAATCAAAATATATTTCTTGAAAATAAATAAATGCGAATAAAAATTGATATGCTATAGAAACTTCTTTACAAATAAGATATAAGATGCAAACAAAAAATATTTCTTAGAAACAAATAAATACGAATAAAAATTCATACACTATAGAAACTTTATACAAATACGAACAAAAATTTATATGCTATAGCAACTTTGTACAAACAAATTGTATTTCTTATAAAAAAAAAAAACAATTTCATATGCTATAAAAACTTTATACAAAGAAGATATAAAATCAAACCAAATATATTTCTTATAAACAAATAAGGACAAAAATTTTTGCTTGTAGATGAGTGGGTTGGTAAATGGATAATAATAAGCTTTGGATTATATATTTTTATAGTTTATTTTAAAAATATCACAGTTGCGGAAAAAAAGCACAATATTATTTTTACGAACCAATACGGACAAAAATTCATATGCTATACAAACTTTATACAAATAATATATAAAATACAAACAAAACATATTTCTTACATACAAATACTAGCAAACATTCATATGCTATAGATATTTTATACAAATAACATATAAAATACAAATAAAATATATTTCTTAGAATACAAATAAGATATAAAATACAAACCAAGAAAGAGATAAGAAGTTTATGAATCTTCTGCAAAATTCAATCTTCAATGTGCTTGAAAATATCAATAAAAATTAATTAGAGCTTTTGATAAATTCGGATTTGACACTTGACTGACGCAAGGTGCTGTCAATATTACGACGTTCATGCGGCACTCTATAGCGCTGGCAATCAAAACCTAGTGACGAGGTCATCCGCTTAAACGCGTACCGCTTTTTTATTTCCTCTATGTTTTTAACTTAAAAATCACCGTACAATTTCCCGATAAGAACGAACGAAAGGGAGCGGAATCGCGTTTGCAACGTCGTGGCGACATCCAGCGGCCGGTAGGTTAACTTAGCTCGACGACAAACGCTTCCGTTAGATGGCGCTCCCGGCGGATCGCCGTAGTTCAAAGTTTGCGGCGTGGGAAAGTAGGTACTTTTTTCCAGCGGCTTTTATTTGATTTACGGTTGAATATTCAATAAAGGCGACAAAGGGCCTTGCAAAGGCCCCTCGTGAGAATCAGAAAAATATGGCCGCACCTTAAAGAATTTAATAGGTACCTTGTCTTGACCTTAAACTTTATCTTTAAGGTCAGTTCTCTTACTTTTAGGAAACTCCAACTTCAATTTTCTACAAATATTCGTACCGTAAAATCCTTAAAACGACAAAGCGGTAAATGCACTATATTTTTGGCCATACTATATCGGTTTCGATTAATGAGGTTGAACCGTGTTTCACAGTAGCGTTTTTTTTTCGCACCATATTCGTGTCGAGGCTGAAACAAATATAAATAAATAATGGACGAAAATGTGTCGCGCGGCGATTTGATTTCGTAACGCCCGACGACTACGAGCCGACCTTGGAGATTTCGCGAAAATCCTACGCCCGATGTGACGTAGGCGGAGCGACCGAGCGGCAACGCCGCACTGGAGGTTCCCCGGCCTACTATCTCCGTCGCCGGTGTCGATAAACATCGCGCCATGGTGTACGATTGAATTTGTAATATTCCGAGACTGGGCGACGTAAAAAAAAAAACGAAAACGTTATTAAAATTTCGTTTTTTTTTTTCGAAGATGTTTTATTGACGTATAAGTATGAATTTCCGGAAAACAAGTCAAAATTTGTGAATTAAGTCAGAGTTTTTGAAAAACAAATAGGAATTTCGAATTTTCGAACAATAAATCAAAATGTTTGGTCAGGATTTCTAAGTTACATAGGAATTTTTTAAAAAACAAGTAAGACTTTCTGGAAAGTACGTAAAAATCTTTAAGGTGGAATTTGTAAATTAACTTCAGAATTTTTAGAAACAAATCAGAATTTCTGTAAAACAAGTCAGAATTGCTAAATTGGCTTCAGAATTTTTGGTTAGTTACAATTTCTCAACTAGGTCAAAATTTTTGAAAAATAAATCAGAATTTCTGGAAAATAAGTCAGAATGATTTTAAATTTTTATAAAGACAATTTCTAATTAAGGCAGAACTTTGAAAAGCAAATCAGAATTTTGCGGAAAATTAGGCAGAACTTTTGAAAATTAATTCGATATTCCTCTAAAGAAGAGAGTTTCTTAATATAAGCAAAATTTCGGGAAAATTAGTCAGAATTTCTGCAAAATAATTCGAAAGTTTTGTATAATAACTAAGAGAATTTCTTAATTAAGACATCATTTTTAAAAAACAAATCGGACTTTTGTAAAACATAAGGCAAAACTTTTGAAAAATAATTGAAAATTTTTGTAAAGTAGGAGAATTTCTTAATTGACTCATAGTATTTGAAAACCAAATCCGAATTTTGTAGAAAATAAGGCAAAACTTTTGAAAAATAATTCAAAATTTTTATAATGTAAGAGAATTTCTTAATTAAGGTATTTTAAAAACAAATCAGAATTTTTCAAAAATAAATCACAATTTCACAACAAATCGGAATTTCCGAAAAGCGATTCAAACTTTCTATAAAGTAGACGAATTTCTTAATTTCTGATTTAACTCAGAAATTTTGACTTGTTTTCCACGAATTATCACTTATATTTCAGAATTTCTATCTTAACTCTGAAATTCTGACTTATTTCGCACTCATATTGCAGAATTTCTGACTCAACTCAGAAATTCTGACTTGTTTCTCAGAAATACTGACTCATTCCTCAAAAATTTGGCCCAATTAAACTAGAACAGCGCACAAGCATATAATATTATAAATATTACAATGCTTTCATGCTATATTGCTACGTTATTTAATATAGGATATACGAGGTTAGTAAAAAGTACCGAAACGCTTAAATATCTGGAAAGGCTGGAACTATAAAATTCAATTCCTTTTTGAACATGCAGAATTAAAAAAAACTGACAGCTGTGTTGTCAGATTTACCACTCACTGTTGGTGAAAAAATATTTTTAACGTCGCGATATTTCTGAAATCTGACAACATTGCTGTTCGAGCTTAGGCACTTTTGGAGGTTGAATTCAAGATAATTTTGGTCTAAAGATACGATTAAGCAATCTAATAAATCTTGTTTCACCAATGGGTTAACCTGTTTCCGAGTGAATGTGAAATCTACTAAATCTATCACATCGACAGGTGGAATACTGGAAAACAAGTTTTGTACATCAAACACACAACATTTTCTTTTCTAAAAGTGAATTTGAATTTCTGGGAAAAGGTTTCAACTTTAACTTACAGCACTCGAACATTAATAGAGAATTAGACTGTTTAGGGATCGACTGTGAATTAGGAATTAAGAACATTAACGATTTTAATTTAAACAAACATAAACAAAAGTAGATAACAACAAACACCAAGAAATTTCTCAAATGTCAATAGTGAAATCTATCAAAAACAAAGCTTCGGAAAATAACATCATATTTACACGTGCAGATAAAGCGAAGACAGTCATAACTATCGATCTCCTAGAACATATTTCAAAAACCAACAATTTTCTTAAAGCAGAACTTTTCCTTTGTATCAAACACGATCCTACCGAGTTATATCAAAGACAAGTCAAGGAAGTAATTAGTGACAAAGACAAGTATTTATTAACAATTATGAATCCACAACCGCCGAAATTATATTCTTTAGTTAAATTACATAAACAAAATATGCAAATTAGACTAGTTGTGTCTTATGTAACAGCTGCAGCAGTTGAACTCTCAACAAAATTAGTAAATATTTCAAAGTTCCACACAAATTCTAAACCAAAATTTGGAATAAAAAATTCTTTTGAATTAATCAACATAATTAAAGATACTAAAATCCCTTCTAACGCAACACTATTGTCTTTTGATGTACAAAACTTATTTTCCAGTATTCCATCTATGGATGTGATAGATTTAGTAGATTTCACCCTAACTCGGAAACAGGTGAACCCATTGGTTTTATTGCCATTTTTCGGTATATATAATAGCAGGCAGTTTGTAAATATTACATTTGATAAAGACACGGTGTTGTCGAAACAATTGTCATGTAAAAATATATAAAACAAAACTTTTGGTTGTTATTTATTTTACTTTCGGAGGTACCTGATCGTCCCGGTACTTTTTGCTCATATGGCGAGGCATTTTTTCATTTTAAACGAGTAGTAATATTCGAACGCGCAGTAGATGCGACGCGACGATCGATTTTACCGCGAATGTGACGTAACTACGTAAACACACCGTGGCACCATCGGTTTCCGAAATCGTTTCAGTCCGTTCGTTGGGTACCGGGTACCCGCCCGCGCGCCCGTCCGTTTCCGTGTCGCCGCGAGCGCGCGACGTCATCGCGATGACGTCCGAGGACGGTCGCCTCGCCGAACAGCAGGTAAACGAACTCGTGACGTCGCCCGTCCTCTCCCCATCTCGTCCGTCAATTTTCTTTTCCCGACTCGGCCGAAGCAAACTAAGCGATTGCTTTCGCTACTAAAAGGATGTCGAACTTGCATTGTCTTTATTTTTAACTTACACAACGTTTCGGACAGTTGTATCACTACCCGTTATCAAGTGTAAACTAAACTTAATTCTAACGCTACAAGGTTTATATACTATGCGACGGGGCTCATCCATGACGGATCAGAGATTGCCAAATTGTCGGTATATCCACGCTTGGATTGCTGAAGATGTTTTCATTGTTTCTAATGAAAACTGAAAATACAGACGCTCTATTCCCGATAACATTAGAACCACGTTAACTCCACATCACACCAAACCATCACATCTTTATGGCCTTCCAAAAATCCACCCAGACCGATCACTAATTCAAGAGATTCTACAATCAAATCGTCCAGCCACTTGTAGGTAAAACTTCTTCGTTTGCAAAAAACTCTGGGCACTTGGTAGATATTCTAAAAAACGTGAAACTGGATCCTTCAGACAAGTTTATCAGCTTTAACGTTGAAAGTCTATATACGAACGTGCCCTTGGAGGAGTCGTTAAGTATTGAGGGAGTGTTGGAGCTTCTGAGGTGCTGTCTGCATTATTCTTACTTTCAAGTCAAAGATAAGTTCAAGGCCTGCCGATGGCTTCTTCTCTCCAGTGATAGCGAACATATACATGGAGTGGTTCGAAACGCATGCCTTAAACACTGCAACTATTAAACCTAAGATCTGGCTTCGATATGTTGACGATACACCTTCATTATCTGGAAAGGAATATCAGAAAAGATTAGACGAATAGCTAAACAATATCATGTTAAAACTGTATTTAAATCTTGATCAACATTAAGAGGTGTATTCACAAAAACATAGCCTGAAACGTCGACTCAAGAGTCTACCTACCAGATACCCTGTGAATGCGGAGTATCATATATTGGCGAAACATAAGAAACAACGAAGGGTGAAACGCAAAAATCAGGTATCGCATTGGAGATAGCGCAAATTTAAAGAAGCATTTTTCATTAGTAACAATAAAAACATCTTCAGCAATCCAAGCGTAGATATACCAACAATTTGGCAACCTCTGATCCGTCATGGATGAGCCCCGTCGCATAGTATATAAACCTTGTAGCCTTAGAATCAAATTTTGTTAACGGGTAGTGATACAACTGTCCGACACGTTGTGTAAATTAAACATAAAGACAATGGAAGTTCGACATCCTTTTAGTATTTCTACGGAATCAGTGTCTACCACCTTCAAGCGGACGCATCGTTTTTCTATCGTGCTCCTGCGGACCACTATCGAACTTTCGCAAAATCGATGCAATTTTATTGGGCATACACCCTGTATAAAGCGTTTGTTACTGATCGCCGAAGTTCAAAGTCACGACAAACCTTGATAAATATAAAAAATTGTACAAGTAATAACGATTTCCAATTATATTATTCAAAGTATCTCGCGCACCCTGTATGATGATGTATGTACGAAAAATGAAACTCTCTCTCTGTCTCTCTCTCGGCGCAATATTCGAGACTGTTTAAATCAGATTATCCCATGTTTATGGGCACGATTGTTCTGCTTTTTTTATATGTTTGACAGAATTTGCCCAACATTGTGGAGGGATGTTAAAAACTTCGGTTTCTATAAGTTTGAGGACATTGGAGTCGACACGGGGAAAAACATTGTTACGACGAATGGCAGATTTCAGTGGGTGCCAAACATGTTCAATGGGATTAAATATACAGTGGTAAGGCGGAAGCCTTAAAACTGTATGCCCTAGATTTTTGGCATAATTATCACAGACGTATTCCTTTTGGTAGGTTCAAGCTTTGGAGAACCTCAATTAATTGCTTTTTGGTATAATGTTCGTGAAAACAAATGTCGTTATGAGGAAGAGGTTTTAGTCATCTGTCTACTGTGATAAGTTGTGATATTTTTGGTTAGTTTTGGTTAGTTGGGAACAGGTGGAACTCCCAATATTTGCTCTTGAGAGACAAAACTGACATCACTTTCGTCAATAGATTTGACAGCTACTACTTCAATGTCTCTGCAATCTTCTGCAGAACACAAGTATCTGCGTATGGTCGTATTTCTTTTACCGTTTCTGTGAATCTCTGAATTATTTTTAAATGATTCAATTGAATCATCACTTGAGGTTTTTGTATTTTAACGAAATCCGGTGCCATTTAATAACGTCGGTTACAGCAGCAAAAGTTCCTGAAGAGGTCCGTCGATGAGCTGGACCCGGGGAACGGCGCCGACGGCTTCGAGCCGCCGGTGAAGCTCCAGTGTACGGCGCAACAGCACGGCAGCCACCAAAACGAGGGCCTCACCAAGTTCTCGGTGGAGATCGTGCAGCAGCTCGAGTTCACTACGTCGGCGGCGAGCTCGCAACCCCAGCAGATCAGCACGAATGTCACCGTCAAGACGCACGCGAACGCCAGCGTCAAGAACGACGTTTCGTCGCCGAAATCGAACCCCTCGACGCCCGTCCAGCAGCAGCAGCAGCAGCAAAAGGTCGGCCTCGACGTCGGCACCTTGGTGGAATGCGTCAAACAGGTATCCGGGGGACCTGGGGGGAGACCTGAGGGAGACCCGACGGTTTTTTGTCGCAGGAGCCGGACAACGATTTCGCGGACCTGGACTCGTGCGCCGCGGCGCTCGAGAAGGACGCCGCCGCCAACGGCGGCGCCGGCTTCGCCGCCTCCTTCCCCGACCTCATCGGGGACGACACCAACGACGAGATCATGTCGTCGGCCGCGTTCAAGGACCTCATCTCCGACATCAGCAATTACTCGGACTATCCGGAACTGATGAAGGAGTTCGATTTCGAGGACAAGGGCAGCGACTTGGGCGTCAACGCCATGAAGGTACGTCGGTTTCGAAAAACGTTTGGTCGAAGTAACGGCTTAAACTGTGAAAAATACTATATAAATATACTTGTCAAAATTATAACGATATAAGAAAAACATTGATATATATGAGGTTAGCGCCAAAATTTCCCTTTCTGACATAGATGCAGCTCCAACAAAACTTTGTCTCCTTTTAAATATGTATCTTAGTAGGCTGCGAAAAAAAAACTGGAGGAGCACAATAGAAAAACATTGTTATTAATATTATATATATTTCGACACCCGTATCCCCAAAAGGACGTAATTCACATCGACTTTTATCGCCGTTAAGATATCTCCATTATAATTCGTTATAATTGTATAAATAAACCGAAACATTCGAAGATGGAGGATATCAAAGATTTGGGACCGTCGTCGGGTTTGGCGGGGCCGGATTCGAAGTCGTCGGCGCACGCCGCCCTCATGGGCAACGTGCAGGGCGGCTACTCGCCGCCCGTGTTCGAAAAGGGCGGAGGCGCCGGTCAAATCGCGAATCGGCTACCCTACTCTAACATGGACTTCACCAAAACCGAGCTGAGTCCCGCCGCGCAAACTCTGAAACAAATGGCCGAACAGCACCAGCACAAGGTAGCCATTTTGTTTTTGCGAAGTTTTGCGAAAAATCTAACTTCCTTTTTTGTTTTCGCGGCTTAGAACCAGATGGGGTTGAGTTACAGTCCGGCGGGCAGGACGCCCAACTCCCGATCGCCGTACCAGGACTTCCAGGGCTTTCAGGGCGACTACGGGAGCCCCAATTCGAACCCGAGCTTCCACAAGGGCAGCCCGAACTTCCCGCAGCCGCCCGACATGATCAAGCAGGAGATGATCTTCCAGAGCGGCGATTTCAACGAGATGAAACGGAAACCGGGGGCGGCTACTGGCGGCGGCGGCACCGGGAGCGGCATGTACGCCAAACAGCAGCAGTATTCGCCGTACGGGAGCCCCGGCGGCCACGGGAGCCCCGGGTTCCTGCCTACGGGAAGGGGCGGCGCCCCGCCGTCCAATTCCGCGCCTTTCGGCGGCGGCACGCCGCCCAGACCTTCGTCCGGATCGGGGGGCGGCGCTCAGAGTCAGGGCGGCGCCGCCTCCGTGCAGATCAACCAGGCGCAGCAGCTCAATATCAACCCGCAGAGCCACGGGCACGCCATCCAGGTAAACTATTTCGTTTTCACCTTATCCGAAGCGATTTTCACAAACAGAAAATAAAAAATAATAATCGACAAAAATAACCGCACCTCGATTATAAAAACCGCAATTATATATACTTCGACCAGAAATATAGTGCCACCTCGCTATTAACTTTGCGTACAAAACCGTTGCCCCTGAAGTATCGACACAGAGAACGCCAGAGGGCAGAACTAGCCAGCAGTATTATTTAAAAGTCTCAGCTAAGCCAACTCGATTAACCGTTCATCAACCACAAACGTTGAATTGCATTTTTTAATGTTGAAAAAGCGACTCGAGCTCAGGTCCCGAATAGGAGAAATTAATATCGGCCGGAGCTTTCAATGCTATGCTCGGGTTTAAATGTAAGTTCAGAAAGCTAATGTGAAACTAAACTGAGATATTTCGATCGATCTTTTTCTACCTGTTTAGTAAAATGTCGATGACGTTTTAGTCTAGTAGAGAAGTGAGTTTTCTGCGAACAACGGTGCTAGTGATTTTAAAAATATGGGGTTTGGTTTTTTGGATTCAGAATTAAATCCTGTGTAATGTAAAATTGTAATTGTTATAAACAAAAAACGTAGGGAGAAAAAGAGGGTCTCCGTTTTTTATATAATAATAAACAATTAACAAAATTAACTAAATATGAAAAATCCAGATAATGTTATTTAAAAAATCTACATTTTTTTATTTGTTTTTCGCATTTTATTTCATTACGAATTTTTTTTTACGTTATTTGTTTATAAATTTGTTATAAACAAATAGGCACTTTTTACAAAAAATTTTTGCTGTTCTATTGTCTTGGTAAAATACTGATTTAAAAAAATCGTATTTTTTTAAATTGTTTATAATCGTTTTTTTTTATTTATCACCCCTTTAAATTATTGATTAAGGAATCGTTTTTTTTTTTAATTCATCATTTGCTATCCTGATTAGAATTCCAAAAAAAATACAATTCAATTTTCATTGTTTATTTAATAAACAATTTGTTGTAAACAAATACTGAACATAATTTTTTTCCCTTAAAAAAAAAATAAATACAGCCATGTGCATGAAAGTATTTAAAAAAAAATGTTTTATTTTTTATTTCATTTTTAAATATTTAACATCCTCACTGTTCAACCTGGCACCTATCTTATCATGGACATGCAAGACAATATTTTAAATAATTAATTATTCTATTGGATTTACTTTTAATCATCTCCTTATCTATGACGTTTTTTTTATACGCATTTGTTTATAAAAAAATACGCGATCATCATTTTATAATATTTATATCTATTTATATATATTATTGATGTTATGACTGTTATCATTCAATACAACTTTGAAGACTACTCAACTCAAAAATTTTTTTTTCAACTTTTTGCTCGAAATAGTAAGTTATTTGTTATTATTTACATTATTATAAGATGAAATTAATATCTCTGGGTTAAATGTAATTTAAGTATGAATAATACAGATACTTACTGGTTCTCGTCTTCATGGTTTACAATTTTACATTGCTTATATATGATTCTAATAAATATGCATCAAAATTAAATTTTGCGCAGTTTCAGTTTTTAGTGCTTGTATTGATAAGGAAAAGTTTTATGTAACGGATTTAGAAATAACTGTCAATGAACTCTACAAATAAAATTATTCATCAAGTATTTATTATTAATTATTAAGTTGAAGGAATTACATGCGTGTTAAGAGAATTACTTTTTCTCAGTCTCTCCATTTCTCAAAATTATTTTCAATTTCTTTTTTTTTGTCATTGGATGATGATCAGATGTTGATGGTTCGTTTTGATGTGGCTCGGGTTCTTCGTCGGATAAATTTAGTGTAATATCGTCACCATTTTCATCACTAGAATCAGTTATAACACTATAAATACTCCTCTCGAGTGCTTAGTATCCTGGTTTCATAACGAATTCACATTCTTCGTCAATATATTCAATTTCCGACGAACAATATCCACGGCATTCAAACAAGTCTCTCCCCTGCAATTTTTTGATACTTCGACGCACATGGGTGTATTTTTTTTGTAACGGAAAAAGAATTTGTTTATAACAAATTGCTTATGAAATAAACAATGAAAATTGAGTTGAAAAATTTTTTTTTTTTAATTCTAATGAGGATAGCGAATGATGAATTAAAAAAAAAAACAATTATAAACAATTTAAAAAAAATCTTAATTTTTTATTTTATCAATACAACAGAAAAGCAAAAAAAAAATTTAATATTAAAATATCCTATTTGTTTATAACAAATTTATAAACAAATAACGTAAACATTTTTTAGTAATGAAGTAAAGTGCAATAAATAAATAAAAAGCAGCTAAAATAAAAAATGTTGAAAACACTTTTAACTTTTATAATTGATTTTCAGTTGTCTAAAGTCCACGAAAAATTTGTTAATTAACGATTGAATAACGTAACAAAAATGAAGTAAAAAAATTATTGTCTACTGTGCTGCTGTGAAATTCGATGCGAAACCAATATCCATTATGGCCCGATGGCGGTCGCCGGGGCAGGGGGACGGGAAGCTCCCTTGGGGTCATCCGCACGCGCATACCCTCTCCCGCCGTCGCGCTTATCGATTTGGAAGCGCACCCGTTAAATAATTTATACTTCCACCAGAAATATAGTGCTTTGACAACTTTGGCTACTGTTTATGGTAGTTTCATTTTTTTTTTGTACGGAGATAGGTACGAGATTAGCGCCAAAATTTCCCGGCCTGACATAGATGCAGCTCCAGTATCAAGATAAAACTTTGGAGGGGGCTGGGGGGGACTTTAAATACTCATGAAATTTTGGATCGAGGTCGATATTAACCGATCCGGCTGAAATTTGGCACGATGATAAGGGGTTGGGGGGGGGGGGTATATATATATAATATAGTGTCATCACATTTTTCCATCCGTGAATGAATACGTGAATATATATATATATATATATATATATATATATATATATATATATATATATATATATATATATATATATATATATAAATATATATATATATATATATATATATATATATATATATATATATATATATATATATATATATATATATATATATATATATATATCGATAAATTATCGACAAACATTGTTTTTATTTATAATTTCTATTATTTATAATCGTGAGAAGTTGAAATTTACATGTCGGATGCCTTGGCCTTTCCTCCATCGAACAATACCAAAAGGTCAGAGGATATTTATGTAGGATATTTTCTAAATTGTTCACCAAAATTTATGCACTAAGTGAACTAATAGGGTTTCCCATACGTAATCCTTCTTTAGCGATGTTAAACGTTCCTCCGATAAGAACCTATTAAATTCCATATCCAAAGAACAACCGATCTGGAATTCTGAATCCCAATCAATGTTGGAAACGCATTCACAAAAATCATTAATGTTTGGACTAGGTGTCGGCGGGGCAACAGCTCCACTTCTCGTCCGACCTCAAGGGTAACGTTTCGATCGCCGCGCAACAGGGCATGCACTTCAGTCAACACCCAGCGGCGCCATCTGGCGGCGGAACGGCGCAAACGCCGCAAGGCGCGTCCGCCCACCAAACCGGCAACCCGCAAACCTCCATGAACCAGGTATTTTATGTCAGCCGCCCCTTTAACCGCCCCTAACCGGCGCTCCGATTTGAAGCAGCAACCGCCGATGGGTTCGATGGGCGCGCAACAGCAACCTACCATGATGGGCGGGCACGTGATGGGCGACGGCAGCTACTCGCTGTCCCAGACGCAGACCATCAACTTTACGCAGCAAAGTTTGAGGAGGGCGACCGCCCCCATGGGTTCGGCCGCCCAGATGGGCCCGCGACTCATATCCGACCAGCAGAAGCTACTCCAACAACAGCACATGCTGAGGATGCAGCAACAGCAGCAGCAGCAGCAGGCGGCGGCGCTTCAGCAACAACAGCTGCGTCCGCCCCCGCCAGAGTACAAGGCGAGCATGCAGCCGAGGTACCCGCCCCCGAACATGAGACGCATGCCCCACCAGGCCATACCGCCGTCTGGACCCATGATCCGCACCAACATGTACATGCTGCAGCAGCAGCAACAGCAACAGCAGCAGCAGCAGCAGATGCCTGCCCGTGCCATGTACAGTGGTCGTCAGCAGGGACCGATGGGCGGCATGGAGGCGGTGCAGCAGAATAACGGCGAGTGGCGCCACCTGCTCATGACGCAGCAGCAGAGCGCGAGCTTCGCGTCCATGAGGCCCGGCTTCCAGCAGGGCAACTTCAACATGGCCGGCAACCAGATGCAGCAGCAGATGTCGGCGCTGCACCAACAGCAACAGTTGAGGTCGCAGCAGCAGGGCATGGGGGCGAACTTGGGGCAGCTGATGGGCCAGGGGGGCGGGCCGATGGCCCAAATGAACGGCATGAGCCAGGCGATGCTCAACCATATGCAGCAGCAGCAGCAGCAGCAACAGCACACGCTCGCCCAACAGCAACAAAATTCGCAGGTGCGCAGGCAGCGTTTTCTTTTTAACTAAGTTACTTAATTAATTAATTAATTCAAATAAAAAAATGGGTAAAATGGGGGAAAAGGTGATTTTACCGATATTTTCAAAGCCATTTTTACAATAAATTTTCTTATAATAATTCGAATTAAAAGGTTGGAAAAATGTGAGAAAAGATAGATTTTTCAAAAATGGTTCGCTATTTCACTTTTATTCCGACGAATTCTCGAAAAAAAAAATCCAGCACCAACGATTCAAATAAAAAAATCGTTAAAATGCGGGAAAAGGTGAATAACCGACACTGTCAAACCATTTTTTCAATAAATTTTCACTTTTACACTTTTATTTCACTGCTAATATGGACGAAATCTTATAATATAAAATAAAACGTTGGAAAAACGTGAGAAAAGGTAGATAGCGAATAACCATGCACTTTCAAAAGCATTTTTTCAAAAATCTTTCATTATTTCACTCCGAATATGGACAAATTCTCGAAAAAAATCCAGTGCCAATAATTCAAATCAAAAAATTGGTAAAATGTGTGAAAAGGTAGATAGGCAATCTTTCAAAGAATTTTTTCAATAAATTTTCTCTTTTTCACTTTTATTTCACTTCGAATGTGGACGAGAGCTAATAATAATCAAATTAAAAAATATTGGTAAAATGCGCGAATAGGTAGATAGGAAATAATCGGACACACTTTCAAAGTAGTTTTTCAACAAATTTTCACTTTTTCACATTTATTTCACTCCGAACGTGGAAGAAATCTAATAATAATTGGCGCGTGCGCAGATGTCCATGTCTGGTATCCACATGCACCAGTCGCAGTCGATATCGGTAAGCGGCCACCAGGTGGCGCAGCAGCCGCAACAGCCGGCGAGCCTGATGGGCGGGGGCGGCAACTCGCTCGCCACCTTCAACGCGCAAGCGACCGATTTCAGCTTCGAGTTCCTCGACAACCTGCCGGGGCCGGGCGACTCCGCCTCCCTCACCGATCAGGAGCTGCTCAACTCGTTCGACAGCGACGCTGGATTCAACCTGGATTTCTAGGTTATGCGAGAGAGGGCATAAAGGAGTATTCTAAATAGGGGGGGGAGGGGGGCGAAAAAAACACTTTTGTAAATACGTGGGCAATATATATATATATACATAGAGATATTGTTGGTATAGTGGGTTAATTAGACAGAGCCAAACGTTATGAAAAGTAGTCAATATTAGCGAATTTTTTTAAAAAAAGGTGTATAGGAGGGGGGAGTTGAAATAAAAAAAAAATCGAAATGTTTCGAGACGCAGCTCTCTAGCGTTTATTTTACTCGGAACGTCGCGCAGGCAGATATGAAGATAACCGAAAAACATATATACAGGGTGTTCTGTTTTCTATTGGTTGTTATTTTTGACGGAAAACATTGGTTTTGGCGATACACACGCCTGTATTTCAGCATTTTAAAAATATATCAAAAACGAATTCGGTGTCTGCCTCACCAAAACACTGTTAATAATTTGGTCGGACCAGAGAATCTCATTTTCGTTCGTACGTAGCGAGGAAGGGGGGTCGGTATATTTACGACGACGACATTCCATATTTTTCTTGGTTGTAAACGAATGGCAATTCCGCACGGTCCCAGTATTTTCCGTTAGTCCGCCATTAACGAATCGTTATTGTTCCTTTCCGGGGTTCCCCACAAATACGGGAGTCCCGTTCGTTTCTCGTGCCGGACCGCAACAGTTTTTATTTTTGTACGAAACCTTATTTATATATATATATTTGTGTGTACTTAGACAAATAAAATTGTTATATCGGTAATGATTTTTACGGACGTACAAGAGTTTATATTGTGAGTATATATATATTCCATGTTTTGTAGATTTATTATATAAATGGAGGTGATTACTATATTATAGCGAAACATTTACTATTGACCTGCGTTTTATTTATCCAAAATCCACGAAACCTTATCTTCTATTCAATGTAAACTAAACGTTTATCAAAAATGGAATGAAATTTTAAGATTAAATTAAATTTCCGCCGCATCTTTTTTAAACACGCTGTACCTTGATAAAATAAAAATCCTAGGATAACGTCACTTTCATGACTTCATTCTTCTCCGTTACGACTCAAAGTAAATTGTTATACACGTAAAAACGCAAACGGCCAAATAGAATAAATTGTTTTTCAACCAGCCAGTACCGATAAACACGATAAAAACCTTTCTCATTTAATTCGTCACATTCTTTTCGTTGGGCTCTCAATAGAAGGGGTTCAACGACAAAAAAACATAATTTTTCTTCTGCCTGATTGTCAACCGTGGAAAATTCTTCTTTTTACTTGCCACAAACAGATAGGCAGAGTTTGCTATAGCCATTCGCCCATTATCAACGTCCATCGAGGAAGTTTCTATTTTGGCCTCTAACCGACACATAAAAACGGAACGAAAACCAACATTTGCTGAGCCATTGCTAAACAGTTGTGCACCACTAAACAAGCACATTAGTTTCCTGTAGAAAGCCATTACATAATATGGTAAAAACTGATGCATTGATATCTTCTTCGTAAAGAAATCAATGAATGATATTCCACGCATGCCTTTACATTCGCCTTACTTGATGTCCCATAATGTTTACCCAGATCTTGGTATATTTTAAGAAAATATTGCGGTAAAAATGCTACATCCCATCTTATTGAAGATCTGTCATCGTGTTGGTTACAGAATGCTACAGGCTCATTGAGTGAAAACGTGATTTAAATCTTGATCTTCCTCAAATTTTGTGTATTATTACCTCCATATTTAGTTGAAAACCTCAAAATAACTCTTTACGATACGCGAGCCAAGGCTAACAAGAACCAACGATGAATCCGACCATAACCTACAAACGTCGGCCGAAACTGACAGCCCGAACCTCGAAAACAATAGCAACCGACGAAAACGATTAATTAGGATGACTGGCAGGGCGAAATCGGGCACGTCCCGAATCGAGGTGGACATAGAGAGGAACCGCGAGGAAGGAAACTGGATCAAAGCTATCGAATTGGCGGAACAGCTGAGAGAAAAGTCGCCCGAATTCAGTAATAGGCGAGACGACAGACTCGCTCCGCTAATCGGTTAAGTCGTTACTTTGCAGTTTGCCTTTCGGATTTTTTGATCGGCGAGGGAAAACTCGAGAATTTCCTGGAGGAATGGCCGCCGATAGAGCAAAACGTGCACCGAGCGAAGCTCGGTCTCATCGAAGCCAAACGCTTTCTCAACATGGTTATCACTGAAGCGGGTATCAAGGCCGGGGTCGCGATGGACGCGCATTTGCTCTTAGGAAAACTGCACTACGCCTGCGGCCAATACTCGGAGAGCATCAAAAATTTTAAAATGGCCGATCTGCAGAACTTATCCGAGAAAAAGTTACCGCTGTAAGTGCATTCAATTTAGTAATGTAATCGCATTGTTACCGAGGATAGTTGTTCACAAAACGAAATCTATGATAGTAATAATAATAGTATGGTTTAAAAAAAAGTGACTTAACTAGCTGGGTTCTTGCAAAATTACGTGAGGCTTTAAAAAATCATTTTTTGTTTTTATAAACTAACCAAACCTTATTTAACCCTTGTTTTGTTTGTTCCTCATCTTCAATTAGGGTCTACTTGGCCGCCGCTACATATAAAGCAATTCGGCAAGCTAACAACCATATTTCAACTTCTATATAAATGAAATTAACCATGCCTGTGGGTCACTGGCACATTAAACCCTATAACTGTGATTTCAACTTTTTTTCCAAAATGTCAAATAAAAAAGTTAAAAAAAACAATGTCACTCAAGAATCCCAAAGTGTTTTCTAGCATGTTATCAGCTTCCCATATCATTTTCCCTCCATTTTACAACAACACTGTCTTTATTCGTTTTGAATCAATTTTGGGTCTCATATTAGTGTTGAATCTGTCGCCGCGTCACTGTCATTACAAGACATTGACGAGTGCTACATTTTAACAACCATTAGAAGGATGTCAAGCAAAAACTAATCTAATCAACTTGAAGGACATGTTATTAGCTGTTCCAAGATTCTATCTATCTATCTATCCTTTACTAAATTCACAATCTCATGCGAAATTGCTTCTTATTGAAATGATGTCATTTTTTTTCCAAGAAAACGTGGCTACTTTTTCCAATTTTCTTGAGCGATGTTCCAATGGTACGAGTGTATTATTCGGGCATTCATTACAGTTTCTTTTCTTCCTGTACTTCCCCTTTCTGACCTGATGGGGTCACTTTTAGCTTCAATTACCAGAAGTACGATAGTATAAGTTTGACAGTTCAGTCAATTCTTCTTCTTTTTGAGTTGCGTCGTCCAACATAACCATCCAAACACGCAATCGTGGATCTGGCAACGCCGTAAATACCTCAGACAAGTAAAAACTATGACGTTGTTGCAGGCGAAGCCTGAAAATAGTCGCCGAATCTTACGCTATCAAGGGCTTGTGCCTGCAAAAGGAAGGCGTGACGGCCGCCAGTAAATTTAAAACCACCGAACGCGAGGAAGAGCTTGCCCGATGTTTCGACCTCGCGTCGGACCTAGCCCTCCTCTACATGCAAAAATCGGAACGGGAACTGAATTTCAACACCCAAAGCGCCGGCAACGCAGGTAAACCCCCAATGTTAAAAAATGCGCGATTATTCTTTTTCTTTCCTGTCGGAGATCACGTTGGCAGTGCTTAAAAAAAAAACCTGACAGGTCACTGTAATACTGTTTACCAAACTTCAGGCTTGCCGTTAAAATTCCTTAGTAATTGGATAGTGGCACTGGAAACATATAAATTTCCTTCACGAAATATATTCATAACTTTTGGATAGGTGTTATCTGGTCCCGAGCTCTTGTTGTTGTCATTAGATGAATAGCTCGCTCAAGTTCACATTTGATTATGTCAGGACATTCGCTGTTATTGCTGGCGAGTCGACAAATAACTATTTTTTGACAATTATTTCTTTCGAGGTATCTTATGCTGGTTGGTGGTTATTATATGATGCTTGTCGGTTATTTTCTCCAGATATTTCCTTTTTCTTAATTTTATTGAAGAGGAAAAATGTTCGTCCATCGAGACTTTCTGAGGAAGAAAAAAAAATCAAAACGTTGTTTTTCTTTAGGATTAACGATACGGTCTAGTATAAATTATCGTTGGTTTCGTTAGGTTAGGCTTAAAAACGTTTATTAGGGCGAACCTTTACCTTTTCCCCATTTATTGCAATTGTTACATTTTCCATTGTTTCTTTTTTTTCCTTTGTAATTTATGGTGAATAAAGACGTTAATAAAATAATAGTTATTAATAAAAAAATGGTAAAATAATTGACACGCCCTGTACATAACTGAACATATTTCGCAAATGGAGGTTATAGCCTTGGATCTTCCACGTTTCCTCGTCCAAGAATTTTTCCAAAATAGTAAATGGTTTTCGAGAAACTAAGTTTTTTCTGAAACCATGCAGTGCGCCATAATAATCAATGACGTCATCGCGTCATCTTTTTTTAAATATCCAGCGTACGTGATAGACGAAAACCGCAAATACAGAAATTGTAGCTCTTGATGCAGCCTATGACACTGTTTGAACGGATTAGCTATTGTTTGTACGAAGTTATTCTGTAAAAGAACAATTTTCTAGGTCTTTTAGATTTCTGCCCATAATTTGAAAACCCTGTATATAATCGAAAAAAAGCCCAAACTAAATGTTATTGCACTGGATCTTCCGCGTGTGCTGCATTACTGACGAAAACATATTTTTCTGAAAGCTAAAATTACCATAAAAGTGTTTTTTCAAAAATTTTTAAAAAATGCTTGACCAAATTTGATTGCTACTGTTTAAATGTGGACACGAACCTTTACTTCTCTGCTAAACTTGAAGTTGATATCTGCGAATTTAGGACACTTAACACATTTCTTATTTAGCACGCAATATCGGGAACACCCTGTATAATAGGTGAAAACCTTAAATGCAAAAGTTTTAGCTGTATCGCAATGTAAAATTAAGTGACAACTTTCAATAATAGGGGGACCCATTTTTCAGTTTTTTTTCAATTTGCGGCGCACCCTGTATATTTTTGAAATATTGTCATAAATAGAAGTTTACGGAACCGTATCTTCTGCGTCTTCTGGTTCAAGATTTTTTTTAGTCTCGTAAATTGTTTTGGAAAAATGGTCTTTTTTGTAGACCCTTGCACACGCGATTTTTAATTTTTTTTTTTTAATATTTCCCGACCCCCCAGCCCCCCTATTTTCAATAGGTTGCGTCACGGGGCGAAGCTGCGTATATGTGTCAAATATGAAATCGCGAAAAAAAGATGGACGTCGGCGTCGGATCGAGGCCATTTCTTGTGTCTCGTGGGGGCTTATTTAACTTTTGTAGCTCCACCGGTTCGAAAGTTATTCAGGAAAAAGAATACGATAACGGAGAACGGACAAACAGACAAAAAAAATTTTTTTTTTCGACGCTGTACCACCCGCGATCCCATTGGACCTATGGTTACTGACATATAAAATTTTTCTACGAGCGTAGATACTTGATTCGATTACATCGATTTTCGAAAGTAACAATACCACAGTGCTTGTGCACCTCATAAGAGTTAAGAAGAAGACTTGTCCGTCCACCTGCCACTCTCGGGACCATCGACAATCGTCGTTCTGATGATTTATAAGTCTCGCGTTTTTAAAAAACCTCTTATATAGATAATATTTAATTATGCATCTGTATGTATTTGTTGGGGCTTGTTTCGAAGGGAGTCACTCGCCGCAGCCGCCAGGTCCCCAAAAATCGATCGGCGACATCCTCGAACAGGCCCTGACCGCGGCCCCCGTGGTGCTACTGCGCCAATCGAAGCCTGCGCAGGCGCTCGAACGTTACCGCGCGTCTTTATGCGCTGTAGAATCGCAGGCCGGCCAGAGTTTCCGTCTGAAATTCATGTGCCAGACGGCCGAGTTGCTGCTGCAGGGATTGGTAGGCGAAAAGTACGAGCCGCCGCTGAACTACACCCCCAAGGTGTCGTGCTGGAAGCCCAAATACTACACCTCGCTGAACCAGGTAATAATGCGCAGCCGTATCGTACCGGGTACGCTAATTTTGATGTTTTGAACGTTCAATATTTTTTTAATACTTATAAGTCCTTCCCAGGTTCAAAATACCCCGTATGCTGATAAAAAATTGATTCGAAATATCGCAAATGGTAGTTTGAAAATGAAATAAATAAGATCGTCGTAAGGTTAAAAAAAAGATTCTCTCAAATACCGTCAAAAGAAATTATTTAATTTAAATAGCGAGGGACGTGTTTCACCTAAAACGTCGTCATCAGACCTACAAAAATATCAAATAAATACCTCTAATATAGAAAACTCATCAATCTGAACCTGCTTGTATAGTGTTTCCGGGGATCGGAGCAAAAAAAAATCTATTGAGCAATTGAAAACAAAGTTACATTATTAAATTTAAATTTATTTTTCTTCTCCCGTCTGTAAAATACCTAATTACACACCGATCCAGCGTTTCCCACGAATCCGAGCCACTTCGGACATTTCCGGGATTTTACCGCACGGATTTGGGAGCTATTTGCCACGCCTTGAATTGTGATGTTTGTCAATGCTGACGGTCATTCGTGTTGTTTTGCGAAAATGTACCCAAAAACTAACGGTCGTAGAAAAAGTATAGTATGCAACACGTTCGGTAAACTTTTTAAGACACTCGTTTATTAAACACTCGCTCCGCTCGTGCCATCACATGTATCTCACAATAAGTGGCACCTAAATGCAAGAAACATTTAAAAATAAAAATAAAATAAAAATCATAATGAAACACAAATTTGGGCAAAACGACCGCAATTGCCGCCGAACCACCGTAGCTTATCTACTTACGCCATAATCCCTTTACTTTTTGGCCCCTTCTGAAACAAATTTCAAATATTCGACGTATTACTTCCGCGTTTCTTGTGCACGGGAAAATCAACAATATCAAAATAGTGACACTAACTGAGTTCTTTGGGGTGTTTCAAAAAGTAAAAGGGAAATGACGTAAGTAGATAAGCTATGGGTGTTCTGACGCATGAGCGACTTTTTTGTCAAAACAATTTCAATTTACTATTACAGTTATGTAACGATTTACTGTCAGAGAAATCTATTCAAAATCAAAACGTCGATGATCAAAGCGATGTGAGTAAATAGCAAAGTGAAGATATTTTCTCTTGTAGCAAGGTGCACAATTTAAACAATGCTCCGGGGTTAAGGTACTTGGAGTCTGGATCGATCGTTATCTTTCTTGGAAAGATCACATTAAACACCTTTGCCACAAACTGTCAAGTGAATTGTTTCTAATTAGATACTTAAAGAAGCCACTCTTTCCTATCATGTCAAGACTTGCTTATTTCGGATTGTTCCATTCTCACTTAGCGTACGCTATTGTGGGCTGCGTACATCCTAGTTAAATAAATGGTACATTAATTACTACAATGTTCTACCAACCGTTGTCAAGACCTGCTATTCACTAAATTTTGTAAAATAATAAAATAATTCTTATTGGAGAACGCATTCTATACTGCAGATGAGTAGATCCTTGTTGCGTCACGAGTGTCTCCATAATACTAACTGGGAATTTATTATTATTATTATTATTATTATTTTTAGCTAATTCTTGTTTCAATGTTTAGTGTTTGTCTATATGATAATTATTTTGCTCTCTATGAATGTTATTAGAATGTGTTTGGTATTGTGTTAATTCATTTTCATTCACAAATGTGACTTGCCATTTGTTGTTCTTGGAATGTATTTAATGGCCAATAAAGACTAAGTCCAAAGTCTATTATTATTATTATTATTATTATTATACGAACTGGCGAGAAAACAGTTCAATTCCTCCCACTCAATTCAGAAACTTACGAACAATGTGGCATGTCTGTACTCCACGATGTCCGGTGGAAGTCCGATGTCTTTTAAATTGTTGGAGAAGTTTTTGGAGACAATTCCCCCCGCCGAAATTACAAATGGGTAGATAAACACTTTATTGAGCTGCCACCGCCAAATTTTCGTATTTTTGTATTTTTTCTGCTTCAGTTTTACTGATATTGAGGGATAGTGGAACAGCGATATCAATTATGTGGGCATTTTTCTTTTCTTTGTCTATAAGAACGATATCGGGTTTATTGTAGTCCACTGTTCTATCCGTTGTAATAGGTCTATCCTAGTACAATAAAGCCTTTTTACGAATGAATTTGTGTGCAATTTTCGGAATTTTGTCATCAGACGGCAGGTTAGTCTGTCTAACTCATTATGGACCGATTCGGACCATTTCAATATCTCAAAAGTGTACGTGAGTACATAAATAGCCCAGGAATTGATAGCTGCGATCTGAATCTTGGCTGACAGTTTGGTGTTTAATATTTTGGTAATCCTGCTTTTGTATTTTTCGGTAAATACTTTTTTCAATTGGGATTGGTCAATTCGTAGGTTTTGAGTTATCCCTAAATATTTATATGTTTATTATTATTACTATTATTATTATTATTAGGCAAGACATTCTTATAGTCATTTTAGATAAGATATGTCGTCAGTTTAGATTGTGTGCATTTTTCGACAGTTTATACCGCGTAGCCAGTGCGAGGAGGTGATCCTGATGCTGCTGATAGCCGAATCCATGGCGGTTAGGAACGCGGTGCTGTCTCAGTCGCCCGAGTTCAGGGACGTCCGTCTCGGCGCTTACCACGACGCGAAAATGGTGTACGATTTGCTGACCGTCGCGACGGTCCGCTGGGGTCAGATCGCGTTACTGCAGGAGGTGAGGCGACGAAGTGGGAAGGGCCGTTTTAAATATTAATTTCGTATTGAAAATTGCAATCGATAACGTGCTAAAGAGGAGGGAAGAATTATTTACGAGTCAAATGAAAAAATACGATAATAGTAATATTAAGTATGTGTTCGCGATAGTGCAGGGTGTGCGTTATTTTTTGCACGTTTCCGCGTTACTCTTTTGGGAACTTGAAAAATGGTCGAATCCGTTGTCGAACAGCGTATGTAGTTTCTGGACATTTAGAAAAATTTTCGTCTCTTAATTTGTTTTATATATATTTTATATTTTTTCCGTTCCTGTGAAAAATATTCGTTTAAATATTACCACTTATATTACTTATTATTTTATATTACGGGTTGCAAGGAAAAAATCGTTTTCCGGTTTAAGCAGTTTTATCCTTATCCTTATAAAGAAGATTCTGAGCTTAATTTTTAAATTCCAATTTTATTTTTGTCTTCGAAGTCGATAGTTTTTCAAATGTTCTCAAGAAAAAAACGTGCAATAATTTGCAAACACCATATTAAATTCAGAAACTATTCCCTAGGCCATTTTGAGGTGAAAACGTGAAACTTTCAGGTAAAGGCCAATATATTTTCGGAAGAAAAATAAAAATACCCCTAAAATTAACCATATTTTTCAAAATTTTAAGAATAAAGATTTTTCGATACAAAATAAACACAAATTTGTCAAAAAGAAATAACCTAAAAAAGTAAACTACCCTCTGACTGCCGTGTTTCTAATAAAATAATTATTTTTCGAAGAAATTGCGTAAAAGAAAGTGAACCGGGTCATTTCTAAATGATGAACCTGGGTATGGTCTGTTCATAGATATAAGAAAGTGACCAATTACTTTTGAATGGGATTATCCAAGGGTGGTCATTAACATATAATGCAACAAGATTATTACCTAAAGTTTCGGAATTTAAATTCAGGTAAAATTGTGCTCCGTAATAGAAAATAATTTTATACCTACCTGTGTTTAATATTCTTTGGTTTGGTATATACTACTTAGTTTAAGTTTATTAGTGATCATTCTTATTTCGTGTGTAATACAGCGCGTGTTGAATCGTGTACGAATTATGCAAAATCTCAGGGGATTCTCCCGCCCAAATGTAGAAAACACAGGCTTATTTAGCAGAACAATCGTATATCCATATTGCAAATAATATAGAACAAATAATAAATAGAACAGGCGATGATAGCGATAGTGATACCGATATATTATGTGAATAATTTTAAGTAATTTAAGTAGGTAATAAAAATAATTTGTAATTTTATTTTAGATTTAAACATAAATACATACATAAATAAATATTGTTTAGTATCTTTCCTAACAAAACCCCAAATAATTAAATTGTAATCAAAGTACGAACCTGGGCCTTTCCTTAATTCGTATCAGTTTCTTATATCTATGAACAGACTTTACTTGTCTAGTGCAGCCGAGAGAACAAAAAGAGAAACAAAAAAACAATGCAAAATTTTTCATTTCGCTCGACACACATCGGGGTCCCTTAAAGTGTAAAGTTTAACTATTGACTAGTGATGACGTAACAGTGCTGTAAACAACCCTCTTCGGTTCGTGACCCCAAACCTCGAACATCGAATCTTACGTAACAAGAAAAAACTGACCCAGCTAAATCTCAGTCTCTGGAGCGGTCGATGAAGTTCTCGTTCGAGGAGCCGCACCTGTGGCGGCAGCACGCGCTCTCCCTCCTCTCGATCGGCAGCTACCCGCAGGCGCTCGCCGTCCTCAAAGAGGTCATCCGGCTGGAGCCGCGCAACGCGAGCAACTGCCTCCTAGCGGCGAAGCTGTGCTACGAGCACCTGGACCTCTTCCGCGAGGGCGTCGATTTCAGTTTGGAAGCCCGCGAGAGGGAGCTCGGCACCGGGTCCGGCCTCTTAGGTCGATGCCATTTGTACGCGGCCATCGGGTATCACCTGCTCGCCGAAGCCAGCCCCTTGAAGAAAGAGCAGGAGGTCTTGAGGTGCAAGGCGATCGACAACGTCAAAACGTAAGCGACTCGTTCCAAACAGGTCGGTACATTTGAACTACTCCATATAAGAAGGTATTATAGATGTATAGAAGAGTTACGAGGAGGTGTAGGAGGAGTTTAATAGGATATATTTGTCAGGCACACGGAGTAGCTCAAATGTACCGACCTCTTTGACGCGGAAAGTCGGCCTTAAGTTATCTTTATTATCAACTACAGTGTGTGTAACTTTCCTCTAGTGTACTGTAAGTTATTTCTACGAATTAAGAGTCTAGAAACGGTAGAGAGTCGTCGAGGTGATTGAGAAAGTGGTCCCGGTTCCCATTGGTAGGCCGTCATCCTGCACGTAAAGCTTATCTTTCACTTGAAATTAAGCGTTATGCAGGCGATCTCTTAGTTTCTCTACCGAATCAGTGTCTTCCAGTTAAAATTAGATTTGCTCGGGGTTATATTCTCTGGCCGCCTGTGGTGATTGAGATAGTAGCTTAGCTGTACGTACCAGACAGATAATTAAGCTCAACTATAAAAGAAGTTCAGGCAGAGTTCGACAGTTCATTTGGTCCAACGATACGATTCATAAGTTCTATATATATGAATGATGAATGATATGCATTCCAATCTGTGCGTGCTTATATACGGTTCGAGTTGGGCGGGGCTTCGATGGGTCTGTGTCATGTTTTGAATGTAAGGTCACAGTGGCAAGTGTGACGTTTGGGAGGCTGTGGTGAAGTGTATTTTGGAAGGCTTAATATCTATAATGTGGAAACTATTAGAGAGAAGAGCAGAGGTAAGGCGAGTGAGTTGAGTTTAAACCATTTTGTCCCAGTGGTGCGTCAATGCACTACCTATTCTATTTTTTTTTTGTGTCACATCCAGGAAATATTTTTGCACATCACTACTAAAGGACATAAAAGGAAACATAAATTTGTATCGCATTTTCAAGTAAATTTTCAGTTTGGCATATTTTCGTTCAACTTATCCATAGATGACCAAATGTTACGCCAGTTCGTTTTGCCTTCCAGCTTTGGGGCCTTTGTTCATCTGATGGGTACAAATTTTATTCACTTCCATATGGTGGTGCTCAAAATAAACTTCATTCTGACCCTGGTCTTGGCGATGACGTTGTAGGTGTTGTAGATAAGCCAGTAAATTACCAAATTTTTTTTGACATTTTTTTTTCCTGCTTCAAACTATTTGTACATTTAAATACTGATGGTTATTTTGCCACCGGTACTGTCCGAGAAAACAGAACAAATAAATGTCCAATGGAAAATTGTAAATCATTGTAGATTTTAAATTTTACATTGCTTTGCTACTTTTAAAAACTGATAAAACGATTACTCAAAGAAATCTTGCACCTGTCGTAATTAAGTGCGTTATGATAATCAAGGTTAATGTTTTTCCTAGTGGTTCGTTTACGCACCAGTATTTTTTTGTATGTTTCGAGTTTTTCTTTGTTTTTTTTTTGACACATGTAATGTATTCTTAAGTGCAACAAAATAAATAATTTGAAAAAAGTATTTTTTTATGCTTGGGGTTAAGGGCTGTGAACAAGAGAGTTGATGACTGATGACTTCTGAGACGGATGGTGATGTTTGCTTCTAAGGAATTTCTTCTCGAAATATATTTGGAAATGGAGAACCCATAGCCGTTCCTGATAATTTCAGTGGTATCTGAAATGAGTTTCAGAAATATAGTAACGAGGTTGTTGTTAAACGTAGGGCGGCCGAGCTCGAGCCCAACGATCACCTTTGCCGGTACTACCTCGGCCTCCAGTTGGCCATCAGGGGCCAGATAGCTGAGGCGAAGCGTCAGATCAGGATCGGGCTCGAGCTTCAGCCCGAGCACTCGAGCACCTTGCACCTGCTCATCCTGATACTGACGGCGGAGCGTCATCACAAATTCGCGCTGACCGTGGCCGAGAACGCTCTCGAGGAGTACCCCGACTGCCTGAACCTGCTCTACGTCAAGGCGCATTTGGAACTTCACGAGAAGGGGGGCGAGGTAAATATACAGGATGTCCCGATAGATCGGTGAGCGCAAAGTTGGGATGGAAAAAAAGTTGAATTAAGAAGTCGCGCAAAACCTGAAGTTATTTACGTGTATCCAGGATGTCTAATTAATGGGTTGGAAAGTAAAGTTCAGTTTTTTCGCGCTATAGTAATTTGGAAAAATTGATATTTGCAAACTAAGTTGATGCAGGTAGTCGTCGCTATACAGGATGTCTCAAATATTGACCAGCGAAACGTATCTGTTTTTTTTTTTTTTTGAGGCGATGTTTTTTTTATCTCAGGCTGTTCATAACATCCAACGCTTCCTTCGATTATAAACGATAGTTTTCGAAATATTAGCATTTTTTTGTGTTGATTAAGCGTATGCTGCCTGGTTTGAATAAAATAAAATACAATTAAAATGGCAAATATTTATTTATTTATTATAAATTTCACCGACATTTTTACATAAAATTAATTAACAAAAGTAAAAGTTGGCACCAAAAATTGACTCTTGTAGCTGCAAGTAAAAAAAAACAAATTAAATAACAGTACCTAATTATAATGTAAAAAATAGAAGTTTTAAAACATCCATTTGCATTTAAAAAAATACATTTTTAATCCAGTTCTTTTTTAGTTTTTTAATTTGGCCATATCTGGACTATAGGGAAGATGATCTATCTGTTGGAACCCACACTCTAAAATGGCAGCTTGTGCAACATCAGGTGCATTATCGTGCAAAAGACGCACGCCTCTGGTCAGTTTTCCTCGACCTTGTTACACGTGTGCAGTCTCGCAATTTATGTAATAATGTTGCGTAATATTTACCATTGACAGTGGTATTAGTTTCTTTAAAATCTATCAAAAGAATTCCTCCACAATCGCACTAACCAAAACTAACCTTTTAGGTGCTAACCCATCTTTTTTCAAAAATTTTATGATTATCATTATTAAGCATATTGGTCTTTAAAATAAAGAAAAAATCCAAAAAAAAAAGATTTATTTATGAGACGCAAAACCGGAAAATAACTTTTTGGACACCCTCTATATGCGCCGCGAATGCGACAACACCCCGTATAGCGTGACGTAAACGTTTCGACGGGTCGCAGGCGGCCTTGGTCACCGCCAAACAGATGCTCGAGCTGTGGAAAAACCTTTACGAAGGTCAGACGGTGTCGGACGTGCCCGAGTGCGACCGGAAAAGCGACACCCGTTCGGTCTTCCAGCTGTACACGTCCGAGATGTCCGACAAGGACTCGAGTAACCGTCCTCGCGCTTGGCGCCGCCCCTTCCCTAACCTCCAAAACGTCTCGTAGGTTCGTTGCAGCTGCACCACGCGGTCGCTTCGAGGGTGGAGCAAGCTCTGAGCGAGGTTGCCAGCTCGTTGAGCAGCTTCAGTCCGCGTCCGGGGCCCCGGAGGGCGTGGATGCTCCAGGTGGAGGTGTGGCTTCTCTTAGCCGAGCTTTATCTCGCCTTGGATCAACCGACGGACGTGCAGCAGTGCCTGCAAGAGGCCACTCAGATTTACCCTCTGAGCCACCACATCATGCACATGAAGGGCTTGCTCCACGTGCACAAGGAGGAGTGGAGCGACGCCAAGACGTGTTTCCAGAACGCGGTGGCCATCAATCCGCTCCACGTCAAGTCGTTGCAGCAGCTCGGCCTCGTCTACCACTACCTGGGGCTGCAGGGTTTGGCGGAGACGACGCTCCGCGAGGCGGCCAAGATCGAACCCAAGAACCCGGTCACGTGGTACAATTTGGGCAAGGTGCTCGAGGCGCTGGGCGAGTTCGAGAAGGCGAGCGGCGCCATGGCGACCGCCCTCATCGAGGAGAAAAACGACCCCGTGTTGCCCTTCAATTCGGTACCGATATGCTTCGAGTGAAACGGCGTAACGGGGGTCTGGGGGTTTTATTTTTATTTTTAAATGTTTACCGGTCGGTGTCTCGCTGTACATAGTAATAAAGATTATCGTTTTACCTTTTTTTTTTTTTTTTAATTGCCACTATCACCTATAGGTAATTTCGTCCAAACTCGTAAGTAATAAAAAAAAAAAAATTTGAATTAAGCAGTAGTTTATGATTTTTTTTTGCAATATATAGCGATAAAACCGTACGAATAACCTACAGGCCAAAAAGCGCGTCGAGCGCAGAACAAAAAGTCTTCTTCTTTTCGAAGACGGCCTCCTGCGTAACCTGGATAATTCGCGCTATTAGATATATTTTAAATTTTTAAATGATTAGCGATCGGTGTATCTCTGCACATAGTAATATAGATTATCGTTTTACCTTTTTTTTTTTTAATTGACACCATGAACTATAGGTAATTTCGTCCAAACTCGTAAAAAAAAAATAGACAGAGTGCGCTGCAACTTCAAATTTAGCAGAGAAGTAAAAATAATTTTTGAATTTTTTTTTGGTAATTTTGGCTTCCAGAAAAATATGTTTTCCTCCATAATCGTTCATCCGATTGGCAAAATTCTTTAACCGGCAGACGGGGAAGATCCAGTGCAATATTTATTTCAGACATTTTTTCGATTAAATACAGAGTTTTCAAATTATGGGCAAATATCTAAAAGACCTAGAAAATTGTTTTTGTATAGAGTAAATTATTAGCCGCAAATTAAAAATCGTAAAAATATGGCTAATTGGGTCAAACAGTGTCATAGGCCACATCAAGAGCTACAATTTTTGTGTTTGCGGTTTTCGTCTATTACATACGCTGCTCGGGATATTTGAAAAAATCCATATTGAAATCGCTATTTCGGGGTCTGTCAAGACAACATGACGTCATTGATTATTACGGCGCACTGCGTGGTTTGAGAAAAAACGTATTTTCTCGAAAACCATTTACTATTTTCTTGAACTTGTTGCATATTATGCAAAATGCTGTAACTAGAAATTTAACAACGAAGGTTTTCGATTTACCTATTTAATTTTTTTATACGGCAACGATCATCCGTGTCCGAATCCGTAAGTTCTAATGACCATTTCCGATAAAATCCAACAGAATCTATACGCAGGTGGACCACTGAATTATCATTTGTTTGACACCGGGTTTGCCGAGTGACGTCAGCGCGGAAGCGACCGCAACGCGGCCGCCAAAGACCACAGACTCCCTTCTTCTTTTCGAACGCGCGCTCCTGCGAGCGGCACGACCACGATCGTTTCAATGGTTGACATTTCGAACGGGGACGAAATCGAAAAGGCCAAACGTTTCCGTTTCGAGTCTTTAGTCGTAGTGCGTGCCCGACTTTAATTCGATCATGGCGCAAAACGTGCAACGTTTGCTATTCGTTTCATTAGCGGCGATCGCTGCGGCGACGTGGATAGTGGCAGGTACGTTGTTGCTGGGTAGGTGGATTGTTTCGGCACTCCCGTTTAATTGTTTTTTCAGGCGATTCGCCGGTCGATCCGGTCGTAATCAACAACAACACGGCCACCGACGTCCCGAACGTCACCGAGATATGTGAGTGTTTACGGTTTTCGTTACGGTAAAAACGCAATTGGCCATTTAAGAGTGCGGAGGTCACGCGCCGATTCACTTATCAGTTTTAAATAGAAAACAATGCCACTAGAAACCGAGTCAACAGTTAAAGCTGTCTCTAGTCTCGTGAGGGTATTTTTCTGCAATGACCTTCGACTGCGTAGCAGGATATCCTAGCCGATACATAATTCTCCCTCTTCGATTGTTGATTATTTATTTATTTTAGATTCCTAGTGTGGGATCAGTGAAAACAGCTGGAAGCTTAATAAAAAATTTCTAATCAGGTAAAACCTCTCCCACTATTTATGCTGACAGAGCCACCAATCATGCAGAGTATGGAATCAAAGAGTAGTTCCCGTTCAGCATAGCATTTTCCTATATCTATTTGTATCGAAATTGTGCTTGAATGATCGGCCCCGTCTCAGTTTGAGAAAAAGATCCCTCAAGTCGAAACGGTGCCTTTTCTATCTCGACCAAGACCGATGGGAAACTCCATTCGGGACTTTCTGTTCTTCTTTTGGCAACTCTTCCCGTTCTGCTGCTTATCTTGAAAGTATTTAAAGACTGCAATTACCCACCATTGTAGTTACAAAGAGTTTTGTGCATGTGATTTTTTGTGTCCCCAAAAAAAATCCATTAAAGCTAAGTCGGGGCTGTTGGCCGGCCAATCCATTGTTCCGCCGTTCCCTATCCAATCTTTGGATAGTGTTCTTACTGCCATATATTGTTTTATTTGGTGCTCTAAAAGTTGCAAATAATTATTTCCAGTTTACTTTTGACCTATAAATATCGGACCCAAAATATACCCATCTATGACACCACACCATACATTAATTGATTCATTCTCCTGGGTTCTTATTTCGTGTATTTTTCTAGGATTGCTTAAAGTCTATATATTTTGTCTATTACAACCCTTTCTTGTAGTGAACGAATTTTCTTCAGTCCACAAAACTCAAACATCAACGTTTTTACTAATATGTCAAACATAAACATATTTTCATTTGTCGATCAGGGCAGTCTGTGAAATTACATAAAAATGTCCTATTTTTGCCGATTTGTCACAAACGACTGGACTAAAATATAAAGTGTGTAATGTAATCGGAATAAGATATTCTATTAAACACATATGTAATATACAGCGTGTTCAATTAAAAAAAAAAATATGTCAGAAAATTGATAGTGCTTTATACGTGGCTTGGAAAAAAACTGGCTACTAATCCCACATTTTGTTTTTTTGTTACAGCCAATTAAAATGTTTTGATGATGGCCATAAGATGAAGGCTAAAAAGGGGCAATGAGAATGTATTTGCAGATGTTTGCCAATTTGTAAAATAAAGACATAAAAAAATAATAACGAAAGCCTGAAGTTTTAGATATTTTACGGCATATTTCCGGAAGTAGCAAAAAAAAGTTCCATTTCAAAACTGAACATTATTATTTATTAATTTAAGTCGATTTTGAAACACCCTATATATACAGTCGAAACTCTATATAGCAAAATTGAAGGGACTGCTTTTTTTTGGTTATAAAGATTTATAGGCACTTGAAACATAAAAAACGTGTCTACGTAGGAAGATTTTATGTAAATATTTAAGAATGTTTCAAATAATCGGTCATTTTCTTTTGAATTTTTTTAGTATGCCAATACGCATCTCGTACTTTGGGTTGTATTTTCACCATTTCTTCGAGAAGAGCATCTTCCCCATGATTCATAAAAAATTGCTCTAACAGCTTAACTGAATATACTTGTTGAATTTTTGGTGACGGTCCCAGGTCAACTTCTTCATCTTCTTCTTCCTCTTGGTGCTCTTCCTCACCCTTTCTTGCTTGTTGTAATATAGCTTCTTCCATATCTCCTCTTCAAAAATTTGCGATGTCATCCATGCAGAATTGTTTGCCTTGTAAGTGACCGGCAAAGGCTTGATGTTCTTAAAACATCGTGGGTTAATTGATTTTCCAATCACGACTAGCTTTCTTTTTTCTCTCCCACCCATATGGGCAGCTACCAACACTGTTATATGTTCTTTAGTAAGTTTTCCACTCACACACTTTTGGCTTCGAAATTTAAGAGTTTTATCTGGCGTCATTTTGTATAAAATACCAGTTTCGTCAGCATTAAAAATGTCGTCAGCAGGGTACTTTTCTGATAGTTTTGGCCACGTCTTCTCGAGCCAATCGTTAGTGACGTTTCTGTCGACATCGCGGGCTTTGCCATTTATCTGTTCATAATTTATACCATGTCTCTGTTTGCGTTTCCCCAACCATCCTTTCGAAGCCTGGCAAGGAATTCTGAGAAGGTAAGAGACTCTATTAATTACGAGTCGGCCTACGTTCTTTACTTTGTTACCTGACGTGCCCTTTTTCCTTTCGGTATAGAGATTGAGAAATTCGTTATACAGAGTGGATTAATACATAGCTTTGTACGGAGACCTAATAGTACAACAAATTTTGTTCGTAATACGGAGATTCGCTATAGGGAGTTTTCACCGTATATAGGATCCAAAACAAATTTTATTATATCTACAGCTTAAATTGGGAAAGAAACTTGGCTTTTTCTTAATTATGTCATCTTTTGATGAGATGAAACGATGCTACCATGTATTTTTGATCCACAGCTCCGGCTCCCAATTCGACGACGACCCCGTTCACATCCTCGACCCCACCGTCTACCACCATCACCACTCCCTCCCCGCCCACATCTACCACCAAGAAATCTCCCACCTCTGTCACGACGAGCTCGTCATCTTCTACTGCCGCCACCGCCACCACCACTACGCAGGCGCCGCAGCACCAGAGGAAATTCGACGGCCCCAGCTTCGTCGGGGGCATCATCCTCGCGCTGGGCTTGGTCGCCATCGGCTTCGTAGCCTTCAAGTTCTACAAGGCGCGGACCGAAATGAACTACCATACTCTTTAAAGGGGCATCACGATTCGTCACCCGGAGGTTTGCGATTCATTCGTATTGTGATACGCGGGGCAGCTGCACGGGGCTCCGCCCCTCTCTCTCAATGGTTATCGTGTGTATCGCGTGGATCTGCACTGTTTATAAGAAAAAAATCAAAACTCTCGAATCACCGTTTGTATACAATCGCGGTGGCATCTCGAATACTCAAAGCTTCTGATCGCGCGAGATCACGTGACAACCCGAGACCCAACTATAATGGTAAAGGTAATGCGCTTAGAATAAGCTCATAGCACGTACGTGTTGTATTCAAAATGTAAGGTTACTTTTACGTTTTATCAACAAATGCTTGTTGATTCATCAAAATTAATGGGGTCCCCTTTTTTTTCACATCTGGTATAACCTTCAGTTCTTCCAGCGATCTTTTCGTTATCTCTTCAATCGTTCCTTTCGTGGGTTTCCAGAGTTTTGAGAATAGGAAAAAGTCGCGTGAGGTCGTATCCGGCGAATATAGTGGCCGAAAGTCCAAAAAGTCAGACAAGCAACGATGAGTGACGCTTTATTGACCGCATGACTTTGTGCGACTTGACGTACTACGAAACGATAATCAAAGAAAACAGTAAGCGAATCTGGGTTCACCCATTGGGAAAACTGGGATTTGATTTCTATGTCATAACTATATACCCCTGATTCGTCACCAGTTATGACATTTTTGAGCATATCGGGATCATCATTGGCTCTTCAAAATTTGGGAAAAAATTGCATCGCACGAGCCAATAGAAATGCCGATGTCTTTATCCACTTCTCTAATTTGCATCACTTCTTCAACGCTTTCATCAGTTATGTCACATCTCACAAAAAAAAAGTAAACTGCCTGAGACTCTGAACCTGTGTTGGGGACATGGGTACCAACATTACAAAGATCACCTTACTTTTTGAACACCCCACGTATACCCTTTATATACTGTTTTATACCAATTCTGAGAAAATGTTGCCGATCTCACATTTGAATCACGCTTGTCTCGAATAATAATAATTCGGTAAGTTTTAAGTCATTTTAACTGCTGCCGAATATCACAAGATCATCGCGTCGCATTCCGCATTTTCTGATGGCAAAATTGGTTTTCCTTTCATCCTCTCGTCATTTGAAATTCAATACAAGGAAAACTCGGAATTTAAGGCATACACAAGACGCGAAGAATGTTTAACTTCTTCGTCATATTTTAGCATAAGAAATTTTTAACGGAAGATCGTCTATGGTACATAATACTTTTAAATCGAACGTTTCTTTCACTTTCGCAGTGGTTGAACAAAACTTATTGGAGGTATTGACAGAATATCGATTTCAAATGTCCTCAAAAATAATTTTCGATGTATCGATATTTTAATCCCTTCACTTATCCAACGCATCCAATCGATGAGAACCAAGACTGTAAAATATGGTTTTCTGAAGACGTTGCACAAGCTTTTCGGTTTATGGCATCGAACTCGTCACTTCAAAAGCCGGGTTTTTCAACTTTTGTCCAATTATCTACAGGAAGTAAACTTACGACATGATAAAATACTCGGATGTCATGAAAACCTGAACAGTTTTTGCTACTTTCAAAGTATAGGCTTCACTTGCTTCTGAAACTTACTTGTTGAGTCAATGTAAATTTAATCCAGATGTATATTGATTAGAAGCTCATGTTCTAAGCTACAATCTTGAGCGAAAACTTACCATTACGAAGTGATACATAGGTTGACGTAGAATAAACATATAAGGTTGCTGCAATCAAGAGAGTACTTCCTAAATACTCCTCTTATTTGTTGGTACAGAGTTGATTGCTCCACGGTGAAAGTAAAAAACACTTCGATCTACTTCACTTTCGATAATTTTTGTGAATTCTTCACATATATTAGTCACAAGAGGGTTTTTTACACTCTACGTAGTCCATAACTTTTTGTAAAAACATTAACGAACGTCCATCTTTTGGAACCCATTATTTGGTGCAGAAAATCGAGGTAAAATAATAAAACGTCCATTATTCGTCCAAATTGGTTGGTCACGTAACCTTGACGCACCGCATCCTGTCGATTTACGATTCGTATTCTGTCCTTAAGAAGTGCTCTTAAGATAGGGTAGATTTTTAAGTCGGAGAAACCGTTTAAAAGGGAGCGCTAGTCTACAGATTATATTATTATGTGTTTATAGTCGTAGTTTTTATTGTAGTTTACGAGTGCGAGGTTAAATGAAACGGATATTTTTCTAAAGTTTAGTCACATTACGATACATTAGATGATTACGATTCAACGTGCCGGTGTAGTTAACTTAATTTCTAACGTCGTTGTATATTATTACTTAATAAAGTTTAACTGTGCGAAGACGCGAGTTTTTTTTTGTCTTGTCTTATTTAATAATTATTGGGAAGTAGGGTAGGGTAGGGTCTCTTGCAATCAAGTTTCGCTTATATGTATTATCATGAAATACATATATTAATTAAATACATAAAACTAGCGAGCAAAACGATGTACTTCTAAAACTTTGTGTTTTTCGGCATTCTACAAATTTAAATATACAAAAATCAACAAACACCTATAAACTAGAAACGTATTTTTGGATATATTAAAGAACATATTAAAATACAAAAAATCTATTAAGCATACATAACAACTATTTATAGGTGGTAGGTAAATAATAATATGTATTTATATGCACCCTCGTTTGCACATAATATAAAAAATACATATTACTACATAATATACTTAAATCTAGTTTAAAATTTTACCATACTTTTTTTTTTCTGCGGATATCATCCTATTTACCTATATTATTATGTATAATATTTTGAGCTTACCTCCCAACTAATAACACCGCTAATAAGCAGCACGAACACAAAACTTTTAAGTCTTTGTGCGTTTTTGCTTGTTTTCTGGTAAAATGTTCATTGCAGCATTGCCTTGCTGCAGTTCAATATGCACCAATCCGGACGGATAATGGTTGGTTTAGATTTTGATTCCATATCAGTTTGAAATCGGATCGCGAGCCTAAAATCCCAGCAATGCTTTTGCCGTCTTTTGCGACGCTTTACGGTAACCTAGAAAGCTTTTTACCTTTGCTTGCCCGAAACATCAGTACTCTCAGCAAATGCCTTTAGGAGGGCCGGAAATCTCTAAAGTTTTTTTCCTTGGCTTTTCTAAGGGGTTGCAATAAGATATTCGCAGTACGCGAGTTTCAACGCCAGCTCCGAATAGATCGGGTTTGGGCCACAGAAGTAAAAAAGAAGAAGACAACGTTGGCGGTCCATGGTCACGGATGGGTCTTTGGCCGATAGATGGAGCGGGTTTGGACTGTTTGGTATTTATCTTACCTGCCTAATCTATCGGTTCCGTTTTTCGACAGCGATGCGATGCGGAATGTCGGGCATACCGACGGGAATATCAGGAACGCTCGACGCGACGGCGAAACAATTCCGCTCCCGTTTATCGATTCGCATTGTTTCGTTATTAATATTCGAAGGATTGGGGGAAGGGGGTGGGGGAGGTTTGAAAAAAAGGCGAACTTTTTTAATCACGCGCGCGGGCGGCGCGAATACATCTAGTTAAAAGTTTTGATTGCGATAGGCCCGGCACGACAAACGCAGACGATACCGTTTTCACGGATGGCCTCGATGTAAAACCTTTTTTTTCACTCTACCGGTAAGGAAGGAATGTATCGGTGCTTTTGAACGCCGAGATCGGTTTTGGTTACGCCAACATTCCAAAACAATACAATAAGAACGAAAAATATAAAAATTGCGTAAGAACAAGCTACCGTTTATGTCAGAAAATCAAACAAAATGTCGAGCATCGAAACAGGGCCTACTAAATTTTGACGAAATTTTTATTCCGATTCCATCTTTTAACTGAGATTGTTATTTTTAAATTTCGTTTTGAATTCCTTTTTAAATTCTTCCTTTTTTTTTATTAATACATACGCCAATAGAGTTTTTCAATATTTTAATTTTTCTAAAAAAAATACTAGTCCTCCACAGATCATTCTTGATCTTAGCGTTATTCGCAGATAAACACAACGGAATTTGAATTAGACGTTACAGGATGTTCAAAATAAACGAATAGATTTTGATCATTTTAAATTGAATAATCGCAATTTCCTTAAATTAGTTTGTCCGAAAGACCATACAAGAACTTGCAACTTATATTTAGTATAACGTTAGTTGGCTATGGCAAAATGACATTGTCAAATTTTTACCCGACTACTGAGTATATAAATTCGTAATTTATGTTGTGGAGTTGGTAAACCAAAAAAAAGGTAAGTATGGGATTTTCCTAAAGCTGCCAGTCAACAAAGAAGGTGATGGCCACGATCTTTTGGGATTGTGAAGGAATTCTTTTGACAGATTTTAAAGAAACTCATACCAATGCGAGACTGCATACGTGTAGAACGTCGACGAAAACTGACCAGAGGCGTGCGTCTTTTGCACGATAATGCACCTGTCCATACTGCTGGTGTTGCACAAGCTGCCATTTTAGGGAGTGGGTTCCAACAGATAGATCATCCTTCCTATAGTCCAGAGATGGCCCCCAGCGACTCTTATTTGTTTGGATAATTGAAAAAGGATTTACGTGGAGGGCGGTTTAACGACGAAGTTGAGTTAAAAGTGGCTGTTTTAGCTCATTTTGCAGACAAACCAAAAGAATATTTTTTTAAATGGATTGAGTTGTTAATAAAGAGATGTAATAAGTGTATTGAAGTTAAGAAGGATTATATTGAAAAATAATAAAAAATTGTTACTCTACTTTGTTTCTTTCATATTCAGGCCCGGAAACTTTGGCGCTGCCCTCGTATATTAAAATACTAAAATGAATGTCAGTAATCATATTCAACGAGTCCGAGCGTTACTTACTAGAGATTTTCCATTGAGTGTTAATTTGTGTCAATGGTTACAGTTAACACTGCAAAAGAGCTGAAAGATCGCGCAAGAGTTTCCTGCGATTTAATAAGAAACACAGGAGGTATACTTCCATGTATGAGGGGCCACAATTTCAACACCTTATGTAGTTGCTATGTTCTACTTTTTTTTTTTCAAAAAGCTGTTAATTTTGTTAATAATTATTAATAATAGCTAGAATTTTTATAAAATAAGAACAGTCTTCTAATTTTTTCCCAAAGGACTTAGTTGATAATTAGATATTTTGTCCATAGGCAGCCAGTGGCACGCCACTGATTTACTTAAGAAAAATAATGACAGTTGACAGAAATCAGTGGCATATCATTAATGTCAATGTAAATGTGCTGTGGCTTTAAAAGTCCGTAGAACAAAATTCAAAAATGCTAATGCAATGTTGTCAGGTTTACCACTCTTGCGTCACACGTCATAATTTTGTTATTTTAAATGGCACGCCCTGCATATTTTTGTTGCGATCAATTGCCAGACATGGCGACGATTAAAGTCTCCCGTATTCAAAAACCCGCAAAATTCCGAGACGTTATTAACAGTGGTAAATCTGACAACGCTGCTGTCATCATTTTTGCATTCTTCATGTGTTCAATTTTATCCTTCCAGCTTTGGCAGTGTTGGATTTATTTATGCGTTCAAATAAATAAACAATAATAATATATAATTAATTAAATAAATTAATCAGTTAAATATATTATATTCAAACGGGTCGCGGGTTGGGGGGGGGGAGTGAGGGAGTAAGAAAAAGTAGCAACAAGTAGCGTAATCTCGTGTTATCGGTGTCAAAGTGGTCGCGTGGAGCGGCGTCGTCCGGCGTCGCGACGCCAGTTCGACGCGATCCCGAGGACGAGGCTGACGCGCGCTCCCCCGGCCTATTAAGTTTCGCGAAAAAGTTTCGACGCTCCTTTATCGGTAAGTTTTTTTTTTCACCGTCGTCTGGTATATAACATATTGGATAATATTTTATTAAAATGTAATAGATGTTATATCGAACGATCGTTGTAACAAATAATTAATAAGCAGAATTATTAGAAAAAAAAAGAAGAAATAACCTTTGTAGTTTCTAGCACAAAAATAGGTAATTTATGTTGTTCTGGGATATTTAACAGTTAAAACAGTTAATTAAAACAAATAATGAAAATAATTAATAAGCAGAATTATTAGAAAAAAAAAGAAGAAATAACCTTTGTAGTTTCTAGCACAAAAATAGGTAATTTATGTTGTTCTGGGATATTTAACAGTTAAAACAGTTAATTAAAACAAATAATGAAAATAATTAATAAGCAGAATTATTAGAAAAAAAAAGAAGAAATAACCTTTGTAGTTTCTAGCACAAAAATAGGTAATTTATGTTGTTCTGGGATATTTAACAGTTAAAACAGTTAATTAAAACAAATAATGAAAATAATTAATAAGCAGAATTATTAGAAAAAAAAAAAAACAAATGAAACAATTTCTGTGGTTTCTAGCACAAAAAAATGTAATTTATATTATTCTGGGATAACACAGATTGGAACTATTTATTAGAATGTAATGTATGTTATATCGAATGATAGTTGTAGCAAGTAATAAAAATAATTAGTAAGCAGGATTATTTAAAAATAAAAAAGATATAATTTTTGTGCTTTGTCGCAAAAAAAGGTAATTTGATAGTTTTGGTTAGTTTTGTTTAGTAACAAATAATAAAAATAATTAATCAGTAGGATTATTTGAAAAAAGATTGACATAATTGTTGTGGTTTTTAGCTAAAAAAGGTAATTTATATTTTTCTGAGATAAAACAGACTAGATCATATTTTATTACAACGTAATGTATTGTATTGAATGTAATGTTGAATTGAACGACAGTTGTAACAAATAATGAATATTATTAATAATCAGGATGATTTGAAAAAAAAAAATGACATATTTTTTGTGGTTTTTAGGAAATAATGGTAATTTATATTGTTCTGGGATATAACAGATTGGATAATATTTTATTAAAATGTAATGCATGTTTATTAAACGATGGTCGTAACAAATAACAAAAATAATGAATAATCAGGATTATTTGAAAAAAAAAAAGAAATAATTTTTGTGGTTTTTAGCAAAAAGAAAGATAATTTACTCTATTGATGGGACGATGGTATAGGAGGAAAATGAAACGATTCTTCATAGATCAAATTATGTTTTGGGACGCCCCTGGAACCAATACCCAATACCAAAATACCATGTCGAGATCAAATTGTGCGTTTGGGAATCTAGAAAGCATTTCCCGTCAGCTTGTGGGGCTTTGAATTAACCAACCTAGCACAAATTTGAAAAATAAAAAAAATCCAAATCAACTAACCAAAAAATACAAAAACAACGAGAAAAAAAAATGTTACGTAATAACGGGTTGTAACGGGGGAAGACCCTGACTTTTACGGGAGCACATGTAGGATCCCGCGAGGCAAAATAAAATCTGCATATAGACTAGCCCCGCTTTGGTACTTGACCGCGTTTTTCGACGGTGCGAATTAACCTACAAACGCAAAATCGCAGGCTCGTTGATTCCAAAAGTTATGACAAAATGGTAAAATACGAATACGAATACTTTATTAATGTTAGTATCACGGATGATTTACGTACGTCGAACAAAAAAGAATTGAATAACATTAACAGTCGAAATTCTATATGACGAAATTGAAGGGACTGCTTTTTTTCGCTATAAGGAGTATATTATAATATTTAATTGTTTTATAAGTATATTTTAACATCTACTTAGGAAAATTTTATATAAATATTTAAGGACTACATTTAATGTTTCAAATAATAGGTCATTTTCTTTTAAATTTTTTTAATATGTCCATACGCATCTCGTACTTTGGCTTGTATTTTCACCATTTCTTCCCCATGACACATAAAAAATTTCTCTAGCAGCTTAACTGAATATACGGCTTGTTGAATAGTAGGTGGTGGTTCCAAATCAACTTCTTCATCTTCTTCTTCTTGGTGCTCTTCCTCACCCTTTCTTGCTTGTTGTAATATGGCTCCCTCTGTCAAGTCTGCTGTTGTAGGCGAATTCTGGTGTATCGCCACGAAATCTTGCAACTCCTCACTTCTAAACGTAATGGTTGTTTGAAACTGTATCAGGTAGCTAACTATACAGGCAGGTATAAAATCATGCCAAAATGATCAGCAACAGATTAATTTTTAGCTAAATCTATAGATTATTGGTATTGGTATTAAAGGGGGGCGCCCTCGCGGGCGTCCAAACACTTAGGCCACCAGATGGGCCCGTTGTGCCCCCAGGCCGCTCTAGAGGGCGTCCAGAATGCCGCCCCTCCTGTAGAAGGTCAGCAACTCCTTTAGCCCAATACCGTGCACTGAGTCCGGATCGATCAGGGCCGTTCCGAAGACTCCCAATCTTGCCCATGTCAAGGCAGGGCACTCGGTGAGCAGATGATACGGGGTCTCCTCCCCTTCCATGCACCACCTACACTCCGGGTCGTCTCCAATGCCTAGCAAGCAGAGATGCCTCCTAAGCCTGCAATGTCCTGTGTAGGCCCCTGTTAGTGCTCTACACTCCCTCCTGGTCAGTCTAAGCAGCTCCCTGGTCCGAGGAAGGGCGGGCCCATCCATCATTCCCGGAGCAACTCTCCAGCCCCCCGCGGCCCGGTCTCTCAAATCTATAGACATTGAAATATATAATCTGAAATTAAGTTTGGCCTACAAACAAATAGGTTTGGTATAGGGTGGCCACCCCCTCAAAGTTGTATCTATTATTTATTTATAAAAAGTGATGAGCGACATGCTAAATTTTGCTTGCAAGCTTGCAAATTATTTTTTATAAACAAATGATCACATTTTCCTACAAATAAACTGGTAGGATTTTTCAGCCCTACAATTTAACGATAACAGCAGCAACTGTAGAACACCAAAATTAAATGAAACTTCATGACATTTTCTATCTAAATGCCCTACATAAAAACAAACCTCTCAATTACGGTCTAACCTTTAAATTTAACTTTTTTTTGTTCTTAAAATATTCTTACAGCCATTATCTATGTTTTATACAAATGAGTTTAATTAAGTTGTTTCACAATTATTTATAATTTAATAAATCAACATTTATTTATTTTTTTCATATTTTTATCGTTTCTCTTCTTTCGCGAAAATCAGGTTTATCACGGAGTATATTATAAAGAAAACGCTCCATGATCACTTTCACAATTAAATGTTACGAAAGAAAATTAATTAACACGTGTTGACAAACCAAGTAAACAAAATTTTTTAATGCACAGTGTATATTGTATGCGTTGCTATGTTACGCGCATGCGCGTTGATGCGAATACGTACCGCCGATTTGATATAAGTATTTTAGAAATTTTTCAGTGGACTGAAAAAAACTGCCATTTTATTTGTAGGACAAATGTTGTTTTAAATTATTGATCTGATAATGTCAAAACTTAGATAAATACACACTTTTACATAATAATCAATTTGACATAATTTGATACCTGTTCATTCTTTCAGCCACCTGTTTTGCAACTTTTCGGAAAATAATAGCAGGGCGTCTTACTAAATCGAATCCACAAAAATCTTGCGGATGGTTTTTAAAAATAGTTTTGTACAACAACTTCAAGGTGTAGGACTGAAAAATCCTACCGGTTTTTTTTGTAGGACAATGCGATCATTTGTTTATAAAAAGTAATTAGCATGCTAGAGTAAAAAATTTAACATGTTGCTCATCACTTTTTATAAATAAATAATAGATACATCTGTGAGGGGGTGGCCAGATAGATTTAGCTAAAAACTAAGCTGTTGCTGAACATTTTGGTATGGTAACTAAATTGACGTGATTTTATACCTGCGTGTACAACAATTTTCGTAGAGGAAAAGGTCGGGCGTTTTGATGAAATGAAACGATTTCCAAAGTATTAGCTTGTTCCTTATCATTTTGAAAAAAGGGCTCCCGGACTAGTAGATTTACAATTTTTTACAATTTACAACACAAGGATATTTAAAAACTGTCTTATATAACCGTTGCACGTATTCGGCGTTAGATGAAAAAAAAAACATTTCATCGATCGCGCGAGGGGTTTAAGGGGGTGGGGGGACGGTAACGTAACCCGTTTCGGCGGCGCCGTAAATTTTTAAAAAGCCATAAAGCCCACCCCACGAAGAAAACCATGAAACGCGATATTTTTTTTTAATTCGTTTTATTTTTTCACGCCCCCCCCCCCCCCCTCCCCACCGTCGCCGCCCCCCTCAAACCATCAACATGCAAATTCGTCGCGAAAGTTCGACGGAATTATTTCTGATTCGAGGTGGCGGGGGCGCGAGGTGAAGGGGGTGGGGCGCCGCTGACTGAAATTTATTTAATCCGCGGAACACAACTTCCTGGAACTTTCGGCAATTAATTGGCCCGGAATTGGGGCACGTCCCGCCACTCATAAACCATTTATAAAAGGTTTATGCACTTTTATTCTTTCCGGACTGGGACCGAAAAAGCTACCATTTTTTTTGCGCAAAATATATCTATATATTTCAAAATATATATTTTGAAATGACAATTGTTTCGACAACACCGTGTTTTTATAGAATGTAATATTTACAAACTACCTGCTACTATATATATACCGAAAAATGACGATAAAACCTTAATTTAAGGTATTTAAATCTAATTGATCGTTAAGCAATAAATTTGAATGTCTCATTTTGTTAATCTCCATGGCTTTCAATAAATTTAATTTTCCACTTTTTGCGGCTGTATGTACGAGGGCAGCGCCAAAGTTTCCGTGAGTGAATATGAAAGAAACAAAGTAGAGTAACAATTTTTTATTATTTTTCAATATAATCCTTCTTAACTTCAATACACTTATTACATCTCTTTATTAACAACTCAATCCATTTAAGAAATATTCTTTTGGTTTGACTGCAAAATGAGCTAAAACAGCCTCTTTTAACTCAACTTCGTCGTTAGACCGCCGTCCACGTAAGTCTTTTTTCAAATATCCAAACAAATAACAGCCGCTGGGGGCCATATCTGGACTATAGGGAGTGTGATCTATCTGTTGAAACCCACAATCTAAAATGGCAATTAATTATGACAATTATTTATGACTGCGTTCGTGTGTGAATGTTTATGGTAAATGGAAAAATCTAATTTGCTTTGCGTTTTAGTAATAGTTAAGTCTAAAATAATTAATAGAGTTATCCTGTTCAATCTCGATAGTGAATTTTATACGATTATGTAATTTAAAAAAGAATTCAATTGTCTGCCGGTTCCAACAAAGCAAGCAAAGACATCATCCACGTATCTATACCATCAGAGAAAACTTTTGCTTAAAATAAAAGTGGGTTTCCCATAATCAAACCTCCCTTAGAGATGTAGATCTGTCCATTAAATTCAAAATAATTTTGGTCTAAAGATACTATTAAGCAATCTAATAATTATGCTACACACTTAAACACAGAAAAACACATTTTGACACAATTTTGATATTTTACAAACAGCCAGAAAAAGTAGAAAAGAAAAAAAGAAAGCCATGGCGATTAACAAAATGAGACATTCAAATGATAATGTTCAATTAGATTTAAATACCTCTCCTATTGAACTAAAATTCTCACAACAACATTAAATTAGGTTTTATTGTCATTTTTCGGTATATATAGTAACAGGTAGTTTGTAAATATTACATTTGATAAAGACACGGTGTTGTCGAAACAATTGTCATGTCATAATATATAATTATATATATGTATATATATATATATATATATATATATATATATATATATATATATATATATATATATATATATATATATATATATATATATATATATTATATAATATATATAATATATATAAGTTTTAGTTCTTATTTATTTTGTTGAATAGGTTTTCATCAAGTAAAAGCCACCTCAGTTCAATTTTCATAATATATCCATTGAATCATTCGTAAACATCACATATACAGTGCTACTAATACTAATTGAATGTCACTAATTAAGGTGCCGATTATTGGGTCCGTTTTAAAAAGAAAACTTCATATGAACATACGTCCTAAACGATACAAGGTGGTAAAATTTTCAAAAATAAAATATGTTTTTTTAATATCCATTTTAGATATTTTAATTGAATTTGGCGCACATGTACCTTTGATAGTACGCCACTGATTTCTCTTTAAATAAAAATTGCCTTACGATCATTTCTAAAGAAACTGAATTTCTTGATTTTTCTTTCAATTCGATGATACGGTTTTGGTTTAAAACAAATAAAAACCTCTTCTCCGAATCTACATCCTGTGTATCTTATTAAATCGCAGGAAACTCTTATACGAGCCTTCAGCTTTTTTACAATGTTAAACCAGACTTTCAAGATACCCCCATAAGAAAAAGTCCAAACTATTTAAATTTGAGGACCTAGGGGGCCATGGTTTTATAAAATATTATACTTCTAACAGTATTGGCAAATCCTCTCCCAAAATCAGGCGACGATAATAGCCATTTAGCCTTTTTGGCAGGAAAAACTGTCCAATCGGGTAATTTTCATCAATTCTAGCTCAAACATAAACCGAAAACTGTTCTTGATGTTTAAATTCCACGACTGACTGCATGGGGGTTTTCATCGACCCAAATTGCATTTCTGGAAAGGTTAACTTCATCTGTAAAGAGTATTTTTTGGTCAAACGAAGTATAATGCGCAATTTCGTCCACAAACCATTGACAAAAATATTAACAATGTTTCCAACTATTGTACACACCATTTTCTCGAGATAACGAACTTTTGTACGATTTTTTTCTTTTCTTTCTTTTCTGTCTCTCTCCGTAGACGCCGTTTAAAAATAATAAAATCCATTAAATACCAATCATAACAATTCACGTGCGCCACTGATAATTTAAAATAAATTATTGTACATTGACCCTCCCCCCCCCCCCCCCCCAACCGGTTCCGTCGGGACCCGACGCCAATATCCAGTTCCCCTCTCCAACTCCTCGTCCCCCCCTCACCCCCCGCGAACAAACACGAAAAAAAAATCAATTAATCGAACCTCGCACAATGGAGAGTCATCTCGGAAGAAAAGCATTCCGGGGAAATATAATAAAAAAAAAAATCCGAGCGACCCGGCCCGACACAAAAGCGGATAATCCGTCGAGGAATCCGTGGGCCGCCACTGTCATTGTTCGCGTGGTATATATAATATATATGCTGTGGTCAACATCCGCCCCGTTTATTTTCCATTTTGACGATTTTTATATCTCAATTCTTGCGCATTTCGTCCTAACGACCTCCGGTATTTTTTTTAAAACTGATTTTACGATGATTTAACACGGACGGGGGCGGGGCCGATCGAAGTCCTTTCTAAACGTTCCATAAATCAGGTTAAATACTTCGTCAATCGACCTAAATCGTCGTAAATCTAGTAAATTACTGCACTTGTACCGTACAAACGAGAAATCGTCAGAACGGGACAAGGTTGATCGATAAACCGCAGCAAATCGTCGTAAATCCCGAATAAAACTTGGTAAATCACCGCAATTCTTGCGTGCTGCACGGTTTAAACGACAAATCTTAGGGCAGAGGTCGGGGCTGATCGAATTCCGCTTTAAATCATCGTTAAATTGTCAATAAATTATGTTAAATACTTGATAAATTAGCTTAAATCTCGAAAATCACCGCGGTTCTCTGGAGTTGTCCCGTTTAAACTACAAATACTCGGGAGGGGACAAGGCCGACTGAAATGTAAATCCTGAATTAAACCGCGTAAATCACCGCTGTTCTTGCTGGCTGTACTGTTTAAACGACAAATCGTCAGGGAGTTTCCAAATCCTTCCTAAACGCTCATTAAATCGTTTATAAATCACGCGAAATACTCGATAAATTACCGTGAATCGGCGTAAATCCCGAATAAAACCTCGTAAATCGCTGATGTTGATGGTTATTGAAACGTTTAAACCGTAGTACGTGTATCCGGAGCCTTCTGAAAATAAACCGCACTATTCTGAAAACTCCGCGGGTACATCTGAACGTGGTGAATCTTAGATGTATACATTTCCTACAAACAAATAAAATAAAATTAGGCGTTGGCGCGATAACCAATCCGATAATAAGTTCGGATGAAAAAATATCGCCTTGCGGATCTCCAGACAGCGATCGTCATCAATCAACGATTAATAAAAGCTTCCATCCGGAAAGTTTGAAAACTTGACTGATGGCGTCGGGAATCCATTTAAAAATTTAAGAACGTGATCGATGCCACCGACGAATTACTGATGAATTTGGTAGTTTTTGAAGATAATAAATGTTCAAAGTGCCTTCCTTCTATGCAGGATTTAATCCTGCGTCGTGTGTTAAACACGGCCGCACTGATTTCGGCTCTCGAAAGGTTGGCTACAGCGTCTCGACAACATTTTCAGGGGTTGTAACACGAGTTTGATAAATAATATCTTTTATTCTACCCCAAAGGTAAAAGTCCAGGACAGTTAGGTCTGGAGATCTCACGGGCCAAGGAAATGGAATGAATAATTTCTGTCGAGATGGTTTATTTCTTTTATGGTTTGCTACCTAGTACTTAAAAGGCCAGTAATTAATAAAATTGGCCTTTAACGATATCGACGAGTGACTAAAGCTGAGTTTTTATTAAAGAAAAAGTGAAAACAGATAAGGACATCACAACAATGGTATCGTAAAAAAACTGATATAAACTAAGGTAAATAAAAAAAAATTATTTCAATAAAAACCTGATTGGTGGCCACTTCACTCTCTAAAGGTAGAGTAAAACGCCCTCTATTGACCGTTTCAGAACCTCAAAAACAATATCCAGCCGAATAATTATTTTTCTTCAAAATTTTATGCCCTTACTGTTGGTAATTTGAAGCACGCTTTACCTCTGCATATCTACTCAAAAATTAAATTTTGAAGGGTGGGGGGGGGGAGGGGGAGGCGTCTCACGCGCGTCGCGACGGTATTAAATTTAAGCGGGAGCGTCTTTCTCGGGTAATAGATCGCTCTGTTGATCGATACGCGTGCAAACTTATCAAACGCTCTCGCGCTTTCTCTTCCTTTTGGTTTAATTCGTGCCATTGATACTACTACGTCGCACGCTGAGCGGGGGAGGAAATCTCCCACTTCCGACGCCCGCGACGCCCGAGCGATAATAATCACAGATCTAGGATTACAGAAATAAACGCGTTAATATAAAATATTTAATTCATATATTCTAAAGCCATGTTAGCCAAGTAACATTTTATTACATCTCTTTATTAACAACTCAATCCCTTTAAAAAAATCTTCTGGACTATTGGGAGGATGATCACTCTGTTGGAATCCACACTCTAAAATGGCAGCTTGCGCAATACCAGCAGTATGGACAGGTGCATTATCGTGCAAAAGACGCACGCCTCTGGGCAGTTTTCCTCGACGTTTTACACGTATGCAGTCTCGCCATTTATGTAATAATGTTGCGTAACATTTACCATTGACAGTGGCACTAGATTTTTTAAAATCAATCAAAAGAATTCCTTCACAATCCTAAAAGATCGCGGCCATCACCTGTTTTGTTGACTGGCAGACTCTGAGTTTTCTTGGAGGTGCTTCACCCTTACGACGCCACTCGATGATTCTTTTTCGATAGAGGGTCATAATAGAGAACCATAGTTTCATCTCCCGTCACAATAGTTTCTATCACAGGCTTCGGTTCCGACTCACAGAGTACCAAAAAAGACCGCGCACATTCGACACATAGCCGAAAGGTTTTTAGAAACCCATCTTGCACTAACCTTATGCACACCTAAATGATCATGCAGGATTCGACGAACACTACATGTTTCAAGAATAAACTATAAGATACTTCTTCTAGCAATACTGACAAATCCTGTCCTAAAACATGCCATTTAGCCCTTCTGGCAGGGAAAGCTGTCCAGCCCAAACATTTACCGAAAACCGTTCTTGATGTTTCAATCCTACAACTGACTACATGGGGGTGTTCATCGACCCAAATTGCATTTCTGGAAAAGTTAGCTTGATCCGTAAATAGTATTTTTTGGTCAAACAAGGGATAACGCTCGGTTTTGTCCAAAAACCATTGACAAACATTAACACGGAAGGGAGAATCTCTGGTAAGTAAAACTTGGACTCGTTGAAAATGACATGGGTACAATAGAAAATCGTGCAAAATTTTCCATACCAAGATATTCGAGATACTCAGGTTATTGCCCGCTTCTTCAATTTCTGCAGTTCTTACAGGCCCCTTATAAAATGATTATTGGCCTTCAAAGTACTTATTTAATAAATAATAAAACATATATATTTTTTTAATATCTGTAATACGACTCTGTGTGTTTTGAAAATAGACCAGTGGCGGGCTTACATGTGTTTGGCAGGTGTTGATGATCCTACAGGGTGTTCAAGAGAAACCAATATAATTGGTCCATTTTAAATAGAAAAAACGCAGTATATATTATGACTTTTTCTTAAAGATTTTACAAAAACCAACTCTCTTATACTCTTTCATATACATATTTTTAATAGTTTGCGATTTTTAACTTTTAAAATATTTACCCTTCTTTCTGTCTAGACTGTTGTAATAACATTGGCATTGTCAAATTTTTGACACCCATTGGTTTTAATAAATTATTTCAAAAATGTACGAATACGAAGCCGTGAGGTGTATTTTTGGAATCTAGTGCTCTGTCTGTAAGAGTTATTATTTCTGTTCTCAAGGTGGTTGTTTGACAGTTGTTTGACATCAGCTTGTCAAATCAATTCTGCGCGTCTTATTAATTTGATGTTTAAAATAATCCGAGCATTGTTATTTTAAAAAAGAACGATCGAGGTTGTTAACAAGATTGTTTTCGAAAAATCGTCACCGTAGATGAAAAAGAAGCTTCGCGGTTTCTTGTTCTAGAGAGACGCATTGTTTTTCTATCGGGCTCCTGCGGACCACGATGGAACTTTCGCAAAATTTATTTCTTTTTAATTACGGCAAACTTTGATAAATGTAATCATTTCATATGAAACTTTTTCAAATATCCCGCGCACCCTGTATGACAGACGAAACCTGAAACTCCCTCTCGACACAATTTTCGAGAATATTTGAACCAAATTATCCCATGTTTTGTAGTACCGTTGCCGGTACTACAAAAAATTGTCATGTCAAAATATATAATTTCGTGAAAATCTGAACTTTTAGTAGTTATTTATTTTGATAAATGGATTTTCATCAAGTAAAAGCCACCTCAGGTCAATTAGGAAACATCCCGTATATACAGAAATTTGGTAAATGGATTTTGTGCTTGTTCGCATCGTGTGCTTTTTTTTAAGTCCACCAGTGGCGTACGTGCGCGATTCGCACCCTCGACAGGCTCTGTATACGTGACATTTTGTTTCGCTTCCTTTTTAAGTTTTCAAAATGGACGTTACGCCGCCCCCATAATTATAACCTGTTAGATAACGCCCCCCGGGGGGATGGTTTCAATGGGGTGAAAACGCAACGGGGACCTAAAATCGCTCGTCAAAGCTAACGATCAGTTACAAAGGTCGATTAAAAAAAAATCAATCGAAAATTGGATCCACTTCGACGTCGACAGTAATAATAATAATAATAATTTGTCGAGGCTCTCGCCCCCGTCACCCACCCCCGCCACCCCACTTCTCCCGCTTCGCTCGTATTATTTCAATAAAACGCGAACAGTCGGCGTTCTGCTATAAGCCGCCGCCATATTGATTACTTTTAACAAAGTTGCCCGATGCACTCGCTGCCGTATAAATTTTATTACTTAAATTATTATCGGAACTCGGTACGGATTTTAGATGAAAAATTCCCTAAATGGGCGTTTTAATTCGAATAGGTCTCTACAGAAAGACGGGATAGACGCTATGGTGTCAGGTGTTGGGTCGGTATGTTATGCCCCGGTCAGAGCAGTTATACTTCGACCAGAAATATAGCGCTTTTACAACCGAACCCGCGATTAACTTTGCCTTCTGTTTAACACTCCAAAACCGCAGCCCTTGTCGAGCAGATTCTTACCCGTAACCATTCCAGGACCGTCCTAGGAATTTATCTACCAAGTATGACCAGAAGACGCAGAGTAAACGACTCCATAAACTTTTATTCTTGCCAATAACCCACCCCTACTCTCCGGTTAACTTAAATTTCTTTGAATTTCCTAATTTAAATTGTCAAAAAAAAAACGTGGCAACTATTTTTTGAAATCATCGAATCGAAACGTCTTTGTTGATTCGACGATGCGGAGAATAACTGCTTGCTAAAAATTATATTCATCTCGGTGTCGGACGTAGGGTTTAACTTCCTAACCGGCTTAGATGTAGGCAACCCGTCGAACGTAGCGCGAGATTAATTTGTCAAACTCGACAAATCCGATTCGGATAAACTCGCCCGACCGTGACGGCGGTTCCTATTAAGACGAAGACGAATTTAACGCGTTTTAGCAACACCCCGTATGATTCGCAAAGGCCGCGAAACGAATGACATTTCGAAAGGTCGAACAATGGGCAACGCACCAGGAAATGTCATCGATAACGAAGTAAACTTTTCACCGCCAACTTCGCGTTAATCCTTAATCGCGTTTATCATTTAGGCACTTTTTAATAACTCCAAAGTTTCCAAATATCCTGAAACCGAAACGGTACTACTTCGCGACGCGCAGCGTTCTGCGCGGTCGCGCCCATCGATTTCAATGTCATGGAAGGACACGCGAGCGGCAAAGATAATTTTCGATTTGCGCGGTTACCACGAAAGCGTCGGCCCGTTTTTATAGAAAATACGCGATATAGCGTTCATTTAACGCGTTTCGCATATTCCGGCCGCCGTCTCGGCGTCGGTTCGACACGGTTCCGAGCGCGGTACTCGGACGAGTCTTCCTCCACAACGTTCAAATCGATGGCCGAAATACTCCGCGCATGCGCCACTCGAAGTTTGTTTGAGCGCCACGAAACGGTTTTTACCGTTTGGATTTGCAGTTTGGTTTAAGAAATAATGAGCAAACGTGTAGCTAAAGCTCGGTTTTTGTATCGACGCAGATGTGGAGGCTGACGTACCTGCTCGTGCTGGTCCCGATGATCTGGAGCGTCGCGTCGCGACCGATGGAGCCGGCCGAGTGGCTGCACATCCTGGAGCACACACAGCGGGTCAGCGACGGCGGAACGGACGTGTTTCGCGCGTTCGACGAAGCTCACGGACGGGGTGAGTACCACCGACGTTAAACACGCGTCTCGATTGACCGTTAACGACCGATCACGCACGAAAATTTGACAGCGCCGGTCGCATTTGCGATTTTTAGTTCGCTGATCGGCCGGCGTGGCGCTTTTCCGTCATTGTACGGCAGAGCCTACTGCGTTGTGTTAGGTTACGGAGTCCCTGCTACGTGTTTGGAAATTTAAACGTTATACGGATGAATTGTATGCCGAGATAACCGTTTGCGATGAGATTTATATCGAAAATAAAGGATTCCTCCCATTTTATCGAAAAAACTACTTGCGCGAAGAGAATTTTTTCGATACTGAACAGGCCTAGTTTACAATGAATAAAAAACGAACTGCAATATAGGTTATATCGCTGCTGATGTTTATATACAGGGTGTTTTGTAATTTAATGTCAATAATGAATTAATTAATTGATTCAGAACGTCTTAACTTTTGAGATACAGGGCGGTAAAGTTTTCGATATTTTAATGAAATTTAGGGGCATTTTTGTTTATGGGTATATATTATATGCAGAGAAATTAGTTTTTATTTTTAAGTGAAACCCATACGACGCACTGAAAAAAATTAAGACATACAAAAATAAAGTGCACATTGATAGTTAGAACCGTAATATTGTTATACATATAATAAATATTTAGTTATTGCTGTGAAACAATACACAGCAATACACAGAGAAGTTCGTCGCACACACAGCGTCTGGGGGTAAACTGATCCGATAATGGAAATTCCTGTTACTTATAAAATGCAGGCGATGTCAAGTCCTGACTTGTTCCTTTCTTATTTTAAATGGATGACCACGTAGGTGTTCATCATTGCTTGAGACCATAAGGGGCACGTCAGATGGAAATTGGTCATGCGCAAGCCTATACATTTGAATGAGATCCCCCCGCAGCCGACGCTGACTTAATATTGGCAGACTAAGTATTTCGAGACCGTCATCGTATATCTAAGTTGAAGTGTCCAGCGCGTAGCTGCTCGTTGCACTCTTTCCAGAACATCACAATCACCCAATAGCCATGGGTTCTAGACTGGGGAAGCAAATTCCAGGATGGGGCGAATGTGAGTGGTGAAAAGTATGCAAGCGATGCGAGAACTAGGATTTTTAAAACTGTTTTTTAACAAAAATAACGCGCAGTTTGCTTTCTTTGCAATATTTCCAACATTTGACACAAAGTTTCCATTGATATAATAGTTCAAACCCAGATTGTTCTTGCCAACATGCAGCCCAGAGCACTTTTGAGCATTCAGCGACAATAGCCAAGTTGAACACCACTTGGAAATAGTATTCAAGTCTCTCTGCAATACTTCCGCACGTGTTGAAGGATTTTCAAATAATTTAGTGTCATCAGCATAAGCGCTCACATGAGAATCAATGCTGGAGAGCAAATCCACGGTATCCACTAAGAATAGCACTGGTCCCAGCACCGAGCCCTGGGGAACACCACTAGGCACGTTTTGGTGAAAAAGCGTTACCAATTCGAACTCTGAACGACCGGTGGCATGAGAACGTCGGTATCCACTCTAGCAGTTTACCCCCCACTCCGACCTTTTCAAGTTTAAATAACAAGTGTCGATGTGGCACTTTGACAAACGTTTTTCTGAAGTCGAGGTAAATAATATCCCCCGGATCACCTGAGTCAAGAGATATTGTCCAGTGATTCAAGCATATCAATGTATTTGATATGACTGATCTGCCGGGAACAAAGCAATGCTGTGATATAGGTAAAGTCTGTTCATAGATATGAGAAAGTGATACGAATTAAGGAAAGACCCGGGCAAGCTGTAAGAATGAAATATGGCCGCACAGGTCCGTCCTTTGCTTAGAATGTAGTTAGTTGGTGTTTTGTTAGGAAAGATACTAAACAATATTTATTTATTTGTTTAAGTCTAAAATAAAATTACAAATTATTTTTATTACCTACTTAAATTACTTAATTATTCACATAATATATCAGTATCAGTATCGCTATCATCGCCTTCGACTTCGATATCTATAATTTTGGGGATATTGGAGTTAACACGGGGAAAAACATTGTTACGATGGATGGCAAATTTCAGTTGGTGCCAAACATGATCAATGGGATTAAATATACAGTGGTAAGGTGGAAGGAAGCCTTAAAACTGTATGCCCTAGATTTTTAGCATAATTATCACAGACGTATTCCTTTTGTAGGTTCAAGTTTCGTAGAACCTCAATTAATTGTTTTTTGGTAGAATCTTCGTAAAAATAAATGTCGTTATTATACATCTAGTTTTGGATTGTCGCTTTTGTGTCACATGAGGAAGAGGTTTTAGTCAACTGTCTACTGTGATAACTTGCATTACGCTACTAGGACGAATGTTTGGAACTAGTTTGTTTTTAAACCAACTTCCAAATAAATCACCGGTGGTGTCTTTATGGTAATCCAGAGAAGAATCTTTAATATTTTTCGCAGACAGAGGAAGTCTATTTGGAATCCAACCATCTTTAGAGCTAGCATGTAAAATAATTATTCTTTTACCTCTTTTTGATGGCTCGTTTGTTTTACACTTATCAGTTGGGTCAACCCAACCCTTTTCCAGGGTATCATAAGTGTCGAACCAGGTTTCATCCAAGTAAATAATTGGCCTTTGTTGTTCTCTGTAAATCCTAATTTTTTCTAGATATTCCAGTCGCCATTTCCGAATTCTAAAAGATTCCATTAAAACTTGCCTTTTGTCAATATTTTAAAATCTAAAACCCATGTGTTGAATACACTTCCATAATGTCATGAAAATGTCAGCATCGCTTCTTTTTTTCCTCGCTGGAATGGGATTATTCGCAATTTTCCATACAATTGATGTTGGAATTTTCGTCGACGTAGCCGTTTCTTCCAAATGTGCTTGCTTGCTGGAACCACGTTCAATGAAAGTCAAATAAACATTGTTTATAACTTCCTCAGTCTCAATAGAATAGTGTTTTCTACATTTGAACGGGAGCATCTCCTGAGATACACTAGACTCGCACATATTTTGCATAATTCGCATACGAGTCAACACACGCTGCATTACACACGAAAATGAAAATTGCTCACTTTCTTATCTATGAACAGACCATATAATATGGCAGTGGATCAAAAACGGCAACACCTGATTTACTATAAGGCATTCAAGAACATACATAAAATACACACTAGGCTGATAGGGCGGTAATTTGAAACATCGAGCTTATCACCCTTTTTATAAATCGGTGTTACATTTGCGGATAACCGGGAGTGTGGCAGAGTCCAAAGCCGCAACGCTTTTACTGGAAATTCTATAAGTTCCGGGAGCAGAATATTCTTTTAACTCAGAAATAGTTTTTTTCACGTCCTGTTGGTCCAAGTGAATGTCTTCTAATAAATCTAGATTTATGGGACCCTCATAGTGAGACGGTAGTTTAGCTGGTTGATCAGCAAAGACACTAGCCAAATATGAAGCAAATTCATTTGAAATGAAGTTCCGGTTGTAGTTATGTCTAAATAAAGAAATGAAAACCTTTTTGAAGTACACCCCCAGTATTTCTTATTAAATCGCGGGAAACCAGATTTTTAAGATGACCCCCAAGAAAAAGTCCAAACTATTTAAATCTGCGGACCCAGGAGTTCATGTGATGGAAATATTCTTTTACTGCAAACCTAGTGAGCAGGCGCGCCGTCATATGTGCAATATTGACAAATCCTCTCCTAAAAACAGGCGATAATAATGGCCATTTAACCGTTCGGGCAGGAAAAGCTGCCCAATGAAGTAATTTTCTACAATTCCAGCCCAAACATTTACAGAAAACTGTTCTTGATGTTGAGATGAGATTAATAATATGAGACATTCTAATGTATTGCTTAACGATCAATTAGATTTAAATACCTCTCCATTATTAGGCTTAAATTCAATCGACGGAATGTTTCCTACACCTTCATCACGATCCGGAAGATGTTTAACCCAATTCCCCACTCCGGGTCTGCGGGATTAAGTAACTTACCGTGAAACAGTTATATCCCCCGCACCTGAGGCTTTGACTGATTACCAACACGGACTGTCCTCCGTAACCCCCATAACACCGACTACAACGATTCGCCCAAATCCAATGACGCTTTGCATAATCCGACACTATGATTGTGCGAGATTGAACGGCGTGGACGTATAATTCGACTCCGGAATTGTATACGGGGCTGCCACAACAAGCAACACGTAGTGGAACGTCCTGTGTGTCTTCAAACGTTTGGTAGCCACCATGGTGACAGTATTTAGGTCATATGTAGTGAGAACTTTGTCTTCCTTGCTTTCATGAGAATCCTGCTAGCATGGCAGGAACCTTCTGGTTGTTGGTATGGTTAAGCCGGGATTCGGGAGACCAAAACAGTATGCAGTATTTTGGTTAGTTTGGGTCGATGTACCTGGCTTTGTTCTTGTAAGTATGCTTCTTGATGTGATCGTGATTGCTATTTTGCAGAGTCTTGGGATGATTCCTAGTTTGGTTGCTTCAGAATAGTTAGACTGTAAATTTGGAGGTTTCGTATAGACAGGCGAGACATTATTGCTACTCACTATAGAAAGGAATGCAGCTGTTCTATTCCAGATGACGAAGCCCTAGGTTTGACAATTGCCGCGAATAGAATAAAACTTTATTAACCATTCAGATAAGTTAACAACACCTAGCATGAAGACTCTTCAAAGAATATAGTATTTGGTTAGCTTCGATCGATGTACCTGACTTTGTTCTTGTAAGTATGCTTCCTGATGTGATCGTGATTGCTCTTTTGCAGAGTGTTTGGATGATTCCTAGATAGAAACTGCACTTAGCAATTTGTTGTGCACTTTAGGGATTTTCAGATCTGAAGGAAGTTCACCGCTTGAAAATACGGCTTTTGTTGCAGCTGTCTAAGGTGTGCTTTAGTATTTTTTGTATGTTTTTCAATATTCGTGGTATAAATCTGGAGCAGTTGTTTTGTAGCACGAGATGAATCGAGGCTATTTTCCCCCAATTGACACCATCAAACGATGTACAGAGATTGTCCAGGTCCATCTGAGTAGCTCGTCTAATCTGAGTGTGGTGCTCAGCCAGGGTAGAAACATCTTTATATAATAATAATAATAAAAACGTTTATTGCTAACAGCATGAAAAATTACAATAGAAAGTTAAGTGTAAGTAAACTCTCATTTAAAAAGAAAAATGATAATTCCAGATAGCAAAGAATTAGCCTTTCTATGCTAGAGTACATAAATTTTATTAAACGGATAGCGAGGTGACTTATTTTTAATGATCAAAAAGCAGTTCGGGGAAAATTTGAAACCCTTTGGCGTCTTTGAATTACATAAATCAACCTCAAGCATGAGTTTTAAAATTTTTTGATCGGCTACGTCGAGGCAAGGGCTTTAAACACTAGAAGAGTGGTTCAGCTGAGACAACACCTTAAAGTCGCAAAGCGGATCCGTGGTCTCTTGTGGTAGATAAGAATAAGCTAGTTTTAAGCTTTTCGGTTACATGCTGACGGAGACGAAGGTTAGAAACCAAGAACAAAACCAGGCTTTTACTGGAAGTTGAATTAATAGGTTTAATTTTCAGTAGATGATCCGTAGCAATATTTTAGAAGTTATTCAAATCAGCATTTATAAGTACATTACTTTGCCGAATGTCACTGTCATTGACAGCTGTCTATAGTCGGGTGTCGGCAGTATAATTAAGATGATTTGGAGATATGCGAAACTGAGAAGTATAAATAGCAAACAAAAGATTATCCAAGATGTTCTCAAAATTCGGCTTTGGTCTATTAGACGGAAAGTATATATAGCGTTAGTGTAAAACCATCCAATGGAAAATTTTGAAAAACTAACTTCAACCCTAGTGAAACCATCAAACTCTTCTCAATCATCAATCTGTCGTTAAGGCTTCTTCTCTATCAGACTCCGTGAAAAAATCTGTCTCCCCTAATCCCGAGATTCGCAAACTTTTCTTTTTTTCTTTTCCGTGTCCAGGATCACCATTATGAATAAAGTATTATTCTAAATATTTCGCTCCCAAAATTTGGCCACCTGAAGGGCCTTGTCGTTGCATTTGAGGAGGTCGCCATGAGAGCAATTTGTGCCAAGCAACCCGCACTGCAACAGATGATTGTAGTTCTGTTCCAAGCCGCAGTCACAGGTAGCATTGTCCTGAATGTAACCCCAGCGTAGCAGGTTTGTTTTGCATCTTGTGACTCCTGTGCGTAGCCGATTTAAAGACTTCCAGGTTGCGAAGGGGAGTTCGTCGCCACAGCTTATACTTTCTTTCAGATCTAAGAGCGGATTTTGCACTTTCTCCTGCCATAGATTTAACCTTCGTTGTTCAGGTGTGGTAGTGAGAGGTACTGTTGAATGGATAAAACTCCTCCTTGACTTGAGCCTTGCTGCTACTGGCTGGTGGTGGAACAGAGGATGCCTTGGGTCACTGATTTGCTTTTTCCGTTCTATTTCTGCCGCCACAGTTCTTCGGATGGGTGGCGGCGCTATTCCTATAATTGGGAAAATCTTTTCAGCAGGCGTAGGTTTGAGGCAGCCTGAAATTATTCTCCCAGTCTCATTAACTGCAGTGTCAACATGCCTGGAATGTACAGAATTTGCCCAAACTGGGGCAGCGTATTCTGCTGTGGAGAGGCAGAGTGCAGCAGCTGAGGTTCGCAGGACACCAGGTTTAGCCCCCCATCTTGTACTTGTCAATTTGCGTATAATGTTGTTTCTAGCAGCCACCTTCATCTTCGTATCCTGGCAGTGTGCTCTGTATGACAGCGTTCGATCCAGTTTGACACCAAGGTACTTAGGCCAGTCACAGTGCTCAAGTTCTTGTTGCATCCAATTTATTTTCAATTTCCTGTTGGCTTCTTTATTTCGAAGATGGAAAGCGCACACCTGAGTCTTAGATGGATTGGGTTTAAGGTTATTCTGTTCATAATACAAACCAAGGTTTCCAAGGTACTGGTTAAGCTCTTCCTCCACCTTCCCAAAGGTTTTCCCCTGTACAGCCACCGCTGTGTCATCAGCATATATGAAACGTCTCACCTTGGAACTATTTGGCTGATCATTCGTGTAAATGTTATATAATAAGGGTGCAAGAACGCTTCCCTGTGCCAAGCCGTTCTTCTGTTGTCTCCATCGGCTATTTTTCCCCTGCAACGTTACATAGAATCTTCTATTCTGGAGAGTGCATTCGATAAACTTTGTGAGCCTGTAATCTTTAGTGAGATTATATATTTTGTGCGTCAATTTTCTATGATTGATGGTATCATAAGCTGCACTTAAATCAATGAATGCAACTCCTGTCACCTGGCCCCTCTCATACCCATCCTCTATGTGCTGTGTCAGGTTGAGGATTTGCCCACAGCATGATCTGCCAGGTCTAAAGCCAGCCTGCTCCGCGATCAAGGACTGATCGATTTTCTCAGAGATCCTGTTGAATATCATCCTCTCCATGCACTTGAAAAGATGACATAGTAGAGAGACAGGCCTATAGTTTTTGCAGTTGTTTGGCTCTTTCCCAGGTTTCAGGAGTGCTATCACTCGTGCTCTCCTCCACTCTTTGGGAATTTGCATAGTGTCGACACAGTTATTGATAAGATTGAGCAGCCATGTTCTTGTCTTTGGTCCAAACTGTTTGATTTGCTCAGTTCTTAGGTCATCAACACCTGCTGCCTTATGCTCCTTCATCTGTTTGATAGCCCCTTGTAGCTCTTGCGATGTGAATGGCGTATCTAAGGAGTGGTTTTCACTCTCCAGCTCTCGTTCAATCTCTATTCTCCTGTTTTTCCCTGCAGTTTTGCCATTTAGGAGGAGCTGGTGGGCAATCTGATTGGCTGTGACATCACCCATGCTTGATTTCTTTGTTGTTGGATCATTGCTTAGATTCTTTAGCAGCTTCCAGGCTCGACGACTGTTTCTCTTCATATCCAACTGTTCAAGGAGGTTGCACCATCTTTCCTTTCTAGATTCTGCTATGAGAGACAGTAGCTGTTCGCCAGTGCTTACAGTCTCATCTGAGAAGGGGTCCTCATCGAATAGTTTTTCATAGCTATTGAGGGCAGCTAGAGAGTCATGATCGAGGCCAGCAATATAGTTTACTTGACACCCTCTTGGAATGTGTTTCCTGGATATTTGCTTTACAATATTCACAAAAGCTCCATAAGATCTAGGTATTGGTTCTAACTTATTCGCAAACTAGGAATTCCACTTCGACCTATCATCAGCACTATTGGTTTCGTGCGTAATTCCTTTCATTTCTGTCCAAAGAGTTGGAAAGCAACCCCACCCTTGCCACTCCTGTCCTTCCTTACATTCAAAACATCACTGACCACATATAAAGAAAAAACAGATTTAGCATTTGTCCAAAAATCTTCCAACATCTTCGAACTAGGCTCAAAGAACATGAAAGAGCCTTAAGACTTCTACCGATAAACCCATCAGCAACACAATCGCGAAACCGAACGTCAGACCTCTGAAGAAGCCAGAAGGAATCCAGAAGATTTATAAATGGTATGACCACAAATAAACTTTTCAATTAAAAATTAGTGAAAGATTGAAGTTTGGGCAACTTTTAAAAGACCCTGTATGTCCCCGCGTCATCTGTAAGCCACCTTGTTATGACGTGGAGAGGCCACTCGCAATATCCGAGCGCTTAAACAGATTGTTTAGTCTGTACCCCAATGGGACTCCATTTAGGCCGCCGTTTACAATGAGCGTTTTTCTTAAGCATCAGTTTAATTTGAACAGGACTGTCTGCACAAGAGACAGCAGACGTCGGTAGGGAATATGCTCTGAGTTCTGTTCCTCAGGGATCTAGTTTAGTATTTACACGTGCCATCCGGAAGATTTGCAATTTGTGTAACTAGATATAAGATATAGCTTTCTTCGTGAATTCTGCTCTATTGCAATGAAGAGGTCAATACTATTTACAAATGTCGAGTCTATCCTTAACCGCCACCGCAATTCTATTTGAAGAAGTTGAAATCCTTGAAAGTCTCTAAAATTTGACCCCGTCCAAAATTAAAGACATATCGTGTCACGTGTGAAACGCAACCTTAAATGTGTTATTAAGGCTGCTTCTCACGCCTCTAAAAAGTTTAAAAGTCAACCGACAAAATAGTTATTCCAGTTTTTGTAACGTGTATCCCTCATTCATACGTTTATAACAAAAGACAATTTTTCCGATTTTATAAGAAACCTGCGAGAACGCTATTGCCGTTTTTGTTTTGTCACTTGTCAAAATTACTAAAACCTATTTCGAAAATATCAACGAAAAACTATCCGCTTAAGGGACATGCATATATATAATAATAATTACATGATTAAAGGCATTGTCCGATTTAGCTCTGCGGTCAAGGCGACAAAAATCCACTCGTTTGTCCGGGGTTCAAACCCCGGCTCGGACAAAAATTTTATTTACGAAAAAAATAAAGCGACGCGACTCATGTTTGAAGGTACTTTTAAAATACGCGGGAAAAATATTTCCGCACGCCTCGCGGAAAATTATAACCCAGTGGCGTGCGCGAAAGCGGAAAACCGATTTAATAAAAAGAATTCGATAACACCCCGTATAATATTTACGTGCATTTCAACGTAACGGCGCACAAAACTTTTCGACGTCATTCGTTATTACGTATACCGGATCTGCATATTCGAAAGCGCTGTCGTCGCACAATGGCCGTCGTCTAGTAACGATGTTTGTGCACGCCATTTAAAATTCTGACAGCGCGTTTTATTAAATTTAATTCGACGCGGAAAAAATCGCTTGAGCGTAGAAAATGCGGACGGGCCACGCACGCACGGTAATTAATTGGCCATTGACGTAGATTTATCCGGAAACCGGATACGACGTACGAGGTGTCCGGAATAAGGTTTCCCACCACCGTGACTCAGAGATTACGATTTTTTTAATTTTTAATTTTACTTTTATATAATTTTCTTTCTTTTTGTTCTCGTTTTTAATTAATTTATTTATTGGTTTCTTTTACTGGGCATACATTACTTGTTATTGCATTTTGAGCAGTAGGTAACGATATGTTTACTTTTTTTTAGTACTAAATTTGTCTTAATCGGTGTAGTTAGAAGTTTATGCGCTATTTACTTAAACTAGGTTTTAGTCCGGTTTACCGGAGTTAATTTTGAATAGCCTTAGGCTAGACTTGGCCCTGTATATTTTTATAATATTATTAATATTACTAATGGACTAATGGAATATTTAAAGTCGATACATCCTAATATACCTTCTACGTTTATGTTTATTTATTTTAGCAAATTGCCGTCTGAGATACAGCATTCCATGCATATACGGCAAAGGATACATTGGAGAGATCGGACGAAAAATATCAACTAGACCCAAAGAACATCAAAGAACCTAAAAACTACACTCGTTAGCAATTGTCGAACACAATCATCAAAAAACCGAACATCAAATCTTATTCGATAAATCCAGAACATCTTTTTTTTCATTATACAAGCTACAAAATTTTTGGTATTTTTCAAAAAAAAAAAATTAAGACCTGTTACGCTGCAAAGCAAGATTGCTACTTTTCTTTTGTATTCAGTAAGCGTTGCCCGCAGATTTTCTTCTTCAGAAATAAGTTCATTTACGAATATCTCGATATTATCGACGTGAGTGTCGGAAGTTCTTTGCGTGACGTAACATCTGAGTAGTCAAACTTATCGAATGTTGCAGTAACTTCCCGGAAAAATGCGAAAACACACGTACAAATGGCAACGGCGGGTGTCGTAAGGCTTCGCGCCGGATCCTCCATCATCCGGATGGTTTTGCAGGCACAAAGGACCGTTCACACTCTGCGCTCGCGGCTTTCGCACAAAGATCCGCCGCCATTGTTACGTTCCGCGCGGCTCGTCGCTTGTAGAAAACGGCGGCGGCTGTTATTCCGCGTCGATTGTTCCCCACGCTATACGCACTCGACAGCAGCTAGAAAGGACTTTTCGCGTCCCGGGTTACGCTGCGAATTCTTCTTCTTTAAAATTTTCATAAAGATGCGATATTGTCTCGACTTTTCATTTCTTTTCTTTCGCTCATGTCATAGGTTAGGAAAGAATATTTTTATTTTATTAATTTTTTATTTTTTTTTTGAAAAAATAAATCGCATTTGTTGACGGCGTAAATAGTTTAAAAAGGGGTCCTAATATATCCTAAACCAATAAAACCAAACTAATATGAATTATATTATTGTATATATATTAGAAGTTTGTTAATGGGTATATAAAAATAAAAATACCTTACAAAAAAACGGAGATTTCCACGACTATAATAAATATATATAAAAACAAAAATTTAAACAATAAAAAATATATAAATAACAAAAATAAAAAATATATTTTACGAACGCCGGTATTAGAGTCTACAAAAGATTATCCTCAGAGCTACAGAGCAATAGTAATGTAAACATTTTTAAATCTAAATTAAAGTTTTCCTCCTAGAAAACTATTTTTATAATTTAAACGAATATTTTACCTATTAATGTTTATCATCACTCTAGTGTGTGTGTATATATATATATATATATATATATATATATATATATATATATATATATATATATATATATATATATATATATATATATATATATATATATATATATATATATATATATATATATATATATATATATATATATATATATATATATATATGATGACACTATATTCCGGGATATCATCCGTTCGCTCGTTGAGCTCCGACTGGAATCCTGCAAATCTTGCATCCGACTGGAATCCTGCAGACGTTTCGCCAAAACCTCACTTGGCATCTTCAATGCTCGCGCTCCGAAAACACTTCGAACACGAGTGTTCTCAAAATGTCAAAATGACAGCAGTGCGCTATTTTGCTTATATTTTTTTAATGGTAAGAGGGGCATATGATATCTGCTTTTAAGGACTTTCGAAAATATTTGATTAGTCACTTTTTGCAAGACGGTCAAACGAATTCTCGCAAATGTTTTATTACTATTGAATTGCTTAACCGTAGCCTAAAAAAAAAATAAATAAATAGTTTCGTCATTTTATCAACTGTTTTATCAAATGTTCGAAATTATCTGTTTCAAAGTCTTTCGGATTGTCAACCGAATTTGGTTTTGTAACATAAAGTTCGATTTATACACAACTCGATCGACAGACCTAACACCCCTGGGACTTCTGTCTTTGGGGATATCAAAAAATGAATTTTAATTAAAAAGTTGATAAAGTGATGAAACTATAAGGTTGTTCGGAAAGTCATTTCGTTTTTTCCCGTCAGAGGACTTAATTACGTTTTTTCGAAACCAACTTCACACTTAAGCCGCATAACCATTATATGTCTTGAGAGCTGATATTGCAAGGCTTGTGTGTGAAAAAGTTCTATTAATTCTACGCAGTAGTTTTTGGTTGGTGCCCTTTTAAATATGGAGAGCAATAAGCAGCATTTTCGTCATATTTTACTTTTTTACTTCAGAAAAGGTAAAAATGCTGTCCAAGCGAGAAAAAAATTGACGGATGTGTATGGAGAAGGCGTGTTAACAGTACGCCAGTGCCAGAACTGGTTTGCAAAATTTCGATCCGGCAATTTTGATGTCGAAGATGCACCACGGTCTGGAAGGCCGGTCGAAGCTGACAAAGATGCGATAAAGGCATTAGTTGATGCAAGTCGGCGAATAACCACACGAGAGATCGGTGAGAGATTAAATTTGTCAAATTCGACTGTTTATGGCCATTTGAAAGGCATGGGCTTAACCTCGAAGCTCGACGTGTGGGTGCCCCATGTCCTTACGGAGCGAAATTTGTGTCGTCGCGTTGACGTGTGTGATTCGCTCCTCAAACGTCAAAAAAATGATCCATTTTTGAAGCGGATTATTACTGGGGACGAAAAATGGGTTGTATGCAACACTGTTAAACGCAAGAGGTCATGGAGCAGAAAAGATGAACCGGCTCAAAGCGTGTCAAAAGCCAACATTCACCAAAAAAAGGTGATGCTCTCCGTTTGGTGGGATGTCAAAGGAATCGTTTTTTTTTTAGCTTTTGCCGGACAATACAACGATTAATTCAGAAGTCTATTGTCATCAACTGGACAAATTGAATGATTCACTTAAAGAGAAGAGGCCCGAATTAATCAACAGGAAGGGTGTTGTGTTCCACCAGGATAATACGAGACCTCACACAAGTTTGGTCACTCGCCAAAAACTTTTACAGCTTGAATGGGACGTACTGCAACATCCACCATATTCTCCAGATCTGGCGCCTTCAGACTACTATTTGTTCCGGTCCCTGCAAAATTTTTTGGATGGCAAAACCTTTACCTCAAATGAAGATGTCAAAAACCACCTGAACCGGTTTTTTGCCAGCAAGGACCAAAACTTTTATGAGAGGGGAATTATGTTACTGCCAGAAAGATGGCAAAAGGTGTTGGACCAGAATGGCCAATATATAATTTAATAAAATATTTATTCATTATACGAAAACTGTCTTTCATGTTCCCCAAAAACAAAACGAAATGACTTTCCGAACAACCCAATATTTACTTTTTAAATATTATAATATTGAAAATCGACAAAGAGAAAGGGAAATGAATGAGCCAATGAATGATTACAAGAATAACATCTCGATGCTAGTTTAATGAAGATGTTTTCGGTTTGTGTTTGTGAATTGTGAGAGCATTAGCATTAGGGTTCGCACTATTCAGGAGATTTTTTTCATAAAATGCAACAAGCAAAATGGACGAACACTGCAACAAAAAAAACGGAACTCTATCTTTTGCCCTCTTCACTGCGATGTCGATAACCCTACGGTCGTGCCAACTAAACTTCGCGTGCAGTGGGTTATTTTTGGTTACAGATTTGAGTAATACGGAGGGAATGGAGCAGAAGGAGGAGGAGGAGGAGGAGGCGAACGGCTTCATCTCGTCGGCAGACAAACGCGCATTGTCGATGTTTGCTCGCTGGGGTTCCGTCAACAGCATCGGCAAGGAGCGATCGCCCATCAGGAGCGGATATTCCGCGGGATCGATGGAGTCAATCAGGTGAATATTATCCCCAACCTTCCCCACTTCCCCGTCCTCTATAATAATGCAGTCATCCATTCTTAAAACAGCATGACGAAAGAAGTGTCATACAATATTTTAAAAATATTTATTAATTAATATTTTATTTTATATTTATTCGTCAAAATATTGTTTTATTTGCTTAAATAATAAAACGCCCATTTTGATTCGATGGAAACTGAAAAGAAGTTGAATGTGGGAGTACAGGAAAAAATAACAAAATACATTGTGTTAAGTTCAATAAAGGAGAGGTATTTAAATCTAATCGATCGTTAAGCAATACATTTGAATGTCTCATTTTGTTAATCTCCATGGCTTCCAATAAATCTAATTTTCTACTTTTTGTGGCTGTATGTAAAATATCAAAATTGTAGTCAAAAATGGGTTTCTCTGTGTTTAAGCATAATTAGAATCCAGACTATTGCTTTTAAACGCTCCCTTATGTTCGCCAATGCGTTTCTTGAAGGATCTACCTGTTTGTCGAATATAAATTTTAGGACAAGATCCACATTTCAACCTGTAGACACCTGATTTTTGAGATTTTGGACATTTCGTTTTATTGTGTTTTAATTTTTTTTCCAACACACACACAAAACTAGGAGGAGAACTAGTTTGTTTTTAAACCAACTTTCAAATCAATCAGCGGTGCTGTCTTCATGGTAATCGTAATCCAGAGGAGAATCTTTAATATTTTTCGCAGACAGAGAAAGTGCATTTGGAATCCAACCATCTTTGGAGCTAGCATGCAAAATAGTTATTGTTTTAACTCTTTTTGATGGTGCGTTTGTTTTACACTTATCAGTTGAGTCAATATTGGAATTTTCATCAATGTTTGACTCAACTGATAAATGTAAAACAAACGCGCCATCAAAAAGTGGTAAAAGAATAACTATTCTGCATGCTGGTTGGATTCCAAATGGACTTTCTCGATGTGAAAATAATGGAGTCGGGCGTTGTGAGAAACAATTGTAATTAGATAACTTTCGAAGTAGTGAGTTACCTGTTTATACAGAGTGTTTTACGTTTTCCGGCCAACTTTCCAACTTTTTCAGCACCCAAACGAGGAGTCGCATGCTGGGCCAGCCCCTGCGGTGGGGCTAAAAATGGCGTCCCGACGACGACGGCGGCGCCTCTGCGTGACGTAACACCATCATCAAAATGAAATTCCTACACAGGGTACGATCGTAACAACGAAAAAGGAACAAAAAAAAAATAAGAACGCTACGCCTTAAAAACGACCCCCCCTTCCCCCGACAACGGCCCCCCTCGCGCGAATGGCGTTAATCAAGAGTCGAAACAAGACGCATTAATTGGCCTCCGCGTTTAATGGCGTCGCGAAATTTTTCTAATTCAAACAAAACGTTCTTAATTGTTACGCAGGGGCGAATAGACGTCCGCCATGATTAACAAGACTGCGAATTTATCGTTTTTTTTTTGTAACGCTTACTCGCTCGCAAATATCGACATCCCGATACGTTTCTTCTTCTTTTTAACAGTCAAGTATGAAAAGAAGAAGAGGAAGAGTTCAGTTGATAATTTATCCGTTATTCCCCACTTTGCTAGGACGGTGTTTCGGTTAAAAGTAGAAGAGCCGATTGACCTAACCTTCCCCAAGGCCCCTCGGCCATTTAGCGCTCGTAACGGTATCACAAGCTCGTAACTGAACGGTTTTAGTTCAAAATTTAGTAAATCGCCACATTGATGGGACCGTATTTCAGCTAAAATTTAAAAATCTGATTGGACTTTCAGCCACTAGTAAGAGTCAAGTATACCCCGAGTGTTGTGTCGTTTGGTGTTAGTGTTGTTTCTACATTTTATGATTAATTATTATCTCTAAATTGTCGTGCTAAGTTCACCTAGTTAAAAATTAAAACGTTTGGATTGCGTGTTGCCAGTGCCCGTTGGGCACTGGTAAAAGATACAAGGAGAACCAGGACATCTCCACCACATCTTGTTTCTTGTCCTTGGAGGGTGAGGGTGAAATCCTCTTCTTCTTCTTTTTCGTGTTCTTTTTATAAGGCTTTTGCCTTGTACTCTGTAGTGACCATCTCTTGTAATTTTCGGCAGTCTGTGGTCATCGGGACCATCGTACAATATCAAGGACACTGCAATGTCTTCGCTTCTTTTGTGGTCCCTCAGTGTTTCTACAGTATATATATATATATATATATATATATATATATATATATATATATATATATATATATATATATATATATATATATATATATATATATATATATATATATATATATATATATATATATATATATATATATATATATATATATATATATATATATATATATATATATATATATATATATATATATATATATATATATATATATATATATATACATATATATGCTGTTTTATTGAATTCTATAGACTTTTCAGCAATCTGCCTCATTGTAAAGATTGCATCTATTGTTGACCTATTTTTTCTAAAGCCTTGTTGCACCTCACACGTACATAATACGTGCTGCTCCTGTAATAGTTCCTCTCCTCCGTACTTCAGCAACTCGTTGGGTATTTCATCTTCTCCGGCAGACTTGCGGTTTTTTAGTTTAGGTCCATGGTTCCTGAGGGATGCCAAGGTGTTCTTTCTCACTGTGTACTGGATTAGTGTCAGTTACCCACACATCTTGAACTGAGGTGGCCTTTATTTGATGAAAATCCATTTATCAAAATAAATAAGAACTAAAAGTTCAGATTTTCACGAAATTATATATTGTCACATGACAATTGTTTCGACAACACCGTGTCTTTATCAAATATTTGATAAAGATACGGTGTTGTCGAAACAATTGTCACGTGAATATATATAATTTCGTGAAAATCTCAACTTTTAGTTCTTATTTATTTTTACACACACATCCGTTGCGAAAATTAGAAACAACGTTATTAATAATTAATAATACGTAAACCGAATGCGGGCAATAATGAGGCGGCGGTCGAGAGCTTGTTGACGTACCGGTTGTTTACAACAAACTCGAGTGTCGATATTACATCGGAATTCGGTGAACCACAACGCGGGAACCAGAAACGCAATATAAATCGGGCGATTAAAGGCGGCCCGACAGCAATAAGGGCCCTTATCTGGGTCACAGTTTACCGAACAATCATTGTTTTGAAATAATTTGACACGCCAAAGACTGTACCGCGATTTACGGGTGAAATAAGCCAGAACTTAAGGGACGTAAGGGAAAGCGCGACTAGAAACGCCAGATATACAGTGCGATTCATAAACAATGGACGATCGCATAACTGGAAGTGCTGGGTGTAAAAATATAATGAAATTTATACTATTACCAAAATTGTTATTTTTAAATAACATTTTTTTAAGTATTTATAAGGAGATATAGAAAAATACCTTGGACTATTTAAATTCAAAATAAGTCGAAAACCGACAGCGTTAGACGGCCATAAAAAACGAAACATTCCTTCAAATTTTCGTCTTTTTTGAATCATAACTCATTTCTCATAAATTCTGATATCTTTTCAAAAAACGATGCCTTGTTTTTCAGAAATTTTGTTCAATATTCTGATTTTAATCGGAAATTCTGACGTATTTTTCATAAACCCACACTTGTCTCTGAAATTCTTTTCCAAGTTAAAAGTTCTGACTTTCGGGAATTTTTCAATTTTTCATAAATTCTGACTTGTTTTTAAGAAATTCTCAAATATGTTTCATAAATTGTGGCTTTTTTTAAAGAAGTTCTGAATTGTCTTTCAGAAATTCTGACTTATTTTTCAGAAATTCTGAGTTGTTCTTCTAAACTTTTGACTTTACATAGAAATTATGACGTATTTTTCAAAAATTCTGACTTGTTTTTCAGAAATTCTGAAATGTTCTTCATAAATTGCGACTTTTTTTTAGAAAATCTGACTTGTTTTTCAAAAATTCTGACTTAGTTTTAATTTTAATGCCTTATACCTAATCTCTTGTAATCTGGAATTTATCTGTCGTTTCGATGTATAGTAAGTGATCGTAGACCTAGGCGTTTAAATATCATTTCTGACAGCTTCGAAAAATGAATTATTAAGAAAGGACAGAACAATGCTTGATAGGTATGATTTGGGTCTTGATTTTAGAGGTAGACATTTTTTTTATTCTAAAAAAGCCCCATTTAGGCGAGACAAACTGAAGCCGCTTTTACACCCGCTCGAAGTATGTTGTGCTGCCTATATAACGAATGTAATGGCGTGTGTCTGGGTCGTCGATATTTGCGACAATATTTATTTTGAGTCGGGACCTCCCGGGGTTCCCTAGAAACCCTTTTAGGGTCCCCCCCAGTGGTCTCGCGTGGCTTGTAATTATAAATTAATAACCTCAGACGTAAGTAATTATATTTGTAATCAGATTTAATGTAAATTATACGCATATATAATATAAATATATCATCAAACGCGAGTTTGTTGTTGCCCTTTTTCCTTCATCCTTCGTCGCTCCCGCATTGGAAGATTGCAAGTCAAGCGCTGTCGGTACTGCGCAGTCCAGAATACCTGAGGTTGTTATTATTATTTATTATTACATGTTTATCAGCCCAAGCGGACGTGGAATGCTCACGACGGGTTTATTGACGTCTCCGGCAATTAGCGATCCCGGCAACTTTGAATTGGTCTGACCCATATTTGTTTCATATTGTTTCTACTACTGCGGCGGGGCGTATTTGCATAACGATAATCCAGTGGCTTACGTGCGAGTCTGCACTGTAGAGTAAAGTTGGTCATCTCGTTGGCTTCGCAGGTTTTGAGGAAATGGTAAGTTGCAAAGATTCATTTTAAAATTCAGAATTCGAATTAAGAGATCAAATATGCTCGTAAATGAATGCAAACGTCATTATTTTTCTCGAGGAAATCGGTGGCGTGCCACCGATGAAAAAAATATCTAGTTAGCCATTAGTGTGCTTTGGAAAACAAACATTGGAAAACTGTACTTTTGACTGTTGCAGTTTTAATGAAATAGTGAGGTGTATATGTTCTCTCGCGAGTACACTGTACTGTTATTTTATCTACTTCTCTGTCTACTAGGATTTTTTATATACATATTTTTTAAATAAAAAAAAAATCGTATAAAACGTACGGGATTTATATAATAATATAACAATCAGTACCATTATTACATTACAAAATTACATCCTATAATGTTGTAGTGTAAGGTACCGTTCGAAGCAGTCACCAATGAGTACGGGTGCAAATATAAAGTCTGTTCATAGATATAAGAAAGTGACCAATTGTTTTTGAATGGGATTATCCAAGGGTGGTCATTAACATACAATACAACAAGATTATTACCTAAAGTTTCGGAATTTAAATTCAGGTAAAATTGTGGTCCGTAATAAAAAATAACTTTATCCCTACCTGTGGTTAACATTCTTTGGTTTGGTATACTACTTAGTTTAAGTTTATTAGTAATCATTCCTATTTCGTGCGTAATACAGCGCGTGTTGAATCGAATTATGCAAAATATGTACTAGTATAGGAAATGCTCCCGCCCAAATGTAGAAAACACTATCCTATTGAGACTAAAGAAGTTATAAACGATGTTTATTTGACTCTCATTGAACGTGGTGCCAGCAAGCAAGCATCTCTAGAAGAAACGGCCACATTGACGAAAATTCCAACGTCAACTGTATGGAAAATTGTGAATAATCCCATTTCAGCGGGGAAAAAAAGAAGCGATGCTGACATTTTCTCGAGTGTAGATGAAAGTGATCAAGATATAACACGGCTTAAAATTTACCAGTTATACGAGGAACAAAGCGTGCCTACATTAGATATCTTAATTAGGAGGCTTGAAAAAGATGAAACCGGTGTTAAATGTGGCAGAACTACCTTATGGAAGTGTATTCAACACATAGGATTTACAGAGAACAGCAAAGGCCAATTATTTACTTGGATGAAGCCTGGTTCGACACTTACGATGAAAAGAGTTGGGTTGACTCAACTGATAAGTGTAAAACAAACGCGCCATCAAAAAGAGGTAAAAGAATAACTATTTTGCATGCTGACTCTAAAAATGGTTGGATTCCAAATGGACTTTCTCTGTCTGAGAAAAATATTCAATATTCTTCTCTGGATTGCCATGAAGACACCACCGCTGATTTATTTGATTTATTGTAAGTTATTACAGTAGACGGTTGACTAAAACCCCTTCCTCATGTGACACAAACGCAACAATCGAAAACCACATGTATAATAACGACATTTATTTCCACGAATATTATACCAAAAAGCGATTAATTGAGGTTCTACAAAGCTTGAACCTACAAAAGGAATACGTCCGTGATAATTATGCAAAAAATCTAGGGCCTACAATTTTAAGACTTCCACAATACCACTGTATATTTAATCCTATTGAACATGTTTGGCACCAGCTAAAATCTGCCATTCGTCGTAACAATGTTTTTCCCCGTGTTAACTCCAATGTCCTCAAACTTATAGAAACCGAAGTTTTTAACATCCCCCCATAAAGTTGGGCAAATTCTGTTAAACATATAGAAAAAGCAGAAAATAATATAGAACAAATAATAATTAGAACAGGCGATAATAGCGATAGTGATACTGATATATTATATGAATGATTAGAAGTAATTTAAGTAGGTAATAAAAATAATTTGTAATTTTATTTTAGATTTAAACATAAATAAATAAATATTGTTTAGTATCTTTCCTAACAAAACCCCAAATAATTAAATTCTAACCAAATTACGGACCTGTTCGGCCATATTTCATTCTTACAGTTTGCCCGGGTCTTTCCTTAATTCGTATCAGTTAGTAACTTTCTTATATCTATGAATAGACTTTATCTGGTATTTGATGGTGTCTTATTGGAGGAGTCACACTTTTATTCAGTTTAGATATCACTGTGCTAAGAAACTCGGTAAAATAGTTTGCCTTTTCAAGGTCATTGCCATTCGGTTTTTTATTTATTAATATTTCATTTATTCGCCTGTTTTTCTTGCTACGATCCAATTTGCTATTTACATATTGCCACATTTTTTGGAGTCAGCATTTTGCAATTGTCTATCTTCGTGCCTATTTTTAGCAGCCCTCAGCAGGAACTTAAGTTTTTTTTCGTATTGCTCCTGTTTAACCAAATCACCTTGATTGTTTTTCCAGGCTTTGTATAATTTGCCTTTATTATTGACTCAATTAATTAGAGCGCCAAAAGCCTCCCAATGAAATGTTTTCAAACCTCGCGAGCTTCGTGAAGCTGCGAATAAGATATTGTACACATGTATAATAGACTGGGTTTTCCATTTTTAAAAAAATACGATGTATGTTAGTGATAGTGTTTTGTTTGTGGAAAAAAACTTGGCTACTAACCCTACATTTGTGTTTTGTGTTTACCTTGATATCTCTGAAAACAAAAAAGTTACAGCCAATTAAAATGTCATCAAGATATATTGATCGGACGTACGAACGTATTTTATTACCCTTTTTTGGCCACTCTGTATATTTTTAAATAATTTTGAATCGTGTATCCTAACAATCTTTACCATTTTCGTATTTGCCATTTTCTGAGATGATGAACGTTGCTCTCCGCCGAGAGTCGGTTTTAATCGACAGCGGAAGATTCCTCCCAAATAGCTTTCGCACATGTTCCAAACCGAACGGCACTTGTTTTAGCCATTAATCCGAATTAACTGTCTATGTTAATTTCGTCGCGTAGATGGCCACCAAATAGGCCAATGATTAGTCAGTGGTGCGATGCCGACGGAGTGAAAATATGCGGGACAGTGATTTTTCGCCCCTCAGGAATCGGGGCCTGTTGGTGATGGTGTCGTTGGCGATGTCGACGGTGTTTTCGCAGCAAGGTGGGGTCGCATGTCAAAATTCACCCGCAGAAACTAACCCTAACTGAGATAACGTTGACGATCATAGGGGAAAATGAATTTAGAATGTATATATGTTATGGAGAATGTAAAAACATTATGTACGAGGGCAGCGCCAAAATTTCCCGGCCTGAATATAAAAGAAACAAAGTAGAGTAACAATTTTTTTATTATTTTTATATTCTTTTGGGTTTTCTGCAAAATAAGCTAAAGCAGCCTCTTTTAACTGAACTCAACGTCGACTATAGGGAGGATGATGATGATGATGATGATGAAGACCGCGCACACTCGACGCGGCGTTGTTTTTGAATAGCCGAAAGGTTTCTAGGACTTCTGCCCCATTCGAAAACATTTGGCCCATTCTTTCACTACAGAATGCGAATCAGAACTTTGGCCGTACACACCATCCAGCCTTACTTTAATAATTTTAGGTGCTAACCCTTCTTTTGTGATAAACTTTATGAATACCGCCATTATCCATTAATAGCATAGATTCTTTATGGGTTAAACAAGAGTGAAGCTATGAACAAAATAATAAGATATTCATATAAAACTAAAGTAACTAAATAAAACAAACAATTCGAACAATTACTCGAACAAAAAAGTACCTAAGTTGAAAATTACATTTGTATTTTTTTTTAATGTGGTAGTCGTTAAAATATTTTCCAACACATAGAGGAATTTCACCATATCCTCGCGTAAAGCAAGTTTCTCTCCTTATGCCGTGATTTTGCAAACTTTGCACCGTTTCTGTTGAATTTTTTTTCCCGAACTTTTAAGTTTTACAAACCCACGTGTTTTTACATCTCCTGAAAGCCTACTTGGTGGATCTTCACTAGTAGCTGTTTTTGATGGGCCTTCAGAAACTTCTGCCTCTAAACCCGCATTTTCTTGATTTTCGACCCAACTTCTAGTAAATAAGAGGTAAATTTTATTTTCTTGCAGTTCAACATAAACATAAAAGCCTTTTTTGTCCATTTGAGACTTTTTCTTATAATAGGATTATAAGAAAGGTATTATAATGTATAATACTTTCTGTTTTTTTAATAATTTCACCAGTTTTCCGATTTATTTTAACGGTTTCTGATATATCTCTGGTCTTTCCATACATGAATTAAAATTTCTTTTTTTTCTACGAAAAACATGATGGCCTCTTTTTAACTTTTTTTTTTATTTTATATGTTAAGGTAACCCACGATTTTCTCTAATTGTACCACATATTCTTGTCTTCCTGGAAAGCAAGGGCTCTGCTAATTCAACACTATTAAAATAGTTATCCAAGTAAACACGGTACCAAATATTTTCATATTTATGTAAAAGATTTATTACGAGATTTTGCAACTTTTGTCCACTTCCGTTGTACAATTTAAAGTTCGTTTTATATGCACTTTGCGATTCGCATAACATTGTGACAAGCGTACCATACTTAGTTAACTTGCCTGGGTTGTAGACTCGGAAACGCAAACAGCCCCGCGGTATCATTGCCTCATCCAATGAAAGATTTCGTTTGGGTTTATAAACTGTGCCGAATTTATTTAAAAAATATTCTGTTATTGGTTTAGTTTTGAAGTGCCGATCTGCGTTTTATGGTGTTTCGTCATTATTACAAAAATGTAATGATTAAATAAAAAATTAACCTATATTTATTCAAAAACTGATAAAAAACCACTTAAAATAAATTGACTGTTTGATGGCACAAAGTTATTCTGTCAAAAAATGTACTACTACGTCAGCGGTTACTGGATTCTAAATAAAAAATGATGTGTTATTACGTCAGCGGCTACTAGATTTCGAACAAAAAATAATGCATTACTACGCCCACCTAATCGTAGATCTTTTTTCCTGATATCGTAACATATAGTTCATTGACATTTGAACTGAGGTGGCTTTTACTTGATGAAAATCCATTTAACAAAATAAATAAGAAATGATATATTTTCACATGGCAATTGTTTCGACAACACCGTGTCTTAAATTTGAACTTTTAGTTCTTATTTATTTCATTGACATTTCATACTTCAGTTTAAGAATAATTATCATTCGAGTTCTTCACAACAGCCACATTGTTTAAAAATGGTCAAGTATGCCTTGATGGCGTATCATCTATGTTTGCAATTGTTTTAATAATGTCCTACATTTGACAACTAACCAAATCTAAATATCTGCAGTGCAAGTTAAATAATTTAAAATATTTCAAAAAAAAATTAAATTAAATTACTGAAATGGGCATAATGTTTCAAGGGTTAAGAGAGGACAAATATATCCGGGTAGAAGCAGAAATAGTCTCACAATAGAAAGAAATTTTGATGAAGACCTCATTTTCTTTAACACTGAAAACTGAAAATGTTGTTTCAGTTGTCAGATTATTTTACATGGCAAGAAGACTTTTGTGTTTAGGATTTTCACATATTGCATAGGGTGTTCGGGATGTTCTGTGCTATATTCAAAAATGTGTTAGGTGTCTCATATTTTTCTTCCGGAATAGCGAACAATCACCCGAGATTTTGCGACGTCATAAAAGCGACATATCTCTTATAATGAAATGATATCCTTTCGAAGTTATGAAGCGGTCCGTTTCAAAATTAGATGCGCCGCAGGCGAGAATCTTCGACCTCTTAAATTCGTCGGAGATCCTGGCGAGTCCACGGGGAATCGAGAAGATCCGCGGCAGATGCTGGGACTCAACCCTCAGCGCCCACAGGTAGGCGACCAATTAATGAAAAAAAAATAGTAGCACGCCATTATTTTTGCTCTCGCCAGCTCTCGGGGGGAAAGTAGGAAAACGGAAATTATTTAAAAAATTGCTAACCGGGCATTTCACGTGGTATGGAACTAAACATGTACCATGCGTTCAATTTATCTTGATAACATTTGAATTCAGTGTAACTTTTTTGTTTTTAGAGATATAAATGCCTGTCTCTTCCTACGAGGGCAGCGCCAAAATTTCCCGGCCTGAATATGAAAAAAACAAAGTAGAGTAAGAATTGTTTATTATTTTTCAATATAATCCCCCTTAACTTCAATACACTTATTACATCTCTTCATCAACAACTCAATCCCACACACACACACACAGAGTTCCGAAAAAGACCGCGCATACTCGACACGGCGTTGTTTTAGAATAGCCGAAAGATTTTTAGGAACCCGTCTTGCACTAACCTTATGCATACCTAAATGATCATACAGGATTCGACGAACACTTGTATCACAAAAGCTTAGTAATTTCTGAGATTTCCTTGACCAACAATATCTTCCGTAATGAACTTCACTGGTCGACCGGGTCTTGAATCATCTTCAATGGACTCCTGCCCCATTCGAAAATGTTTTGCCCATTCTTTCACTACAGGAAAACTTTGGCCGTACACACCATCTAGCCTTTCCTTAATAATTTTAGGTGCTTCTTATGTCAAAAACTTTATGACTGTTCTATACTTAATTTGCGTTATTTGCGACATTTTTTCGGACACGTCTTGTTTAAAATGCGTTCAACAAAAAACTATTTGACGCAAGACTTCAATTTTTATTTTCGCAGCCGACTAAGTTATATATTTAAAAGAAGATAAAAATTTATCGTGATTCTGGACTTGCATCTATGTGAGGCCTGGAAATTTTGGCGCTAACCTCGTACACTCCAGTAATAGAGGAAACTTCCTAATATGTTTGCCTTATTTTCTTCATTTAAAATTTAAAACATTATGATTTCGGCATACCTTATTATCATTTAATACGTTACCGTTTTCTGAAAATTTCTTTGCCAGCCTTGGAAATATCTGTCTGCTCTCTCATTTTAACAATAATTCAACCATCAACGTTGTTTACTAATATGTCAAACATAACAGATCATTTATTAAACACATATATAATATACAGGGTGTTCCATTTAAAAATATATGAAGTTGGTCAGAAAATTGATAGTGTTCTGTTTTATACTTCACTTGGAAAACAACTTGGCAACGAACCCTACATTCTGTTTCTTGTCTAAAAACAAAAAAGTTACATCCGATTAAACCCCTAAAAACGTCGCGATTTACCGAAACCGCGATCGAAGCGCCCCCACCCGAACGTCCATAAACGCGCGAACGTACGGGTCCCGGAGCGGAACCCTGCGGTACACCGGCGACTGTTTCAGCCCCGGGAACGCCGCATACAGGTGGACCAATCAGGCCGAGGTGACTTTGAGTACAGAGCAGAGCTTTCCCGACGGATTCCCCGCAGATTTTTCCGTCCTAGTGGTCGCGAGGACGCTCAAAGGTAATACCGGGACTCGTTTCTCGAAACCTACTCTCGGAATCGCGATTTCAAGGGGCCAGCTATCCGGTGTTCACCCTGTACAGTGACGAAGGCGACGAACAGCTCGTCGTCAACGTCGGTGACAACGTCAGCCTTTACTACGAGGACCTGGACGAGATGCCTGTGGAAGGAAACCACGTGGAATTTGATATATCCAGCTACGACGAGACGTAAGTGGGAAACTATTTCTCGTTCTGTTAATGCGGCTTTTTGACGCGTTCCTTTGTTCGTACGGCCGTCTCGGCGTTAAGTAATTGCGAGCGTACGCCACGGGGATTTTCGCTTTAATTTGAAAACATCGCCATGCCTTACACCGTGTCTTTATCAAATGTAATATTTACAAACTACCTGCTACTATATATACCGAAAAATGACCATAAAACCTTAATTAAAGTTGTGAGAATTTAAGTTCAACAAAGGAGGGGTGTTTAAATCTAATTGATCGTTAAGCAATACATTTGAATGTCTCATTTTGTTAATCTCCATGGCTTCCTATAAATTTAATTTTCTACTTTTTGTGGCTGTATGTAAAATATCAAAATTGTCGTCAAAAATGTGTTTTTCTGTATTTAAGTGTGTAGCATCATTAGAATCCAAACGCTCTTTTATGTTCGTTAATGCGTTTCTTGAAGGATCTACTTGTTTGTCCAATATAAATTTTAGGACAACCTGAAGACCCCTGATTTTTGAGATTTTGGACATTCCGTTTAATTGTTTTTTAAAAATTTTCCTAATGTGTTGTTAGTTCTGAAAGCTATTTTTAAACCACATTTTGACAAATGTTTTGAAACTTTTTCACTGGGTTCTCGTATACAGTGTGTCCAAGATAAGGATGCACAGCATGGGGATCTCGGAAACTATAAGAGATACAGTGTCGGTTAAATTAGACAAAAGTTGCGCATTTTGATACCGAACAAGATCCCGTTTTACAAATTTGAAAATTCCAAGCCGTTCCGGAAATATCCGAGAAAAACCGAAATATTGCGATTTCGTTTTTATTATTTTTTAAAGCTATTTGAAAAGATATGAATAAACGGAAAACACTTTTCCATTGGCACTTTTTAATCTCTCCAAATTGACGTTAACAAATTTTCATTACAGCGTTTCGATTCCATGGAACCACCATCAACTTTGATTTTTCTTATGGGACGGAAAAAAAGTACACACAGTATTAGGTTGTGCTTTTCATTGCGAATTCAACGATGTACGATACAATACGGTTACTTATGTTTTTATCCAGAAAAATAGCTTTTTAATACATTTCTAGTATTTTATTGTAGTAGGCCATGAGATCCGAACGATGAAAGGCAAAAGAAAATGGTTGACAAGTTCGAGTTAATGTGTTTATTTATTTACTAACTCTAACTGTTCATTTAACATAACAACTAAATCCAACAAGTTAATGAAAAACAAATTCTATAACAAATGTTCGAATAAATGACCTCCATTTTCTAGGCATAAGTACGCCCGTCTCACGGTAGACTCGAAAACACGACTTAACATTTCAGGAGTAATTTTATTAAACGCTGCTCGTACTGATTGACGTAATTGTTCCTCGTTGTCAAAACATTCTTTGAATACCTCATTTTTTATGTAGCCCCATAAGAAAAAGTCCAAGGGAGTTAAGTCCGGGGACCTTGGGGGCCAAGGTGTTTCACTGTAAGTCCCAATGTATTTTCCATCAAACCGTTCAGTTAAATATTGGCGAACTTCTCTGGAGTTATGGGCTGGGGCACCATCTTGTTGGAACCAGCAGCCTTGCACAGCGCCTAGCGGTAAATCATCTAAGGCATCTTCTAAATCGTGCCTCAAGATGTCAAGTTACCGCTCGGAAGTTAAGGAATTATTATAGAAAATAGGGCCTATAATCTTGCTACCAAAAATCCCACACCAAATATTAAACCCAAAGCGAACTTGATGTCTGGATAGTCTATTAACACGTGGATTTTGTTGCGACCAATAGTGTGTATTGCGCCTGTTATAAATACCGTTATTGGTCACCATACTTCAGACCAAATCACTTTATATGGAAAATTAAAACTCTCATCACACATATACCACTCACAAAAATGTCTACGTCGTTCGTCGTCACCCGGTTTTAATCCTTGACATATTCTGAATTTGTAAGGCTTAAATTCATTTTTCCTTAAAATAAACTGAGCTGTAGATTTAGCTACCCCATTCTGGTCTTCAATTTCTCTGGTAGAAGTTTGTGGATTTTCGATAACAGATTGTAGAACAATGTATTGGTTTTCTTCATTGGAAGGTTTTTGTCGAGATAATGCAGGCTTCTTAAATGATCCATATTCTTTCAGATTAAATAACAAACGCCGAAAAATACTCTTGTCAGGTTGTCTCCGCTCTGGGTATTTGTTAGAATACATACGCTCGGCTTCCACACAATTTCTTTGGCATCAGATGTAGCAAGACAGCATATCACTTTTCACTTCGTTTGTAAAATTACCTCCCTCCATTGTAGAACAAAATAAATTAGAAAAAGACAACAACAATAAAAATACAAAAACAATAACTAAAGGAATAAACTTATGATCGACTGATAACAAAGACAAATAACATTAATGTGTCATTGAAATTGACTGGATGTCATTTTGTCATGGCCTACTCCATTTAAATGCTGAAATGTATTAAAAATCCATTTTTCTGGATAAAAACATAAGTAACCGTATTGTATCGTACATCGTTGAATTCGCAATGAAAAGCACAACCTAATACTGTGTGTACTTTTTTTCCGTCCCATAAGAAAAATCAAAGTTGATGGTGGTTCCATGGAATCGAAACGCTGAAATGAAAATTTGTTAACGTCAGTTTGGAGAGATTAAAAAGTGCCAATGGAAAAGTGTTTTCCGTTTTTTCATATATTTTCAAATAGCTTTAAAAAATAATAAAAACGAAATCGCAATATTTCGGTTTTTCTCGGATATTTCCGGAACGGCTTGGAATTTTCAAATTTGTAAAACGGGATCTTGTTCGGTATCAAAATGCGCAACTTTTGTCTAATTTAACCGTCACTGTATCTCTTATAGTTTCCGAGATCCCCATGCTGTGCATCCTTATCTTGGACACACTGTATATGTAATTGTTTTAAATTGTTCGTGTTCTGTATTAGAGTTTACTGTTGTCTGGATTTGTTTTTTATTTATAATTTTATCTATAACGGATTGTAGCCGTTGTTCAGTGCAATTTGTTTAATGATATTAAGTTCTTTGCCGTAATTTTCTGTTGAGAGTGGCGTATTAAGAAGTCTGTGTATAAAAGAGTGAAATGCAGCTATTTTGTGTGTATAGGGGTGATTTGAGCTGTTATGTATGGCTGTGCCCGTGTGTGAAGATTCATGATAAATGGAAAATTTGTTTTGCGTTTTCGTAATAGGAGTTATCCTGTTCAATCTCGCTAGTGAATTTTATACGATTATGTAATGAGTTAATGTAATTTAAAAAAGAATTCAATTGTCTGTCCCTTCCAACAAAGCAAGCAAAGACATCATCGACGTATTTATACCACCATAGAAAACTTTTACTTAAAGAATATTCTCCAAATTATCCCATAATTAAACCTTCTTTAGAGTTGTAAATTTGTCCATTAAATTCAAAATAATTTTGGTCTAAAGATACTATTAAGCGATCTAATAATTTGTTTTTCACCAGTGGGTTAACCTGTTTCCAAGTGAGGGTGAAATCTACTAAATCTATCACATCCATAGGTAGAATACTGGGAAATAAGTTTTGTACATCAAAAGACAATAGTCTTGCTTTCGAAGAGATTTTGATATCTTTAATTTTGTTGATTAATTCAAAAGAATTTTTTAATTAAGGTTTTATGGTTATTTCGATAAATATTCATGAAAATCTGAACTTTTAGTTATTATTTATTTTGATAAATGGATTTTCATCAAGTAAAAGCCACGTCGCCACAATATTTTTTACCTAAGTAATGCTTGTCCACGACTTTCCGCAAATAAACAATAGCCCTGGTTCCGTTAAATAAACACCAATAAACAGAAAATACTCATACTCCCGCGCTGGAAGCTACAATTAAAGTCTAGTGAACTATTCGCTAAGTGAAGTGACATTTATAATTTAAGTTTCCCACACAAATTTTACATACCGATCGCACGAACTTTGGTGGTTTTTACAGTTTTTATATTAATACCTTGCCAAAGCCAACCATTTTCAACCATTTTCAAATATCGACGTCTCATCATTACATTCAAAACAAAATTTAAAGTTGGCAGCTGCTTCTTCTTGCTTGTACGATTTTAAATATTTAATTCTCTTAAAAGCCTTATCTTTGGATGATTTTTCTTCCAATTAAAGTTTTTTTCTTTAAATAAATGATCCATTGCAAAAGTTAAATAAGCATCATAATATTTTAAAATTGTGTTTATTCCGTTGTTTGCACGTCATGTCCGATAATACGTCTCTCTCTGTCCAACGTACACAGTTAAAAGGAGACAACAATAGCAGAACCAATCGGAACGATAAGCAAATAGGTTTAATGGCAACGGGTAAATACAGTTATTATTTATACTTTTTTCGTATTTACAAAATTTACAAAAAAAAAAAATTATCGAAAAATTATCGAATTTTCGAAGATCGTATCAAGGTACAGTGAAAACTCCCTATAGCGAAACTCTGGGGCTCTCCTTACCCTAATAAAAAAAAAAATCTCTAGATGATAAAGTTGCTTAAATTCGGGAGATAGAACGGGGAGAAAAGAAAAGTGAAATGGTCATTATAATGACAACATGCAGAGAAACTAGTTTTCAATTTTAAGTGAAACACTTAAAAAAAATTATTCATTCTTAAAGAAATCAGTGGCGTGCCGCTGACTGTGTATGGGCAAATAATATTTTGGTTGATGTAGTCGCCGCTGCATTAATCGAGAACTCCTTTTTGTGAAAAAACAAAAAACTAGTTTTTAGTTACCAATCAGTGTCCTTCAGGAAAAACTTTTTTGAAGATTGTTCTTTTTACTTTTACAGTTTTAATATCGTAACAACAAGATAAATAATAATAAACGATTCTAATTTTAAAAAAAGGAAACACTACTTACTATTAATAATTTTTAACAAAATTGCCTGTTAATAGGTTAATAACAACCTTTTTGAGAAAAAGTAGGACATAGAAACTAGATGAGTTGTTTAAAGTGTCCTCCACTTGAAAAATACACGCGTCATCTGTTTTCCATTTATACCTCCAGTGTTTGATAATAGACCACCGGAAGCTCTTATACGATTCTTCATCTCCTCTACAGTATTAACTGACTAAGACTAAGATGCCCCCATAAGAGAAAGTCCAAACTATTTAAATCTGGAGCTCCAGGCGGCCATAGCTAAGGTGAACAACAAATCTCGAGGAAGTAACTAATTTGATTGATTTTCATCAATAGAATTTAAGACTGCTGGAGTTCTTACAGTCCGATGCAAAAATTTCAAATATACACCTCAGAGTTTACGTACTTCGTATTCGTACTTCAATTTTTTGAAGATAGCTTTTAGTAAGAAATAATGATAATGCAGGGCAGAGGTTAAATCAGTGGCGTACCATCAATGTCTGCCAAAATTGAAATGCGAAATTCCACACGCCCGCCACTGGTGTATTTAAAAAAAAAATCGGTACACTAAATAAATCCTCAAATTTCATTAACATATCTAAAGCGGTATTAAACATATTAAAAACTTAACTTAAAAGTACTAAAAAATCTCCCCCTTAAATATTGACATTAAATTAGAAAACACCCTGTATATGTATAATATCACATGTATGCGGTATTGTTACTTTTATTTTACTTCGAAAAAATCACTTAATATCGCGTAAAGACGGCGCTTATCTGCCGAAGACGAGCTCATAGACGCCGATATTTCACTCCCGGATTTCAGATGGCACCGCTTAGCGTTCAGCGTCAAGGGAGATTCGGTCACTCTGATATACGACTGCGACACCACAGTCACCAAATCGCTCGCCAGGGAGCCCGCCTCGAGGCTAAGCAACCTGGGGGTCGTTACCGTGGGCTACCAGTTGTTTACTGACAGACGGTTCAAAGTAAGGATTACGCGTGACGTAATCGATAGCCGCGTTTTCCCCTAACTTCCATCCCCAGGGAGACCTGCAGCTGCTAATGATAGCGTCGACCCCGGACGAGGCGTACGAGTTGTGCAAGACACACGCTCCGGATTGTCTCTCCGAAGAAGCTTACGCTCACGTGCCGCTTAATTTTACCGCCGCGCGGGAGGCGGCGGCGATCCCCGTCCCCGGGGACGATCTTGAAGGTACAACGGTTGCGTACTACGACGAGATGACCCAAATCGTTTACAACGACACCGTCGGAGTAGAGCCGTCGCCTTCCCGGTGTCCCCCGGGACCTAGGGGATATCCCGGACCACCTGGAACACCCGGACCGACGGGACCGAAGGGCGAACCCGGAAGAGACGGTTTGGCGGGCGCGGCAGGCCTCGCCGGACCCCCCGGTCACGTCTACGTCATTCCCGTGAGTCCAAACTCGCCATGGTCGGCAAAGTAACGCGTTTCGGTTTCAGATGACGCCTCAGGGAGACACCAAAGGCCCCGACGACCACGCCGAGACTTTCCGGCACATGCTCGCCCAACACATGGTAATAAACCACCTCCTTGTATTCTTCACTTTGCCAATCAGCAATTCGCATCTATTTTAAAGATCTCGATGCGGGGAATCGAGGGACCGATGGGACTGACGGGCGTGCCGGGACCTCAGGGACTCACTGGTCCGGACGGCGCCAAGGGCGAACCCGGTGAAGTCGGCGAACCGGTAAGTCGGGCGCCGTATCTCTGAAAGTCGTGATACGTCATTGATTACGTAGGGTCCCACAGGTCCGATCGGTCCTCCGGGGCTAACGGGACGCCAGGGACGCCGGGGCTATCCCGGCAGGGACGGCGATAGGGGATCAAGTGGTCCCACTGGCTCCAAGGGCGATTCCGGCCTTATAGGGATGCCGGGCGTGCCTGGGGACAAAGGGGACCGAGGACTGCCGGGTACACCGGGCGAAAGCGGTCCGCGCGGTCACCACGGCATACAGGGCGAAGACGGCGCCCCAGGTGCCGCGGGATCCGCCGGCGAAATGGTTGTAACTTCTCTTTATCTGGTATTGACATCGAAATTGTCGCGTTTCTTTAGGGCCCGAGGGGTTTTACTGGCCCCAGGGGCTTTCCAGGGCTTCCGGGTCCTCCCGGGATACCCGGGGCGGAAGGTCCGATCGGAAACAAGGGCAATCAAGGTCCGCCAGGCGAACACGGGTCGCCCGGTCAGACGGGACCCGTGGGTGCGATCGGTGCCCCGGGTCCTTCGGGCCTTATGGGTCCTCCGGGAGTCGCTGGCCCTCAAGGCAAACCGGGTATTCCTGGACTGCCTGGCGCGGAAGGTCTGCCGGGGGCAGGCGGCAAACCCGGGTTGCAGGGACCGAAAGGAGAACGGGGACCGATAGGGCCCGTCGGACCTGCCGGTTTCCCGGGAATTAGAGGATCCAAAGGCGCAGAAGGGAAAAGAGGAACGATTGGCGACAAAGGCGACAAAGGCGAGAAAGGATTGGAAGGCGAAAGAGGCGAAACAGGACCGAAAGGCGATGCCGGGCAAAGGGGACCCCAGGGACCCACCGGAATTGAAGGACCCGAGGGACCTAAGGTAATTTTACATCGTTTTGCATAATTTCAGTATAATTAACTTAAGTGCCGTGTACAAGGGATCGGAGGGACCGACGGGCGAGACCGGACAGTCTGGACCAGCGGGCGAAAAGGGCAAAGAGGGTGCGCAGGGATTTCCCGGTTATCCAGGATCCACTGGAGAAAAGGGAAACAAGGGAGACGCGGGCAAAGAGGGAGCTGTAGGTGAAAAAGGAGATAGAGGCCACCCGGGCCCACTTGGCGAAAGGGGCGAAGCGGGACCGAGGGGCTTTAGGGGATTACGTGGTAGAAGGGGACGCGATGGCTTCCGAGGACCGAAAGGCGACACGGGGCAGCCGGGACCCGCCGGTCCCCAAGGCGATACCGGCCCTCCGGGAAGCGAGGGTCCTAGGGGATTCCCTGGGGCGACCGGTCCTCCCGGAAACGACGGCAAGGGTGGAATTCCGGGGCAACCCGGAGAAAGAGGTGCGCCCGGAAAAACGGGTCAACCTGGTCCGGTAGGCTTGCCGGGTGTGGTAGGACCGCCGGGACCCATAGGAGAGGTGGGACCGATAGGGGAAGCTGGACCCGTCGGTCTGCCAGGACGTACCGGCGAATCTGGACTTCCGGGTGAACCTGGCAAAGATGGTGTACCCGGAATCCCAGGTTCTGAAGGAAAAGATGGCATTCCGGGTCTTCCGGGACCTCAGGGGCCACCAGGAGAAATGGGACCAGTCGGAATCCCTGGCGCGGGCGGATTGAAAGGAGACGTCGGCCCGATGGGAACTCCCGGGGTACGAGGCGATAAAGGGGAGCCGGGAGAAACGGGAGCGGAAGGACCCCCGGGGCCCCAAGGAGGGCAAGGACTTCCGGGTCCCCCCGGTTCGGCGGGCGCTAAAGGAGAACGTGGAGAGCCGGGACCCATAGGAGTGGCTGGTCGGGACGGACCGTCAGGTCCCAGGGGACTCTCAGGAGCACCGGGTCCCATCGGACCGCCGGGAGAAGACGGTGACAAGGGTGAAATGGGAGCGCCCGGCGAAAAGGGCTTCAGGGGATTGAAAGGGGAGCAGGGGCCGGTGGGAAACGTCGGTCCGCCAGGATTAAGAGGAGAACCGGGCGCTCCGGGACCGATCGGCGAGAAAGGACGGCCGGGCGAGATGGGCAAACTGGGGTTCAAAGGAGAAGACGGGCCTAGGGGACTGCCCGGTCCTCCAGGTATGACCTTGGTTGGTTTTATTTTTGGAAAAATGTAAAGAATTGCTGTGGTAGGGATAAGTGGAGCGCAAGGACTGCCAGGGCCACCGGGAGCTAAAGGAGAAATGGGTATGTCAGCGTAACCACCGAATTCCCGATCTCTTAAAGCTGAAATTCGTTTGTAGGCGACGCGGGTCCGATAGGGCAGATCGGACCTGCGGGACCCATTGGAGAACCCGGTCAGAAAGGCGCCGACGGGACGCAAGGCCCACCTGGAGCCCCGGGTCTGACGGGTCCTCAAGGTATGAAAATTGCTCGTGGCATATGTAAGGGCTTAACTTCTGTTACTTTGCAGGGCAGAAGGGGCACGACGGACTGCCGGGTATCCCGGGTCCACCGGGAACCGAGGGGAAACAGGCACGGTTTAAAAGCACGCCTTTCGTCGATAATTACAATTTAATGTTACAGGGCGAGGCTGGACCGCAAGGCGCGAAAGGAGAAGACGGCCGCTCTGGACCGCAAGGTCCGACCGGCCCGAGGGGTCTTCCGGGAGCGGACGGTCCAAAGGGACCCGCAGGATCTCCAGGTTTTCCGGGACCTCCGGGCGAACCTGGACCGCAGGGATCGAAAGGCGAACCGGGAACTCACGGCGAGCCGGGAAAAGCCGGTCCGGTCGGCCCTTCCGGAGAACAAGGTCCCCAAGGTCCTGTCGGGCCCTCGGGACCTTCGGGAAAACCGGGAATGGATGGGCCTCCCGGGGCGGAAGGAGTTTCCGGCAATTCTGGAGAGAAAGGCGACAAGGGAAGTAGTGGCGCTACAGGTTCTCGGGGCAATCCAGGTCCCGACGGTCCCGCCGGACCCGTGGGACCGCAGGGCCTTAGAGGATCGCCGGGGGCAGCGGTACGAAAACGACGACAGTCTTTTACAAGCGGGGGATAACGTGCGGTTCGTGTTAGGGCGAGAACGGACCACCGGGAAAACCGGGACCTGCGGGCGCGGCCGGCGCTTTAGGAGAGACGGGACCCCGGGGCCAGAAAGGCGACAGGGGACGCAGGGGACCGAAAGGGCACGCGGGGGCCGTCGGACCGGCGGGACCTAAAGGCGACGACGGAGAGCGCGGCGAACGGGGCGAAAAGGGGGACCCCGGACCCGAAGGACCCAAAGGGAACCCGGTAATTGGCAGCAGATAAACGTTTACAGTTTAAGTAAGTCAACGTTTCAGGGCGCGACGGGTCCAGAGGGCCCCAAAGGAGACGGCGGGCCTCAGGGTCCTCCCGGGGAAGAAGGGCCCGCGGGTCCCAAAGGATCGGTGGGTCCGGCGGGGCCGAAAGGCGAGCCCGGTCCCGTAGGCCCCGCGGGACTTTCGGGCCCGCCGGCCGATATGCCGCTCGTGCCTCCCGAGTTACTCCTGCAGCTGCAGGGGTCGACGACGAAGGGTCGCACCAAGCGCGACGTCGTCGACGAGCTCGACGTCAAGTTCCTCGACATGTACTCGACGATTTACGCGCTGACGCGTGAACTGGAGGGAGAACGGAACCCCACGGGTCGCAGGGAGAACCCGGCGAAGACGTGCGCCGACCTCCACCGCGGTCATCCCCACCTCGAAGACGGTACGTCTCCGCGGAGTCGAAGCTTCGAGTTGTTTTCTTCTTTTCCCCAGGTTGGTACTGGATCGACCCGAACCTGGGGGCGACGGACGACGCGATCCGCGCATTCTGCAACATGACGGCGGGGGGCGAGACGTGCGTGTATCCGGACGAGGCGAACGCGCACGCGCCGAAAGCGTCGTGGAAGAGGGCGTCACGAGACGCCACCACGTGGTATTCCGGTTTCCATGGAGGCTCGAGGGTGACGTACGACGGGGTAGGGGCGGCTCAGATCAAGTCGCTGCGGCTGTTTTCGCACGCGGCGCGTCAGAACTTCACGTACGTGTGTCGGAATTCGGCAGCGTGGCGTGACTCGAGTACCGGAAGCCACGCCTCCTCCATCAAGCTGCTCGGCGACAACGGGCAGCGGTTCGGGCACGCAGGTAAGGGGGGCGGGTGGTAAAAAAAACGTCCGATACACCTCGGAAGACGGCTTTTGAGGCTCAAAATGGCTTTTGAGGCTCAAAAGTATTTTTTGTATGTTTCGAGTTTTTTTTTTTTTTTTTTTGACACATGTAATATATTCTTAAGTGCGGAAAAATAAATAATTTCAGAGCAAAAAATTATTTTTTTTATGCGTGGGATAATATGGGTTGACAGGAAACTACTTCTGGTAATTTAAAGTGAAAACCTTTAAAGTTCCATAAATACATTATAAATTGTACCTTTCCTTTGAATTAAAGCAAATGCTAAAAAAAAATTCTACGCTGTCAGGCTTAAATGCTAAGAGGTCCTTGCATAAAAATTTACCTGGCCCTGAAGTATTACTGTTTTATATATTGTGCCTTTTCTTTCAAATTTAATGTTAAAAAAAATGTCGATTTTATGAGGTCATTTAAAGGCCTTAAAAATCAGTATTTTATAAGTCTTGCTTTTAATGTTCAAGAAATAAAATAATCTTGGATTTAAGTTTAAGCCATTGAAAGGCCTATAATTTTCAGGGCCTTCAAATAGTCGACATTTTATAAATTATTGTCCTTTTTGTTTCAATTTAATTTAAAAAAAAATAAAACATTCTTGGATTTTAAGTCTAAGATATCTCGCCTAAAATTCTCAATGTTTTACTGATCAATATCTTATAAATTGTATAAATCAATAAAATCAATACCTACCTTATAATCTGTATAAATTTTAAGTCTCAGCCTTATCGGTACCTCTCTGAAATTTTTAAAGCATTTAAAAATCAATATTTTATAAATTGTGCTTTTTCTATCAACTTGATGTTTAAAAAAAAAAATAATAATAATTTTAAGTCTAATACATATGGGATCGTTCAAAGACATCGATATCTCGCCGAAAGTTTTCTAGGCCTTAAAAGGAATCAACGTTTTATAAATTGTGCTTTTTCTTTCAATTTAATGTTTGGGAAATTAGTATATTGTGAATTTACGAACACACGGATCTATTAAACTAAAATAACTTTATTAATAATGAATACACTGATTTTAAATTAACACTCTCTCTCATGTTAGGTTAGGTTCTATTATACAACGTTTCCTCTTCTTCTTTTATAGTGGATAAATGACAAGTAATCACAACATAGTAATCTTGGATTTTAAGTCTAAGCGCTAGGATGTTATTTAAACGCCTTATCAATATTTCGTTTGTGAAGCCTTTAAAAATCAACATTTTATAAATTAAGAGGTCATTAGGCCTTTAAAATTAAAAACTCAGCATTTCATAAATTGTGCTTTGACTTTTAATTTAATGTTCAGGAGAATAAAAAAAATGGATTTTAAGTTTAATACCTTATCAATCCCTCGCTTAATTTTTTAAAGCCTTCAAAAAAAACAACCTTTTTTTTTTCTAATTTTGCTTTTTCTTTCAATTTAATGTTTAGGAAAAGAAAAAAATCTACGATTTTAAATCTATTATGGGGTAAGCCCTTATGAATATCTACCGAAAGTTTTCAAGGCTTTTACGGATAAACATTTTATAAATTGTGCTCTTTCTTTCAATTTAATGTTCAAGAAAATAAAAAAATCTTGGATTTTAAGCCTAAGACTTGTGAGGTCATTTAAAAGTGTTATCGATACCTCGCCTAAAGTGTCGAAGGATTTTAAAGATGAATATTTTATGAAATATGCCTTCTCTTTCAACTTAGCGCTTAAGAAAGATAAAAAACTTTCGACTCCAAGTATCGGACCTTATAAGAAAGGTATATATCGCAAAAAAGAAGAAAAATATATCAAAAGTTATTCTCTGCTAGTTAGTGGCGCACGTCACCTGTTGCTTTTAGGTGTCAAGCCGAGAGTTCTCATCGACGGATGTCAAACGCGGCGAGGGGACAGCGAGACCGTGTTTGAAATAAGCACGACCAAGAAAATCGAACAGCTGCCAATCATTGACTTCCTTCCCGCGGATTACGGGAATCCAGACCAAGCTTTCGGGTTCGTCGTCGGCCCGTTGTGCTATAAATAAATTCTGTATAAGCTGTTAATAAACAATGCGTCTCGACACCGACTAGGGCAGTTTTCATTCTTCCTCGTGTTGCATGCAGTCCTCTTGTGGTCTGTGAAAAGTTATCTCTGCTTATTCCGTGCTTTAACAGTGACGATTTAGGAAGATCCCGAGAATCTCGTAAACCTAATAGGATTGCCGAATCCCATAACACATAAGTTCGCCAAAATTATCGATTCGTGGTCGCTTGTACCGTAAGCGGCGAAGTCATCTAACGGTTTTTGTGTATTCTGTCAATGCATTTGAAGGCGTATTAAACCGTTGTATTTGTTGTGAGTAGTGCGTTTATGTTTGTGTTAATTGTAGTTCTGTAAAAAAAACTTGGACAAAGCAGTGTTTTTAAGGTTTAACAAATACTTTAAAATTGTATGTGCTTGAGTGGCGAGAACTGAGAAAAACAGTATTTTTAACCTTAAACAAAGACTTAAAAGTTTTCTGTTCGTGCTGCTTATTAGCGGTGTTATTAGTTAGGAGGTAAGCTCAAAATATTACACATAATAATATAGGTAAATGTAAAAAATTCATTTCTTTTACCTTTTTCAGCGGGATAAGTTACATCAAAAAATAGTTAGGTAGGTTAGGTTAGCAAGTTCTCGAAAATGTAGTTTTCATCGCTTTCCCAAAGGGAAAGATCTAATATCCCGAACTATTCGGAACGAGTAGATAGTTCAATGTAGAAGAGAGGACAAACTTAATCCAGATAAAAGCTATGTCTGCTCAGTTCATTTTACTGAAAACGATTACGAAAGAGACTTACAAAATGAGTTATTAGGTTTTTTTTGTCTTGAGTAACACATTAAATTCATCCCAAAATTTAAATTTTAGGTAAACCTTTAAAAAAGATTCTCAAAAAAACCGCTGTTCCCACCCTATTATTATTTAACCAGAAGCCACCAACACAAGCAGGATTATCTGGACCAAAAAGTCTTCATTCTAAAAATGCCAACATAGAAGCTCCGCAGGTATTGTCTGAGCTTTTAGCAACAACATCGAATGCCACAAGTGAAATTCCAGAGAAAAATCCATCTCTAGAACCCATGCCAAAACCCCAGCCAGAACCCATCTCCGAACCCCAAATAATAAATTATGGTGATACCCGCAGAAAAAAAATTAGAAAGTATGGTAAAATTGTAAAATAAAGATGTAGTAATACATGTTTTTTATATTATGTACATATCTACCACCTGTAAATTTTTGTTATATATGCCTACTATATTTTTTGTTTTTTAATATGTTCTTTAATATATCCAAAAGTAGGGATTTCTAGTTTATAAGTTGATATGTCGGCGGACTGGGTTTTCGAAAGACAACAGTAAAGTTAATTACTTCCACTTTAATATCACAAAAATACACTTTCTTTATATGACCACGGTACCGCACGTGAAAACGTTGCCTCTTGGACACATCTGCTGAGACTGCCTTTTTGGTCGGCCCGCGGTGTTGCCAAAAACACCACATAAGTATTTGTTGATTTTTGTATATTTAAAATGGTAGAATGCCGTAAAACACAAAGTTTTACAAGTAAATCGTTTTGTTCGCTAGTTTTATTTATTTATGTAACAATATTTAATTAATATATGTATTTCAAGATAATACTAGTATTATTTTTACCCTATCTGAGACCCTACCCTACGCTACTTCCCAATAATTATTAAATAAATACTGGGAAGATCCAGTGTGTGCGCTGAGTATTGAGAAGAAGAAGTATTTTGTGGTCTGCGACCGGTTGTCGCCGCGTAGTCCGTTCTTTAACACTGATAGTTGACGTCGTCGAAAACTTTCGATTCGTGTTCCACGGTGTTTGTTGCTGCCGTGTTCGTTGACGTTAGAGGTGTAAATTAATCTATTAAATGTTGGAGTAGTATTAAAAAAAAAAGTTCCGTTGAAAGCGACTTGAACTCGCCGCCTAAGTATCGATCTCGATTACGTAGTTTGCGAACCGATCGATGGGAATTTTGTAACGGCCGAAAAATGTGGAGCTGAGGTGGATCTACGTGAGCCGTGAAACTTGCAACGACAGCGTTTAAAATCGTGATCCCTAATGAATGGTGGATGTAAAGGTAACGCTCTTTTTTCTCCCGATTGATTGGAACGCTAATTAACGACACAGCTGTGATCCTCGCTCGATACAAGCATATTGTTCGTAATTTCGGCAACGATCCGCGCGTTTTTCTCCGTGAGGCTTCGCGATCGCGTGGCCGTTTTCGAAAGGCGTCGAATTTTCGAGCCGTGAAGTGGTTTCGTTGGTTTCGCGTCTCTCAAAAATTGATCCGTTCGAAAGTTAGGTTATGTGAAACGTCAAAATTATCGTCGGCGTAACGAAACCTTTGTCGAAAATCGCGTTGCAAACTAATTATTTTTTTTAATTTTGACGCACGTAAAACAAGTTGGTTTCGGAAGTTATGGTATGGAAGTATAGAATGCAGAGGTTGCGGAATGCTCGTGTGATATTTATGTTTAAATCTAAAATAAAATTGCAAATTATTTTTATCACCTACTTAAATTACTTAAAATTATTCACAGTTTGGTTTTAGAAGAAATATAAACGCTGTTTCAGGCATTCTCAATTTAGTTTCAAACATTACGGATACATTCCAGAATTCGCCATATAAATAACACTGTATTATTTTGTGATCTCGCTAAAGCCTTCGACTGCGTTGATCGTGGAATGTTAGAGGCTTATAAGTTTTCAAATAGCAGTCTTAGTTTGATGCAATCTTACCTTAACAATAGGTGCCAGGTGATTAAGTACTCTGGAGTGACATTAGCGAAGAGTGAGGCGAACATTGGAGTGCCCCGAATCTCAATTTTGGACCCCATATAATTTTTAATTTATATTGTGGATCCTTCACACGTTTCTAAGGATTCATTAGAAGACATGTTAGAGTTCCAAGATGGTTTAGTGCAAATAAATTAGTTCTAAGTAATTATACCAGATTTCTTGGCATCTATATTGACCGAAAAGTTCAGTGGGACTTCCATATAGATTTTGTTGCTCAGAAACTGACCAAAAATTTGTATTTGCTTCGACGCTTTACCGAAAATGTCTCTCCTGGTGCGTTAAGGTCCGCATATTTTGCACTTATTCATTCGCAACTCCTGCATGCGATCTTAATATGGGGTCATGCTGCTGGCAGGTACCGTTCGTTCGGATTACAACGAAAAGCAATTCGAATTATTTGTGGAAAATCTATCATTTATAAAGAAAAATCCGCATCTATTTAGCACCTATAAGGAATTGCATGACCATCAAACCAGCATTTTTATTCTTTTGATGAATATTTGTATTTCTATTATCATGTATCGGGTGTATGTATATAAATAAAGTATTCGTATAACATAATTTTTTAATTAGGTTTAGGTGGTACCTTATTTTGTTGGTGGTGACGCAACAAATATCATTTCGTTTCCTTTTAGCCGAGTGAAACATGTCCTGGGTGCATCAGCGGGGCCCCAAGGCGACCAGCACGGCTGCCAATTCACCCGCGCAACCGTACAACCCCAACCAACAACATTCCCTGGTCAACGTAAGTGAAATCACGAATAATAACAGTAGGTTTTATTTTCGTATAAGAGGGTCTCGCAGTTTTTGAATTTACTTCTTGGCTTTGGCTTGGTCGGCCACCTCCTGCATGGCTTTCCTCACGGTCTCCTCGTCCCCGAGGAACTGGAGACTCCCACCCGGCACCGGTTTCATGTTTCTGTCTAGGGTGTACTTGAACGGGATCCCCGTCGGCAGGTTCAATTTCATGATTTCGCTCTCCGTCATTTCGTCTAGGTGTTTCACGATGCCGCGCAAGCTGTTACCGTGGGCAGCTGAAATTTCAAAAATTAACGACAACAAAAAAAAACGCGGGCCCCCTTACCGATAAGGACCCGTTTGCCCGCTTTGATTTCCGGCACGATCCGCTCGTTCCAAAACGGCAGGGTCCTCTGGATCGTCAACTTCAACGACTCGTACATGGGAAACTCGTCCCTCGCGGGGCCCTCCTTGTAGATGGGGTCGTTCAAAATCACGTCGTAGTAGGGATTTTGCGGAGTTATCGGCGGCGGAGGGGTGTCGTAGCTCCTCCTCCATATGGCCACTTGTTCCTCGCCATATTTCTCGACCGTTTCGGATTTGTTCAGCCCCGTCAGGCCGCCGTAATGTCTCTCGTTGAGCCGCCACGTTTTCACCACCGGAATGTCCCGCTCCCCCAACACTTCGAGGATCCCGTCGAGGGTTTTGTTCGCCCTCATCAGTACCGACGTGAACGCTACGTCGAACCGGTGGCCGGCGTCTTTTAGGGCTCCGCCCGCGTTCGCCGCTTCCCGCCTGCCCCTGTCGCTCAGGTCCGCGTTGAACCAGCCGCAGAAAAGGTTCAGTTGGTTCCATTCGGACTCGCCGTGTCGCACCATGACGATCTCGTAGGTTTTCGGGAGGCAGCGGCAGCCCGCGGGCGTCTGAAAAAACCGCGAACGGTTAGTGGGTGCGCCGGGGGGTCCTTGGCGCCGCTCACGTCGCACGACATCGTCTCGGACGGTAGATTTTCAACGGGGGTTTATCGATTTGACGGTTTACACTTCGCACCGCAGCATAACGCGTTTTGACAGACGGCAGTCGCGTCGGGCGGATCTTTGTGGTCCGTGGAAATCGTTCGTTGTCGAGGTTATACCGATAGGGAATTCGATTTTATGGTTCTACTTGATAACGCAGGAATTTTCAAAGCGACAATTTATATTTTAATTTATAATGTTTTGTTAAGCTCAAAATTTGTCGACATTTTTCCATCGTCTCTCTTGAAATTGTCAATAATTTCTCAGTCTTTACTGTGGCACAAAAAACACACTTCATTAGTTCTTTTTCACCCGACATGATGTCAGAGATATTTAACGAATAACAGTTTGATTAAAGGAAAATATCATAAAGCAACCCTGTGCATTTTATTAAATTCACTAAACACGGCATCTGTATCGAGATTCACAAACATACTGATATAAGCTCTAATGAGTAGAATAGTAATACATAAGAGAAAGAAAAAAAATAGCTATATGCAGTGTATGTATACATCTGTCCGGGTAGTAGTAAAGATTTTGTTATCTATTGAGGAGTGTCCTCAATAAAAACGTCTGCCCTTATTAATATAAGTTTTTAAGATTGAATTAAGAAGTTGTTTTGTTGTTGTTTGCTAGAAAAAGATGCGAATTTTGGTCATTGTGGGTTATATCCAGAGTTAGAACGTTACATTTTACATCTATTTGTCCATATCTTCATTTGAGTTTCGCTGATAAAGATTTGATATGCGCAGTTTAAAATTCAGTAAAAAATTGAATTAGAAATTTCTTGTTTCCGTGTCGATGGGGAAATTTTAACTGTGGTCGTCAAATGACGTCCCACTGCGCAACGTTGCCAGACCGCTATATTTCATGCTTCACGGAAAACTCCAACGTCTGCAATCTAAAAGAAATTCGAAATAATTTCGAAAGATGCAGAAATAAAATCCGTAATATGAAATGAAATACTATTGGATGTTTTTACGGAGATATTATTGCAAAAATTTAAGGTACGAAAAAACGTCATAATTTGTGGTTAGGTTTTTGACTGTATCCAAAAAAATTTGGGTTAGTTTTGGTTTTGATTTTTTAAAAATTTTAATTTAAATTCCTTGCACATGCTATAATGTACCTTACATTTTCTTTCATTTTATAAGAACCAATGGCAACCTCACGACGCTCAAAACTGGTTCAACGCGAGTGCACAGCCGCAGCAGACGTTCGGTCAGCCGCAGAATTATTGGCAGCAGCCATACGCCAATCAGGCCGGCCAGCATCCCGCGCCCGACAATCAGCGGACGGTCGGCCAGTACGATCAGCGGTACCAGCAGCCATTGAGTCATCAGCAGAACATCACTCAGTATGAACCCCAGGTATATTCCTTAAAAATATCGAAAATTGATCTGAGGTGGCTTTTACTTGATGTAAATCCATTTATCAAAATAAATAAGAACTAAAAGTTCAGATTTTCACCGTGTCTTTATCAAATGTTTCATAAGAACACGGTTTTACTTCTTGTTTATTTTGATTTTCTTAAACATTTCCCCCAGGACCAATTTTTTATACGTATTCAAAAAAGATAAGAAAAGGGAGGCGTGCAAGCAATTATTCCGAGCGTTGTAACCGTAAACACCACAAATTTCATTGTAAAAAACCGAATTTTATTATCAATTTTGCCATTCACAGTTTGCGCGCCAAGGCGATGGCGGTTTATGTGAAATTGTCGATGATTTAACAGAATTTATTACTGATTTATAAGGATTTTTTCGTTGTGGTACCAATCTTTTTGCAGCTACTCGCCACTCTTGGTGCAATTAACATTTTTTGCCCCAAGGCGATGGAGATTTATGTGAAATTGTCGATGATTTAACAGAATTTATTATTGATGTATAATGATTTATTCATTGGCGTTTCAATTTTTTTGAATTTACTTGCCATTTTGGGTGCAATTAACATTTTTCGCACTAAGGCGATGGCGATTCACGTGATGTTGTTTATGATTTAACGTAGTTTATTACTGATTTATTCATTGACGCACACAATTTTGCTCAGGTTCCTACAATTAGCCTTTTGTGACCTAAGGCCACAGCGATTCGTATAAATTTGTTGACAATTTTACCGAATTTACTACAGTTTTATGAGGATTTATTCGTTGGCTTTGATTGGTTTTACCACTCTGGGTGCCATTAACATTTTTTGCTCCAAGGCGATGCCGATTTATGTGAAATTGTCCATGATTTAACAAAACCTATTACTGATTTATAACGAATTATTGGTTGACGTACCAAATTCTTCGCAGTTGCTCGCTAATCTGGGTGTAATTAGCATTTTGTGCTCCAAGGCGATTGTGATTTACGTGAAATTGTTGATGATTTGACAAATTATTTTTACAGATTTATTGGTTAGCGTACCCATTTTGTTTGTAATTTTACCACTTCGGGTGCGTGCGTGAAAGTCAACTAAATATATACTTATCGTTTAAAATCGCTCGAAGGATAATCTCCAATATTTTCGAGACACCCTGTATACGTACCGTTCATTTGTTTATGACCGCGCTGTTGCCAGGTCTACGACCATCGTTTCGCACAAAACAACAGCGGCGGCGGTGGCGGCGACCACGCGAACCTCCAACACGGCAACGATTGGAACTGGGAGTGGGGGGCGACCGCCGACGAGAATAACTCGAACGTGTCGTCGTCGACGACGCGGCTCGGCAATCTGGGCGACAGTTTCGCCAACGACGACAGTTGGAACTGGCCGGCGCAAGACAACGCTCCGCCCCCTGCAACCAAACCCGACAACAAGCCGCCGGGCAAGTTCGACACTCCTCAATGGTCGGTGGAGTCGCAGCCGTCGCAAGAATCCTCGGACGACGTCATCCCCGCGACGCCCCTGAAACACCTGGAGGTCGAGAACAAAGAGATCGTGTTCGCGCACGTCGGAAACGACGTCGTCCCCGCGGACGTAGGGGCGGAGCCGGTCAATTTGGAGAGCGTCCCCGACAATGCGGAGGAACCGGATCGCCTCCCGCAGTGGCATCAACCGCGGCAGACCGAGAACAGCGAAGTGCCCATCAACGATCGCAACCAGTATCTGGAGACCGGCCAGTTGCGCGGCGGCCTGCAGAGGATGGTACCCGGCCAAGGGGACGATTCTCTACCACCGTTCGGACGGATGGTGCCCGGTCGGACTAGACCCCCCGCCTACGACGCGGGTGGTCCTCCGGAAGGGCTACGTCGTATGGTACCCGGGGAGTCCAGCTCGCCGGAGACGACGTCGCGCCGCGTCCGCGAGGACGACGACGACGACGACGACTCGGAGCCGGAGCTACGACAGTTGAACGACGCGGTGCAGCCCCGGTCCGCTACTATCGGCGCGGACACGCCTCCTAACGCGTCGGTCATCAGGTCAGGTGCCGTCGGGGGAGGCTCCGTGCTTGTTCCTACGCCGGTCGAGATCGCCGACCCGGATGCCCGACCGCCGGACCAACAGAGGAGGGAGTTTATAGAGGGTGCGTGTTTGTTTCTATTGTGTTACATTAGTGTACGGAATTTCCGGAAGCATTTATCATTCTCAGCGGCAGAGCGATATCGATTTGTAGAAAATTTTCGACGATTAAACAGAATTTACTATGGATTTATAAGGATTTATTGTCACTCTGGTTGCAGTTAACATAATCAGCGGCGGAGCGACAACTATTTATATGAAATCATTGATGATTTAACATAATTTACTACGGATTTATAATGGTTTATACGGTTGGCGTACAAAATTTTGGGCAGTTACTTGTTACTCCGGAAGCATTTATAATTCTCAGCGGCAGAACGATATCGGTTTGCATAAAATTTTCGACGATTTAACAGAATTTACTATGGATTTATAAGGATTTATTGTCACTCTGCTTGCAATTAACATAATCAGCGGCGGAGCGACAGCTATTTATATGAAGTCATTGATGATTTGACATAATTTACTTCGAATTTATAATGGTTTATCCGTTGGCGTAGAAAATTTTGGACAGTTACTTGTTACCTCGGACGCATTTGTTATTCTCAGCGGCAGAACGATGTCGATTCGTATAAAATTTTCGAAGATTTAACAGAATTTACTATGGATTTATAAAGATTTGTTGTTACTCTGGTTGCAATTAACATAATCTGAAGCAGAGCCACAGCTATTTATATAAAATAATTGATGATTTAACTTAATTTAGCTATTGCGATATATATTAATGTACTACTGATTTATATGAAATTATCGATAATTTAATAGAATTTACTACTGATTTATCCGTTGGCTTACAAAATTTGGAGCAGTTATGCGGCGCGGCGATGGCGATTTTTATGAAGTTATTGGTGATTTAACTAAATTTACTATGGATTTATAAGCATTTTTTTTAATATACAATAAATTGGACAGTTGTGACTTTGGACACAATTAACATTTTGTGCGCCAATGCGGTGACGATTTATATGAAATTATTGGTGATTTAGCTAAAATTACTACGGATTTATAAGGATTTTTTCATTAATATACAAAAAAGTTGGACAGTTATTTGTCCTTCTGAGTGCAATTAACATTTATATGACGTTATTGATGATTTTACAGAATTTACTACTGATTTATGAGAATTTATCCATTGTTGCACAATTTTGAACAGCTACTTTCCACACTGGGCCAGAGCTACTGCTATTTATATGAAGTTTTTGATGATTTACTTGTCATTCTGGGTGGAATTAACATTTTCTGCGTCGAGACGATGTCGATTTATGTTTAGTTATTAATGATTTAAACGAATTTGCTTCTGGTTTATAAGGATTTATTCGCTAGCGCAGTTACTTGTCACTTTGACCGAAATTAAGATTTTCTGCCTCGAGGTGATGGCGTTTTGTATGATATTGTTAACGCCCTACCAGAATGCGCTACTGATTTATTTGAAATTATTGCTGACTTAACAGAATTTACTACGGATTTATTAGGATTGTTTCATTCAAGTGCAGTTACTTGCCAATATAACTGTGGATTTATAAGGATTTATTCATTAGTGTTGACAACTTTGGGCAGTTACTTACCACTCAAATATTGATAATTTAACAGAATTTATTATGGATTTATAAGAATTAACTTGTTAGTTAGTTAGTTAATTTTATTTTATTTTCGAATTGGTACTCTTGAACTACCGATATTTACGCGGAGCAGAACCCGTGTTCGTCGTTGAACTACTTGGTCGTTTCTTGTTTGGACTAATGTTTTCGACATTTTTTACTAATTTTTACCGCTCTCCTACTAAAGGTAAATCTCATTGTATTTCCTACATCCTGCGTATAAGTACCGTGGTCAAATCCGTTCACCACGTCCGCAGGTCAAACCTACGACGGCCTGTCCGACGTGACCGACGCCGTGCGCGACCTTAGCGTCACCGGCGATAACCCGGCCTCCCACGGCGGCGGGGGCGGCTCTTCGGCGGATCACCGCACGCGCAGCCGCCAAGATAGCAGCGGTGACGATAGCGGCGGCGGCGATAACAAACCGCCGTCGCGTGGCGCGAGGGACAAAAGGGGGGAGCGGCGCGATAGGTACTCCCCCGACTCTTATAAAGGGCGGAGACGCGACAAACGGCATCCCAAAGAGCACCAGCAGCGCTACGACGACGATACCGATTACTACAGCGATAAGGAGGCGGACGGCGGCGGCGGGAGGAGAACCCGCGACCGCGACTACGACCGCAAGTACAACAGTCTGAGGCGGGGCGGCGACAAAGAGAAAAGGAGGCGGGACTATCGCGAACCGCGTCGCGGCGAATATCCCCCCCACTATCCGCGGTACCGGGACGCTTACGACGACCAGTCGAGGCCGTCGAGCAGGTCGGATTCGATGCACGAGTCGTACCGCGAGCGAAAGTACCGCGACGGGGGGCGGTACCGTTCGCGAGACGCGTACAATCCGTATCAAAGCTTCGCGTACGACCCTTACAATCCGTACTACCAGCAGTACCAGTACTACGAGAACCTGCGTCGCACCAATCCGCAGGCCTACGCCGAATGGTACCGGAAGTACTATCAGCAAGCGTCGTCGTCGTACGCCGGCGACGACCGGGCGTCGGTTCATTCGGGCAGGAGTTCCGCCAACGAGGAGCAACCGAAAGACAATAGGTGAGCTATTCGCCGTCTCGCCGGTAGTTCGTTTGTCCGCCGCTTCGCTTTGCTTAAACTCTCTTCCATTGTCGTTGTTTAGGTACGCGCGGCAAGGTTTTTATAGTCAGCAGGCGGGGTACCACGGGCGTGGTCTCGGCATAGCCGACCGGTACGGCCTGGACCAGTCTAGGTGAGCCCCTACCACCATATTGTAAAGGCGCGTCGTTCGAGAGGGATAGTTTTTTTTTTGCACACGCAAGCTTTTTCCCAATCACGCGTTGCGATTCGTCGCTTTTCACCGCTGAAGCAGTACGAAAGAGTTTCGGTTATTTGTTGGGGATTTACGGTGATTTCTGGCGATTTATCGTGACTTACATGGCTTAATCCGTTCCACCGAATGGACTCTGCACGAAGGCCGAGAGCGTTTTATATTGAATTATCGACGATTGAATGAAATTTACTAAGGATTTGTTCGAAGGCGATTTAAGCGACATTATTCATTACTCTACCAAATTTTAAGCTTAAGTTACTCTATTGGTAGTTCAAGAGAATTTACTACGGATTTATAAGAAATTATTCACTATTTTTCAAAAGTTTTTAGTTTAAGCAGTTTAAATGCAAATATTATTCTTTACGCGTATGCGAGTTATATGAGAGTAATGAAGATTTAACAGAATTTACTACGGATTTATAAGGATTTATTCGGTGGTGTACAAACTTTTGGGCAATTACTTGCCACTCCGAAAGCAATTGACATTCTTCACGCTGCAGCGACGGCTATTTATATGATTTTATTGATGATTTAACTAAATTCACTGTAGATTTATAAGGATTTATTCGTTACTTCGGGTACATTTATTATTCGCTTGTCGTAAATTTTGGCGATTTATATAAAATTATTGATGGTTTAAGAAAATTTACGACGGATTTATAGGCATTTATTCGTTATTTTACAAAATATTGTTCAGTTACTTCGCACCCGGATGAATTCTCCTCCCCAAGGCGATGGCAAGATATATGAAATTATTGTTGATTTAATAGAGTTTACTACAGATTTCTAAAGAGTTGTTCGGTAGCGTACAGAATTTTAAGCAGTTTTAATGTTGATGCTTTAAGGATTTATAGGAATTTATTCAGATGCTATTAACATTCTAGGCGTGATTTATAAAGATTTATTCGTTAGCGTACAACATTTTAGGCAGTTGTCCGTCACTATATATATGGAATTATTGATGGTTTAATACAGTTTACTATGGCTTTATAATTATTTGATCGTTAACTTGAAATATTTTAGGCAGTTGCGATTTACAGTACAGTTATTTTGTCAATTTATACGAAATTATTGATGATTTAAGAGGATTTATTATGTATTTATATTTCATTTATTGTTCATTTCGTCATTCATTCAGTTTTCTGCGCATTATAGAAATTAGTGTACAAGATTTCGGCCGGACTCTTGAGCATCTACTCAAGTTAACCTTCGTCTCGGCGTAGTGGTGATTTATATGAAATTACGGACGATTTAACGGAATTTACTAAAGGTTTATATAGATTTATTTGCAATTTTCGCCAATATTCAGTGTCCGCGCTTTCATTGGATAATTTGCGTCGAATGTTCGACAGTGCCGTCGCGGGTAATGCGTCGGTCTACGACGCCCAGCGTCTGACGCCGGCGCGTTACGCGACCGCCCACGTCAAGGCGTCGATCTCGTCCGGCAAACTGATCCGGGTGTTGCCCAATTACCCGCCCGACGGTCAAGACGCGGTCGTCGAACTCGTGGACCTGCCCCGCCTCCTCGACGACGACGAACGTTACATCGAGCTGAGTTCATTCCCCGGGCCCCTCGTCAAAGGCGTCACCCACAAGAAGACCCTAATCGCTTACTGCGACGACAAGATAAGTCGCGCGCGTCGAGCCCGAATCCGCACCCTCGACTCGTACGTCCTGATGTGGGAACTGCTGAAACTTCTCATCAGACAAAACGGCATGGTGATCGGTACCGACATTGCCGAATTGCTGCTCAAGAATTGCCCGTTGGAGGCGGCCGCCGCCCCGCCCAGGCCGCCATCAGTGGCGTCGAACGCGAGCCAGATGTCGTCGGAAGGGGCGGGCGTCGTAGCTCCGCCCGACGACCAACAGGCCCCGCCCAGAGAGGACGAGGCTACCCGGAAGTTTCGCGAGTACCTGCTCTACGGTTCGTGCAAGGAGGCGTTAGGTACGACCGTCGCGCGTCACCGGAGGTAGCGAATTTACCCTCGCCTCTCTCGTTGCAGAGTGGGCGATGAAGCGCGGCCTGTGGGGCCACGCCCTCTTCCTCGCGAGCAAGCTCGACAAACGGACCTACGCAGGAGTGATGACGCGCTTCGCCAACGGACTCGCGATCAACGACCCGCTCCAGACGCTCTACCAGCTGCTTTCGGGGAAAGTGCCGGCCGCCGTGACGGTAAGACGTTCGAACTACTGATCGGAAACAGCGTATTCGGACCTACGGCTTCAATTTAACTAGGCTTAAAATGGTGAAAGTCCTTAAAATAGTGCCGGGTCATTTGAATTACAGGGATGAGGATCGATTTAGATGTTTAAAAGATAAAGTTGGTGGTGGGTTATTTGAACTACCGTCCGAAAATGGCAGGTTTCGATGAGGCGGTTCGGAATGGTAAAAATTATTTGAACCACATACCTCACCGGAGGAGTCGATTTGTCGGTTTAAAATGGTAGAAATCGTTAAAATAGTGACAGGTCATTTGAACTACTCGGCGAAACTGGCGTCGACGACTTCGGTATGGCACTTCAGAGAAAATCGGTAATATAATGACGACTCATTTGAACTACTTACCGCAAGTGACGAATTCGCACCGAAGGGGTCGATTTAACGGCTTAAAATAGTAGAAATCGTTAAAATAGTGTCATTTGAACCACTCCGCGGACCTCGCGTCGACGACTTAGGTATGGCGCTTCAGAATGGTGAAAATCAGTAAAATAATGATTCATTTGAACTACTTACCGGAAGTAACGGATTCGCATCGAAGGAGTCGATTGATTGAAAGGTTTAACAGGAAAGTCGAGCATTCTCATCGACAGGGTCGATTTAGAGGTTTAAAATCGCGAAAAATTGTAAATTTAGTGCTTGTTTATTTGAACTACTGACTGGAGGAGGCAGATTCTCAACGTAGCAGAATAGCAGAAATGTGTAAAATAATGACGGTTCATTTAAACTACTTACCGCAAGTGACGTCTTCGCATCGAAGGAGTCGATTTAACGGTTTAACAGGGAAGCCGAGGATAGGCGACAGCGTCGATTTGGAGGTTTAAATTCGCGAAAAATCGTAAATTTAGGGTCGGGTTATTTGAACTACTTACCGAAAATGGTGATTCGCATCGCATTTTCCCTTAAGCGTTTCAGAATTTCACCAATGGGTAGAAAATAATGATGTTTCATTTGAACTACTTACCGGAATTGACGGATCCTCATCGAAGCGGTCGATTTAACGGATTAATATGGAAAAAATCGCTAAAATAATAACGGGTAAAACTACTCGGCAGAACTCGCGTCGACGACTACGGCGTAGCGATTCAGAAAGATAAAAAACGTTAAAATAATAGCGGGTCGTTTGAACTACTGACCGGAAGTCGCGCCCTCGCCTCGAGAGCGTTGATTTCGCGATCGGACACCCTTCCGTACGATCATCTATTTCGTTTCAGTGCGTCGCGGACGAAAAGTGGGGCAACTGGCGACCGCACCTCGCGATGATCCTGTCGAATTCGTCTCAGCGGCCCGAACTAAACTGCAAGGCAATCACGAGCCTGGGCGATACGCTGCTGAACGGCGGCGACATCTACGCCGCCCAATTTTGTTACCTGATGGCCGAGGTGGGATTCGGGGGCCACGGCGCCCCCGACGTCCGTCTCGTTTTGCTCGGGTCCGACCACAGGGCCCCGTATCCGCAATTCGCGACCAACGAGGCGATCCACATGACCGAGATCTACGAGTACGCGTGTAGCCTGAACGATCGGCGCTTCGTCATCGGCGAGTTTCAGGTCAGAAGTGGGATTTTAGTGGAAAATTTTCTTTTTCATTAATGTTTATATTTTTTTCACTAGATCTACAAATATCTGCTCGCTACGCGATTGGCCGACTTCGGTTTGCCCGAGAAGTCGCTCGCTTATCTCGAGAAGCTTGCCGAGTATATAGTCGGTAGCCCCGGCGAAGTGTCACCTACGTTTGTGGATCACGTGTGCGTCCTCGCGGACCGTCTCAAGTTTTACGATCCCGTGGGGGACGTGGAGGATGAGTCGCAGTTCGGGAGCCTCCTGGAGACGAGCCGTCCGGACCGATCGTGGCTCGACGCTTTGAAGACGGTCCAGAGGGACGTAAAGGCGGGCGTCATTCAGACTGACGTGGAGCCGCCCCCGCAGGCGACTTACGAGGCCGATTACGCGACGTGGCAGTACCAGCAGGAACCGCCTGCGCTCGCGGATCAGGCGACTACGCCCTCAGGTGAGCGGTCGTTTTGAACTACCGCGCGGGATTCTCGAAATACGTCGCGCGATGCGAAATATGTCGGGAAAATGGGGATCAAGTCGTTTGAACTACTCGGTGGAATTCGCTAAAAACGAAATGGATTTGCGCTTTCGGTTCTATCTTTCGTTGAGTTCGTTTGCCCTACTCGGCAGATTTTCCATAGTTTTGAACCGTCTGACTCAGTTTTTCGCGCAAAATAAAATGAATTTACGTTTTTACCGGTTAAATTTTGCCGAGGTCGTTTGAACTACTCAGTGAAAATTTGATAGTTCTCGACCTCTGATTTGCGTTTTAGGTTCTATTTTTAGTTGGGGTCGTTTGAACTATTCTGTTAATTGTCGATAATTCCGGACCGTCTGCCTAGTTTTTTTTGCGGAAAAGAAAATATTTGTGCTTTTGCCGTTAAGTTTCGTCGAGATCGTTCGAACTAGTCGGTGGAATTTCGATAAATTTCGACCGTCTTATTCGGTTTTTCGCGAAAATCAAAATAAATTTGACTTTTTGGCGTTGAATTTCGTAGAGGTCGTTTGAACTACTCGGTGAAATTTTGTCAATTCTAGACCGCCTGCGTCGGTTTCTTGGCTTCTAGGTTCTATGTTTCCCGAGGTCGTTTGAACTACTCGCCGGATTTTCAATAATTCTGGACCGTCTCTTTCCGTTTTTCGCGAGAAAACCAAATGAATATACGTTTTTGGCGTTAATTTTCGTAGAGGTGGTTTGAAATACTCTGTGGAGTTTTGGTAATTTTTAACATTCTGTTTCGCAAAATATAAAACGGATTTGTTCTCTTTTCGTTAAGGTCGTTTGAACAACTCTGCGAAATTTTGGTAATTTTCGATTTGCGCTATTTGAACTACGTCGCAGTACTCGAATCGGAATTAATTTAGTTTTCCATTTTTTATACGTTGCACTAATACAGTGGAGTACCCTCCGGGTCAGTACCAAGAGCGGCAGGCGCAGTACTGGACCGGGCAGCAGCAACAGCAACAGTTCCAGCAGTGGCAGCCGGAGGCCGCTCCCGCTAATTTCGAATCCGAAGTGGCGAACAACAATCAGTCTCAAACATCGTACGATATCAACAGTCAATCGAAGGTGAGTCGGGCGCTTCGTCTGCTCTAAAAAAAATCGCTTTTTGGTTCATTTGAACTGCCGGGCATTTCAAGTCGTCCGCGCCCGAGGTTCGCTCGAACTTCTCGGAGTATTTTTAGCCGCCCGCGTCTTTTTTTCCTTACACGCAAAACCAACGATTAATCGAGACTGTTTTCCGTGGCCGCCGCCGCGTCTCCCCCTCCTCCCTTCAGCCTCGGCCCGTGGCGGAACAGGAGGAAGCCGCCCGCCGCCGCCGCCGCCGCCGCCGCGACGACGACGGCGACGACGACCCGCCCGAAGTAAGTAGTAGCGACGGCCCGCCACCTGTCGTTTATTTGCGTAAGCGCGCCGGCAAGTGTGCCGGCGGGGGCGTGGCCGGCGAGTCGCTCGAGCTGCGGCCGATCAACGGTACCGCGACCACGCCCCTCGACAAAGACAGCCTGGACTTTTTCGAGGGCAACGCGAAACCACCCGAACGGGCGTGGTTGTTGCAACGCGAGGGCGGGGCCGCCACCGGCCCCGCCCCCACCGCCAACGACTCGTACAACACGTTCGACGTCAAGTACGGTTACCGCGGCGGCAAGCTGCTCAAGTTCAAGTCGCTCGACATACCGGAGTTCCGGAACACGACGGTCACGTGTTCCGCGTCGAGCAACAAGGTGTCCGTCTCGTCGGACAACATCAAGTCCGACCTGTATAGTAAAACGGCCGCGTCCAATAGGCCGGACGTCGTTACGGACACGATCAACGCGTGGGCGAGGCGGGGCGGGAGGGGCGTGTTCTCGAACCTAAAGTCGACCTTGTTCAGTAGGTCGACGTCCGACAAGATCGTCTACAAACCTTTAATATTCGGCGGCACTTATCCGATCGATTGCCCGATCGGGGGCAGACCCCGCGGGGGCGGCGTCGAACGTGCGCCCTTCGACAAGGGCTCGCCGCCGAAGTTTAGGGAGTACGGACCCCCAAAGACGTTCGACATCGATCAGCCGTTCTGAGGGGGCGGGGGCCGTTTTGTTTCTCGTCTAGACGCGCTTCGCAGGTGTTTCGTTACGCGCGCCGCAAACGCCGACGTCGTAGGTTCGGAAACGGTTAAGGTCATTTGAACTACTGTTCATTTATGTCTCGAAACCAGTTATTCTGCACTCGCGCATCTTAAGAGAACGAAAACGCTCGGTTATCGGAAAACGGTTAAGGTCATTTGAACTACTACCTTTTCGGTTGAAAGGCGCGCGCATAGTAATAGTAACCCACAGATTCATTCGCTCGACCGACAGTTTTCCCATTTGCGTTTCATTTGAAAGTCACACATTCCAAGTACCGCATTTGTTTGAAAACTTGTTGTTCTGCACTCGCGCATCTTAAGGCCCGAAAGCTCGGGCGTCTATCACAAAACGGTTAATATCATTTGAACTACTGCCTTTTCGGTCGAAAAACGCGCTCTTCGTAACGCACGGATTGACCTCATGGTCGATTTTGTGCTTTTGTTTTTATAATATTCGGAACCAAGCGTTAAAAAATGGGTAACTTGATTTGGACTACTTTTACTCGAATTATGTTTTGAAACCTGTTTGTCTGCACTTACGCATTTGAAGAGCTCGAAAACGCGAGCGTTTATCACAAAACGGTTAATATCATTTGAACTACTGCCTCTTCGGTTGAAAAACCCTCCCTTTGTAACGCACGGATTGACCTCATGGTCGGTTTTGCGCTTTTGTTTTTATAATGTTCGGAACCAAGCGTTCAAAATCGGGTAACTTCATTTGAACTACCTTTATTCCAATTATGTTTCGAAACCTGTTTTGTCTGCCCGACATTTGAAGTGCTCGAAAACGCGGGCGTTTCTCACAAAACGGTTAAGATCATTTGAACTAATGCCTCTTCGGTTGAAAAACGCGCCCTTCGTAACACACGAATAATCCTCATGGTCGGTTTTGGGTTTTTGTTTATATAATATTCGCATTTATATTTTAAAACTCGTTGACCAAAACTCACTCATCTTGCGAGAAGACGGTTAAGGTCATTTGAACTACCGCCTTCTCCGCGCGTTTATTGCCGGTAATTACGGTCCGAACCGCCGCATTTATTTTTTGGCCGGGTTATTTGAACTACTCCCACCGTGCCCCGCCCGCGCGTCCCCGCACCGCTTTTATATGTGCAAAGTAGTTTTTGCGTGATAATACGTAGCCCGTTATCATTAGGCAATGTTAAGGAATCGTTGTTAATTCCAAGAGTTGTTTGTATCGCCCTGTATACGGCGCACGCGGTGGAAGATATTCGGCGTTTTGCCAAAACGTTTTTCTTTGTAGCGAACCATATTGGCAAAATTAAAGGAATTGTTTTATTTTGGCAAGCCGAATATTTTCGCCCAACGTTTAGTGGTGCAAAAAAAACACTGTTATACACACGATAATTTATGGATTTTTTTTATATAATATATATATATATATATATATATATATAGACAATTTACACCCCATGACGTAGATACGACGAACGACATTTATATTTTGTACGCTGCGTCTACACGTGTTATATTTTCGGGCTTGTAAACGTTGACAAATAAAGTGTTGATGATTTTTCCGTGCGTTTCAATATGGCGGCGGTTGCGTTTCAGTTTTTTCCAATTCCACCGATTCGACGATTTCGCATATGCATTCTCCTTCTCCGTGTTGGTTTTAGGGCCGGCCCCAGATATCGATGCCGAATCATCGTTCGGCCGTATTCGGCGACGAGCCGCCCCGCGAGGCCCTCGAACGAAACGCCCAACCGCCGCCGGCGACGAAAAAGTCGCCCGTCAAAGACGCCAAACAAGGAACGGGGTGGTTCGGCGGCATCTTCAGCAAACTGTCGATGAAACCCAAGAACCAGATGATCCTGCCGGACGATAAGAATCCGAAGGTATACTCGGACCAGAAATATAGTGACCCCGCGATTGGCAAAGTTAATGTTAAAAGTGATTAACTTTGCCTACTGTTTATTGCCCCAAAACCGCAGAACCTTACCCGTCTTAGGAAATTTTCTACCTACACGCGTTTTGTTGTGTTATCGAATCGATTTTGTAGTCTTTATTAAAATGTTTTATTTTTAATATTTTCAGAAGTTTTTTTTTTCGCGTAGCTCTCTTCAAAATATAAATCATTTGTAAAAAATTGTAAACACTCAAAACAATGGATCCTTTTTTTATTTGCCGAGGTAGTTTGTCCTCTAATTTGTCATTAGTTTCGGCTACCATCTTCACTTCGTCTTCAAATTCTGCGTTGTTTTCCACGTCTTCTTCTTCATTTAACGGTCTGCACATTTTGAAGTGTTAAAAAAGGAACCTTCAAAAATTATTTAATTGTAAGATTCTAATAAATATTTATCTGTATTCTTGCGGCGTACATTTATCTACCGGGAATATCATCTATAGTCTTAAAAGACTGTTTTTTTTTACAAATCGAAGAACTATTTAGAAAATACCAAAGTACAACATGAAGAATGTTGTTAATCGACAGGCACACAAGACAAAAATGATTATTTTCAACTTTTCCTGTAAGGTAAATAAAGTACAACTACTTACTCTTACCCTTTGAACTATCCTTTGAAAACAGACTCGCAGGGTCAAAGCTCGAGAATCAGGTACATAAACTGGAAGGATCACAGTCAAAATCTCCTTAATTTATACGAACATCTTGCAATTTAAATTAAACTCTTAAGAACGATAAATATCACTTGATGTTAAAAAAAAGCTTCTACCTATTCGAAAATAAATTTATAAAAATTTCAAGTCTCTACAAATATTCGTTACGGTGCATCTCAGGCAAGACTTACTTAATAAAGAATAAATATCTGTCAGTTTTACTACGATCCTGCGAAAGTCTGCGGTTAAGGTACTGTAAAGTGCTTAAAACGTCAAAGCAATAAAGGCACTATATTTTTGGTCGTATTATAACGTAACAGTGCGAAAGCTTCGCTCCGCAAGGAGCACTTATATAGGGATAAGTAACCGAGGACGGCGGCGGGATGGTAGTTCAAACGTCCCGTTCGATAATCGTAATTTATTTATGAATCGTCAGATCGTTTGGGACGAGGCGAAAAAACGATGGACCAACGTCGACGAAGACGGCAACGAAGCGACTAGCGAGTTCAAACCGCCTCCCAAAATGGCGGACGTCAACCCGCTGCCAATGCAACGCTACGCCGATCCCGCCCCCAATTACCAACCGGCGACCGAGAACGCAGGGGCGCCACCCAAAGCCAACATGTTCAAGCTGCAGAGGGGCCGAAGTGAGTGTGCCCCAAGGATCCATTCCCGACCCCCCAAGTATACTTTTATTCTCGTCTCTCTCAGATTTGAAGAACTCTTACGTGGACGTGTTTAACGGCGCGAAAACTGGGACGACGGGCGGCGCGCCGCCGCCCCCGGGTGAAAAAGTCGCCGCCCCCCTTCAGATGAACTTTTTCGTGCCGCCGACGGTTCACGACCTGACCGCCCCCGTCGACTTTTTGACGCCTGCCGCCGGGCCCCTCGGAAACCTCGGCGATCAGGTGAGTGGGACGTTCGAACTACCGCCGTATTCGACGTCGGACGGTAGTTCAGATGACCCGTAAACGACGACGTAAAATTCGCAGGCGCGGGACACTTAGAGACGGAAGGCGAATCGACGCAGGAAGCCACGCCCCCACGCGCGATTTGTGAATACTGCTTGATACTCTAGGTACATTTTTAAAAATATTTATATATATATGTATATTGTTGTTAGGCTGGGGAGGGGGATTAAATAATACATGCCGAGGTACCGTTTTTTTTCTATCCAAGTTATATTCATTTACATAATAAAATCTTATCGTTTTATACATAATATCTCAGGTATGGCATCTATATATAATATACAAATCAATGCGTAAGTAAAAATCACTCGATTAAACAGTTTCGGGGGCGGGACGATTTTCGAACCGCTCCCGAAACGAAATTTTTTATCTTACAAGAGCGAACACCGCGGAGCAAATGTAGTCGTACGGCGGCGAAGGCGGTACGGAACCGCCCCCGAATACGACGACAAACTAAAACGAAAAATTCGCGAATCACTCGCGAGACTAGTAGTAAACGCCATGAAAATCGGCTAAATTTTGTCGCTTCGAAGGTGCACCGGTAGTTCAAACACCCCCGTCGAAGAAAATCGCAGCCTCAAAGGTGAAAACTGCCGGTAGATCAAATGCGTCTCGAGAAAAATGGCCCGATAAGATAAAGAGACGGTAAATTGCCGATAGTTCAAAGGTACAAGAAAATCGCGGCTTCTAATGCTCGAGATAACGAGAGCAGAGGGTAAAAATGCGGGTAGTTCAAACGAACCTCGGTTGACGATAGTTTGCGTGCGCGTTTTAAACCGCAAACGGGATTGCGCGATGGCGGTAGTTCAAAAGTTTGAGATAACTTGAACACTGCCTACCGGTAGATTAAATGCGCTTCAAGGAAAACGGCGATCGTGCGACGACGCCGCGTCCAATCAGGTCAAAGAGACGGTAAGTTACCGGTAGTTCCAACGTTTACTTTGGACGTCGAAGAAAATCGCAGCTTCAAACGGTCAAAACACGGGTAGTTCAAACGTACTTGCCAAACGTGCCAAGATTCCCGCTCGAACGAATAGTTGACGGAGAAAACGCTCGAAAGACCGCGGTAAATCCAAGAATAACCGGGGTTGCACGACGCCTAGTAGTTCGAAGGTCACCGTCGGTTAGTTTTGGGCGCAACGGAAGTCGAACAAAATCGCCGCTTCGAAGGTTTAAGACGTCGAACACAGAAAGTAAAACCACGGGTAGTTCAAACGTACCTCAGTTCAGATGTGTCGCTTTAAATCTCTAACTTATAGCCTCGAGCGAAGAATTAAAAGAGAAACGCCCCCGATGGAGCAAGCCTTCGAAGTTTCAGACATCGAGTGCGGAGCATTAAAGCCACCGGTAGTTCAAACGTACCGTACGGCTAGTTGGTATATGCGGTTTTGAACCGCCAATTTGGAGTTTCGAACGCGGATACGAAGCTAAACAGCGGTAGTTGAAACGACCCCCCTCCCCCCCTTAAGAGAAGCCCGCCCCTGACTAGGCACGTCGCTACGAGTCGTTGTCGTGGACGAACCGACGCTGAGGTTCGGGCGTGTAACGGAATCTGGCGCGCAGGTGTTGCGGTGAACCAGGCACCGAACAGCTCTGCGACAGACACCTGGGCGGCGGCACCGGAGGCGACGGCGACACGTATCTGCAAAGAACAAACGTGATCGAAACCACTCACCCTCGTCGGTACGGTCGAAACTAACTGACCTGCGCGAAAGACTGGGCGAGTTGGGGGCGTGACTTTCAAGGAACGCCCGTCGTAACGCCAGAGGACTCTGACCGTCGCCGCCTCTGCTCAGCCGGGGCGGTGGTTCCGGACTTTGGTGCCGCGACGATCTCCCGCTGCGGTCGCCACCAGTCAGCTGCATTTTGATATACGAGGCGAACCGTTTCTTACCTAGACACACGGTCAAGGAGATGGAGATATGGGGGATTTATTTAGAGAGTACTAAGAGCCTAATGAATGAAAGAATCGCTTTACTTTCTCTTCTAGAGGAGGAAGTGAAAATGTCAAAGGTCTAAATACTGATATAATAGGAAAGAGAAGGAGACATCAGAAGTCTGCCCAAATCATATCCTAACTAGTTGCGTAGCCGATTTAGAGTACTCGAATCTTAAAACTCAAACATAATAAACTGAAACAAGCAGCACATTCACGGGAGGGAGCAAAAATGTGGAAGTTCAACTACTGATAGAAGAGCAAAGAGAAAGAGACTGCAGAATACTGGTAACGCAATTCATTGACTTCATGAAAGAGATATTTTATTACTTGTTCCACTTTTACTACTATTACATTCATGAGAGAGGCGTGTCTAAAGTACTGATATAATAGGAATGAGAAAGAGAAAATATCAAAAGATACTTTACTTGTTCTTCTCCAGAAGGGAGTCAAGATTTGCGAACATAATTGAATGAAACTGGCAGCAGTACAGTACTAAAGAGCTCATTAAAGAAGTACTTTACTTCCTCTCATGTGGGAGAGTGTGACATAATGTATGTGAAGAAGCTTCCCTATTTAGAGTTCTAGGAGCTCAGTTCACTGAGGTCATGAAAGAGTGACTTCGTCTTCTAGAGTAGGAGGCAATTCATTGAGCTTATGAAAAAAGTACTTTACTTCCTGTTACGTGCCCTATTAAGAGTGCGACTAGTATAGTTCGTTGAGGCCGTGAAAGAAGACTTCACTTCCTCTTCCAAATGAGAAAGTGTGGGCCATTATAGATGGAAAAAAAAAAAGAAGGGAGAAGCCTTACCGACGTCAGTCTTTGCTCGCTCCTCCTCCGCCTCTTTCAGTAGTTGCTGCTGCTTGCGCTGATGGTAGAAGCGTTGCAGGATGACGGGGCTCGTGTTGCCGCAGTACGACGCGGGTTCCTCCGTCTGGAAGTGGCTGCTGCGCAGCGGCAACGGAGACCCGTACTCGGAGGTCCACCTCGTTTCGCTCGACGCGCGCGCCTTTAACTGCCGAAAGCGGTAGTAGTTCGAATGTCCCGCAGGACAATAGCGACGAACGCACCTGCACGGGAGGAACCGAAACGTCGGTGGCGAACTTGCGTCGGGGTAGAGGAGAGCATATCGCCGCGGGGTACCCCCGAGAGGCGACGGCCTCGTCTTTACGTCGCAGGGAGGCGATGTGGTTCTCGTACGCCTGCAGCAGAGAGAAGCCGCCGCCCCTGCCGGACGGTTTGCCTGCTTCCTGCTGTTGCTGCTGGGCGGCCGCGTGAAACGCGTCGAGGCGGGAAGCGCGCGCCTGCGCGTCGCCTCCTTTCCGCGCGAAGCCGTCGCCACCACCATTGACGGCCGGGGGCGGAGTCGCGCGTTGCCGGAACGCGTCGCCGCCCAAACTGTTTACCGGAAGGCGACCGGACTCGAGCGGTTGGGCGAGTCTGCGAGAAGGGGAAGTCTTGAACTCTCATTTTCAATAGTAGTTCAAATGTCCCGAATCTGTTACGGCGCGCCGAACCGGATGTTGCGTTCCCGACAAAAAGCACCCCGACCAGTAGTTGAAATGTCTCGATTCAATCGAATTCGCATACGTAAATTTGAAACAAAAGCACCACGACCAGTAGTTCAAATCCAATCGAATTCCAATAAGTCAATTTTAAACAAAAAAGCACCCCGGCCAGTAGTTCAAATGTCTCGATTCAATGACATTGCCATACATAAATTTGAAAGAAAAAAAAGCACCACGACCGGTAGTTCAAATGTCTAGATCCAATCGAATTCCCATAAGTAAATTTGAAAGAAAAATAGCGCCCACGACCAGTAGCTCAAATGTCCGAATTCAAACAATTCCACGATTACGTACATTGAACGCGATGCGCGTCATTCGAAACGTTAAACTCGAATGTTTCGATTCGATCGAATTCAATCACACGTTGATTGCCAACCACCAGATAACTTGTAGATTACGTCCTTATATAGGACGCCGACTACGAGTTATCTCGTCCTGTGTTTAGTTCCCATTTTTGTTCAGCTACGTTATTAAACTCGCAGTATATCATTGCAAAAATCGATCGATGTCTTCTGGCAAAAGAACAAAAAATCAATGCTCACTTTTGAGAGAGATAATTGACATAATTCATAAGTCCTTAAAACATCTTTTATGATTCTTGATGATATGGTCTGTTCGTAGATATAAGAAAGTGACCAATTGCTTTTGAATGAATACCTAAAGTTTCTGAATTTAAATTCTGGTAAAATTGTGATCCGTAATAGAAAATAATTTATACCTACCTGTGTTTAATATTCTTTGGTTTGGTATACTACTTAGTTTAAGTTTATTAGTAATCATTGTTATTTCGCGTGTAATACAGCGTGTGTTGAATCGTGTGCGAATTAAGGAATTTAAGTAGGTAATAAAAATAATTTCTAATTTTATTTTAGATTTAAACATAAATACATACATAAATAAATATTGTTTAGTATCTTCCCTAACAAAACCCCAAATAATTAAATTCTAAGCAAAGTACGGACCTGTTCGGCCATATTTCATTCTTACAGCTTGCCCGGATCTTTAATTAATTCGTATCAGTTAATCATTTTATTATATCTATGAACAGACTTTACCGCACATATACGCGAGTAGTTCAATCGTTCCGTAAAGTAAACGAACCCCAACATAAAACCCACATACGTGTACCATATTCCCAATTCGTTAGTAAGTTAATAGGGTCGGGGGAGTAGTGGGGGCGGTGTATTAGTAACCACGCGCGCGCGCGCCCCGCCCCCGCCCTACCCCCGGCGCGCACACCAAAACACACGTGACAGGAAAGAAAGAGAGAAAAAAACTGCGATATACAAACCTACGGGAAAAGGGGCGTGGCTCGGTGCGGGGGCGGGGGGCGCACCGACTACTCTACGCGCGTCAATGGGCCGCGTCGCCGCCCCTAAATACACAACCAAAACGCTACTGTCACGCAAAATCAAAAAAATAACCAACAAAAAAAGTCGGGGGCGGGTTGCGCTGGCGGTTAGGGATTACTGCGGGAGCGGGTGAGGGAAGGGGCGGTCCAAGCGAAAAGAACGGCGTGCGGCGCTTACCGGGGCGTAGGGGAGGCGGCGGCGTTAGAGGCGGGCGCGTCCTCCGTCGCTGCGGTAGTTCGTTCGTACCACTCGCCGACGTCCACGGGGGCGGTCTCGCTCCGCTTGACGAAGGCGTGGCTCTTGAGCTTCGCGTACTTGGGACGTCGTTCCTTGTCCTTGGTGAGGCTGCAATTATTGTTAGCGAACAAAAATTATACAGGGTGTTTCAAAAACAACGATATTAAAAATAATGTATCTTACGAGAGATTTATAAGTAAAACGTTTACGTCGACTTAATACAGTCAGCTCAACATTATATGTTGTATATGTAGATCCAATAACTAAAAGTTGTCACTATTTTTTTAATAAATAATAAATTACAAAAACCAAAACAAAAAATATTACTGTTTTATTTACACGGTGAAAACTGTTAATATGTGCGCGCAGTCAAAAATTAACAACAGAAAATAAAACCAAAGTAATAAATAGAATAAATAAAATTAGAAAACCAAAAAAAAAAAAACAATAAAAATAATAATTTATTTTCTCAGTCAGAATAACACCGAATGAAAAAATAATAACCTTTTCTTTCAATTATTTACATAAAACGAAGGAAAAAAAACAAAATAAAAATCTATAAATTTAAAAATAAAAACGAATAATAATGAATTAAAATAATTTTTATATTTAATAAATAGAAAAAAAAATGTAGAAAACCTAAAAAACAATAACAATAATAAAAATAATATTTTTTTAGGAGCATAAAACCGACTAAAAAAATTAATTTTTAACTAATTTACATAAAACAAAATAAAAATCAAAAAAATAAAAAATTAATTTTTACTAATAACGAACAAGAATAAGCAAAAAAAATTCTTACTGTTGTTTGCATTTGGTATATACGCGCAGTCAAAAATAACAACCGCAGAATAAACCAAAATAATAAATACAAAATATAAAAAACGTAGAAAACCTAAAATACAGTAACAATAATAATATATTTTTTTAGTCCGAATAAAAAAATACTTTTTTTCCAATTATTAACATAAAAAGAAGACAATAAAATCTATAAATTTAAAAAATATAAATTAATTATAAGAAATTAGAATAACAAAAAAAAGTTTCTTACGTTTTTTTACATTTAGTATGTACGCGGTGTCAATTTTTTTTAAAATAATAATAAACAATAAAAGTCAAACAACAACAAAAAATAAATAAATAAAATCCTTTAAATTTGCGTAAAACTGCAACGTTTGTGCGCTAGGCCAGCGGCGGCGCGACTTACCAGCACGCGACGAAGTCGCGGAACTCCGGGGAAAAATGCTTGTCCTTGGGCAGTGACGGTGGGTCGGTGCCTATCACCTTCGTCAGCACCTCGAAGTCGGTCTTGCAACCGGGGTAGGGGAATGCCCCCGTCGCTAGCTCGACGAGAGTGATTCCTAGAGACCACACGTCCGCGCGGACGTCATAGTCGGGATTACGGGGGTCAGGCTCGATACGTTCGGGCTGCGAAAATAGGTGAAATCGATCGCTCGTCCAGTGGCGCGCGCCGTTTTCCGTAACACTTAGTTAACTATCAAACTTAAAGTTAACTGGCGCCTTTTATCTAAGTTTTATCGGGACCGTTCAAAAACAAAAATAATAAAAAAAAATTTGGTTAAACATTGGAAGGCTTTTCAGGTTCAGTATACTTATCAGTGTGTTGCTCCGTTCACGATGATATGCGGGGTGGTGTCAAAGTTTACAGGAAAAAAAATTATGAATTACTCGAAAACCTTTTCATTAATTTTGACAAAAGTTAACGCTTTAATCATTTGTTCCAATCGTGGAACTCTATTAATTTTTTCTTTCCTTTTCCTTATAAATTATTATTTATTAATTAAACAAATTGAACAGTTTTATTTTTGACTGGTCGACTTAAAAAAAAAATAATCTACAAAACATCAGTAGCGGACCATCATTTTGAATAAAGAAAATTACGACTAAATAATCAAAAACAATAATAATAATTTAGAAGAACCAAAATAAAAACGTTTTTCCATGGTTTCCAATTATTAATATAAAGAAGCACACAAATACAAAAAAATAAATAAATAGATACTTAAAACTAATTTAGAAAAATCACAAGACATTTTTTTTATTTCTATTGTGAAAATTCTATTTATGTGGTTTCCAATTATATACAGGGGCTCGCGAAACCTTGCAGAAAAATATGCCATTTTTTTCAAAAAATATGTATATAAAAATTAAGGTCAGTTGTCTATAAATATTAAAATTTAATAATAGGTAATTTAGAAGAATAATACTTTATAAAAAACAAAATGAAAAGAAACTTTATATAAATCAAAGTCAGTTCTTCACTATATTAATTCAACAAACCGAAATGAAAAACATTTTTTTAACTCATTTTGCTTTGATGATAAAAACTCTGTATAATAAAATCCAATAATAGTTAATTTATATAAATCAAGACATTTTTTCTACTGATTTTATTTACATAGTGGAAACTGTTCCTATTTTGTTCAATTCAAGCTCGTAAAATGTTCACAAAAATATAAAATTATTACAAAATTAATAAAAAAAAAACAATAATAATTAAGAAAAACCCTAATGAAAAAAAACTTTATAACAATGAAAGTCCACACACTAATAATTCAGAAAAACCTAAATGAAAAAAATATACTTTTTTTACCATTCTGCGTTTTTATGGTGTAGTATCCAATTATATAAAAGGGCTTGTGAAACTTTGCAGAAAAATATATAAACGTCAAATTGAGCCTATAAATTCAAAAACAATAAAAACAAATTTAATTCAGAAAAATCAAAAGAAATGTTTTCGAGTGATCCTTCATATTTACTGCAAATACTTCTTATTCTGCTGATTTTCAGGAAAACATGTAAAAACGAAAAACAGTCGCATATAAATTCCGAAATAAATTATATATATATATATATATATATATATATATATATATATATATATATATATATATATATATATATATATATATATATATATATATATATATATATATATATATATATATATATATATATATATATATATATATATATATATATATATATATATATATATATATATATATATATATATATATATATATATATATATATATATATATATAAATTTCGAAAAAAAGACATTTTTCGGCTGTCTTTTTGTTTACTCTTTTAGTGTGATTTCTAATTTTATGATATTATATGATGATTTGTTTGTTTGTTCTTAATTTCTTGTATGTAAAACAAAAAATAATGGTTAATGTCTAAGTATTTATTTTTAAAATTAAACAACAGCGTGTTCCCAATCGTGTTTGCGAAAAAGTTACCTATTTCAGAGATATTCATTCTTTCTGACCAAAACTGTGATACTCTTAATAAATTTAAAAGATTTTTAAGACGCCATGTATTGTCCAAATTCTAAATTCTCTGTGCTTAGCTTTTGGTTTCCGTTTATCTGGAATTTTATATTTGGAATTTATATTTTGTATTTTTTATGTAGCATAATGCTAAATAAGGATTATATTATTATTATTAATGACCTTTTAATCGACTTTCAAGAGCTTATAAAAAATAAATTAATTTCAACAAATGACGCGAAGGAACAAAAAAAATTCTTTCGGGCGGATTTTTCTAATATCACTTACCGCCATGTAGGCCGCGCATCCGGCGCTCCTGGACTTCGCCATGGAGTCGACGAGACGCCCGCTGATGCCGAAGTCGCACAGTTTCACGTTACCACGGGCGTCGAGCAGTATGTTCGACGGCTTAACGTCCCGATGGATGACGTTGTGCTGGTCCTTCAAGTACGACAGCGCCTCCACCGTCTGTTGGACGAATTAGAGAAAAAAAAAAACAACTTCCGCCGATGCCCCCCACCCCACCATTAAAAACTCAAATTACCGCGACGCACACTTTGCCGAGGACTTTCTCGGGCACCGGCCGCTTGATCCGCTTGAGCAGCTTGTCGAAGCACGTGTCCATCAGCTCCATGCAGATCCACACCTCCGCTTCGGTTATGAAACACCCCAAACACTTGACGATGTACTTGCAATGCGACTTTACCACCACCTCGATGTCCATGATGATGCGCTTGCTCTCGTCGTTGTTACCGGAGCGTCTCATTTGCTGCAAAACGCGCGGCCCGTCCCGTCAATTAAAAGTTAGCACATAGAAGCACGAAAAAAAAAAATAAATCTATACAAAGCACTCAGACACACACAGGCTTCTTCGTTTCTCGATGTCTGGGGCGAACGGTTTCCACGACAACCACACCACACTGTCAAAGGCAACGACATACTCCGTGCGGACATATTTTGACGTATGACGGATCCATGTCGACGCAACCTAACCTTATCGTTAGATTCGCGTAGAAATCGGTTGAAATTAGTGTGGTTTGACGTAAAATGCTGTTTTGTATATTCGTTATCGGAAGTGATTGTGGTGCAGTGCCTAGAAATTTAAGAAATAGTGTTCGTCTTATGTGGATGTATATGGATTTGTGATATGTTATTCATTATGTTTAATTTAACATGGTTTCGGGATGGCTTGTACTCATACTGGTAACCAGGCCGGATGGGATCGGACATCCCGTATGAGATAATTTCGGGAACCGTTAGAAGAATCGATCGCCATTTTACCACAATTTATTTACAAGTTGTTCCACTGTTTGAGAATAGGTTAATTGATTGCATATCCGTTCCCCTTGGAGGTTACTGGATTAGCATAGTCCTTTTTAATTAACGCACCCTTCCAGTTTATAAAGAAAAATGTACCCCGAAAATGGCCGAATCATCCTAGCAATCGTGGTGAATAGAAGTAAAAGAAGAAGAACCTTATTGCTTGCTGTGGTATGTATTTTAACTTGACCCGTTTATCGTGTTTGTCGAAGTGGTTTTGTTTTTTTTTTTAGTGATGCAAAAAATTAATCATTAAAGGGATATGCCAGTTTCAAAAAGCGCAGAACAAGCGAGAGCCGTGAAATGAAGCATTAGAAAAAATCATGGATATAAGGCTACTGCAAATGTCAATTTGAAGAAGAGGAAGGGAATCTCCAACTGAATCAGAAATGAAACTGGAATTTCCTTTTTCTATTAAAAGTGACTTGAAGTAAAAATATGGTATGGTATCTAGAAAGATGAACAGGGCTAATGAAATGGCATTAAGTAATATATGAAAACTGAAAAGCTTGCATCAGTGCAAAAAAGGAAGTAAAATACCTAAAGCACCCAAGAGAATCTAGGGATAGTGTTATAGAATATATTATAGTATCCATTCTGCAAATAAACTCCTTACGAAATAAACCTGTTTCAATATTTGTTTAATAAGTACTTTGAATGTATCTTCGGTTGTGTCAGCTCCGAAAATCTTCACTTATTTCAAGTCCAGTTTGGAACCAACCTAAATTCTGCGCAGTCACTAGAAAGTGATGGTTTCGTCCGCCATGACTAAAAGTTCAAATGGCCTGAACCATACAAAAAGTATGTGGAGTAATATATGACACTTTTGGACAAATTTCTCCACTTAAAACAATAACCAAAGCTTTAACATAACAAATTCAACAAAACGTCTAAGATGGTCCATTAACTGCCCAATTCGGCGCTCATTTACTACTGCTCAAGCCTACCTTGACAGCAATTGTTTTCCCGCTCGGCCTGTGCCTCATTTTGACAACGTGCCCGCAAGTGCCGCTGCCCAATTCCTCCATGTGCTCCATATCTTTGATGTCCGTCTTGTATAGGACGCCGTCTATCGTTAAATGTCCGCTGATTTGCATAATCTCCTTAAGCCGCCGCTCCGTTTCCAAGTTTTCGTTGCGTCTAGTAGCGAAGGTCAAGTGCTGCGGCCTCTGCATCGTCGGGCTGCTGTTTAGGCCGACTGAAAGTAAGAAAACGGGGCCTACGGTTTCGGGACGTTGCGAGACGACGACAGCCTTACGTTGGAGGGCGGGCCTGCTCCCCCGGTGGTTCGTCGGCGGACTGGCGGGCAGGCGTTCGAACAGCGCGTCGATTTTCTGCTGCGTGTTGGACATTTTTTCGAGAACGCGTGGAACGACGCGTTCGCCCCCGATTTCGAAATCAAAACGAAACACGGACCCAATTTACTGACATAACAAAAATGGAGTGATACGGAGAGTTGACATGTTTGACGTTCCGTCGAAAAGTCTTCTTCTTGACGGCGACGCCGGCCATCTTCGAAAACCTCGCATGGCCGGAGACCTCCCGTACTAACCAAGGGTAAAAAACTTGGAAAAAATGAAAAGCTTACGAAGAAGCCTAATTGGGTTAGTATCGTGGGCTTAGTTTTAGGAAATCCAGATTTTCTCATAGGTTATGACGTCGCTTTTTATAATTATACCTAGGATGAATCTTCGGTAATGGGCGGATGCCCTGGGTATCTTTGCCCATAAAAATTAATATCAAATTACTTAACACGTTTTACGCGTGCTTAAGGTAGCATTAGAACAAAGCAATTCGCATGTTTAGAAGTCTGCCTAGTGGGGGGATCGAGAAACACTTCTGCGTGGTGAAGTAATTTAAATCTAGAATACCAGATATGTAATAAGTTATTATTCGTCAAGAGTAGAGGACCCAAGAATGTCCGGCCACAAAGCAGGGCAGTTATTAAATGATTTAGAGAGAACAAAATTTTATGTTGGTAGTTCAATTGCAATGAAATCTGTTTTCAAGTTGTCAATGGCGAGTAGTCTGTGATCAAAGATGGCGGGGATGTTTTTGGGCTATTAGCTATTACTACAGTGAGACCGAAAAATAACGAAAGTGCCTATAATGTTTCGTTTGAACTATCTGTTAATGCTTTATGTTCGTTTTGGCATAAAAAATTCGTATAAAATAAATTCTGCCTAATTAAGATGTCTCTTCTGCCTAATGTAGTTAGTTCCGTGATTAAGCGAGTATTTGACAGAGTATTTCTATCCATTGCGCGAAAAAAAAACGGCAAACAAGTAACACCGCAGTTTCTAACCTATGAAACGTTTATGACAAATGATACTGACATTTTCTCGAAATGCACCGTTTTTTAGATCTGCCACTATGACATAACCGCATACTTGTCGTTCGGCTAGTTTCCAGGTTTGACGAGAGATGGCGCCACTGTCGGGCGCGCGCGCGCGCGCGAGCCATCTGTTGGCGCCGACTTTTTTACAACATTTAGGACTTTTATCGGGATAATCGGAAATGTTGGAAAGAGTAAGATAGAAACACTGACTCCGGCATTTCTTTATCATATTTTATTTAACGTTTTGGTCAGATCTGATCACAATTTCAAGTCTCGAAAGGAAACAATATGGCCGCTCGTTGCGACATTGGTAAAACTAAAACCCCTAGCGATCTATTACTAAAAAAAAAAACCCTAAAACTAGGCGCGCGACTAAATCAAACCGACTAGTCGGTAAGACGCGGATTTGCAGTAGCCGACCTTCTTGCAGATCAGCTGCTTGTTGGCGTAGCGGTGGAGCATGTCGAACAAGACGTTGCCGTAATCTTCGATGAGGATGGCGCACTGAAAAAACGATGTCGCCCGTTGGAAGCCATTTTACCCACTACGCTCGGAAAATGAGGAGACGTGGCAACAACGCGCGGTCGAAATGCGAAGAGACGTTAAATGTTTGACCGCATTCCAATGTTTCCGGCATTTATTTGGTTAGTTACGCTTAAATAGAGCCTTTGTAGCCAAATGCTAGTCCAAAAGTTGAGCCAGTTGGCGACATTAAAGAACATAAAAATAAAGAAAAATACAATAGAAAAAAAATATTTTAAGCGTTGCCAAATGTATCGCTAAACCTTTGCGTTTCCGTCAACTTTTGAGGGTTCTTGTTTACAGGATATATCACTTTTCTGGAAAACTATAACTATAACGGTTACAACATAATATAATATAATATAATTATACCGGATGTCTTTTTTTACAGTAGGATGTTCGAAATTTCTAAGTACCAAGGTCTCATTCTTTTTTTTTTATATGGCACACGCCGTATATTATCCCATACAGGGATTGTAAAAAGTACTTAAATATCTTTGGTACTTGAGTCCTAATTTATTAACAACGACCTCAACGTCAGAATAAGAGAAACTAACCAAATACGCAAAAATTTGGGTTCGCGCTCGCCTCAGAATAAAATAGGTTACGCCCATGTTGCCAAATGTTGCGAATAGTCTTTAAAGTCGAACCGGTTGGTAAGAGTAAAATAATATTTAAAAAAAAAACTTTAAAAGAGTCTACACTTATACCGGATGTCTTGTTTTAGTGTATGTCTTTCAAAAGGTCTCATTTTGCCAGATTTATAGTATTATTGTTATTATTATTATTATTATTATTATCAGCGCTCTTCGAGTTCCTGATAAATATAAATATGGCAACATCGCGTTACATATTAATATATTTTATATGTATATGTATATATAAAAATAAATGAGAAAAACTTAAAAGTGGCGATTCCTTGTTTAAAACGAACGGTAGTTTGTTACAGATACCCCCCACAAATAATATTTTTTATCTCATTTCTGTACGTTTTTGGTATGTGGTTTTGTGTTATCGTTTACTTTTTTGAATAATAATAACAAAAAAAGCATGACGCTCGCTTAATTCGCCGCCATTTTACTATTAACCCGCGATTATTACTGTTATCCCCGCCCTCGTGACGATCGTTTACATACAGCGTTGCCAATATTCGCGAAGAAACGAGTATATTTTAAGGAGGTTATGTTTTCTTCTTCTCCTTTTTCAAAATAATTTTATGGGGCGTTTATGGTTTCGAAAGGCGTGAAACTTTATTGAAATACGATAGAAATTGCGTATAACGTTATTACATCGCCGCCGTTTTAATATTAATCCCGAACAAATAATTCTGTCGTCCTTCGAGATGAAACGATTATAGGTTATGTTTCCTTTTTTTTCTTTTTTTTTTTGTTTCACTTACCACTTTGATGGTTAATTTTTTCAAATTAAAGAACTAAATGTTAGAAAAATGCGGAGGAAAACGCTCACCCTCGACTTGTAGAGCTTAGGCAGTGCCCTGCAAGCCTTCTCCAATACGTGCTCGATGTCGTGGTCCACCTTCGGGTTCGATAGGATCTTGTCCATGGCGGTCACCGTTGCCTCGCATACAGCGCACTCCACTATCTCGGCTGGCACAAAAAATAAATTAAAGAAAAACAGGAAAAACAAAGACAACAAAACAATATACAAAATAAATAAAAAAAAAAACAACGTATAATAAACGCCACACTCTGTGCATAATCCAAAAAAACGCCCGAAGTAAAGCTCTGAACTCCCACGTTTCGTAGTTCACGATTTTTTTTATTCTCTGGAACTATGCAATAAATGACGTCATCGCCTATAACTCGAACGGTAGAGGTAACGATTTAAGTCAAAATTGTAAAAATTTCTGGAAAATAGGTCAGAATTTCTAAAACAATAAGCAACCATTTCTAGAAAATACGTAGAAACTCGTAAGAAAACAATTTGGTAAGTAAGTAATAATTAAAAAAAAATAACTAAAAATTTCGGGAAAATAAGTCAGAATTTCGAAAAAATAAGTGAACATTTCTGGAAAACAAATCAAATTTTCTAAAAAAAAATAGCAAAAATTTCAAGAAAGGCGCAATTTCTAAAAAATAGGACGGAAATTCTAAAAAACAAGTGGAAATTAAAAAAATTAAATAAAAGTTTCTGAAAAATAAATAAGATTTTTTTTTAAATAAGTAAAAACTTCTTGAAACTACGTCGGAATTTCTAAAAAATGAGTAAAAAATTCTAGAAAATAAGTAAATTAAATAAACATTCTTGAAAAAGAAGTCATAATTTCTAAAAAATAAGTCGAAATTTCCGAAAGATAAGTAATAATTTCCAAAAAATAAGTAAACATTTCTGGAAAATGAGTCATAATTTCAAAAAAATAAGTAAACATTTATGGAAAACAAGTCAGAATTTCTAAAAAATAAGTACAAATTTCTACAAAATCGGTAGGAATTTCTAAACAATAGATCGGAATTTCTAAACAAACAAGTAAAAATTTCTGGAAATTAAATCAGGATTTAAAAAAATAAGTTGGAATTTCCGGAAAATAAGTCATAATTTCAAAAAAAAAGTCGGAATTTCGGGAAAATGAGTCACAATTTCTAAAAAAATAAATACAAATTTGTGAAAAATAAGCCAGGGTAAAACATTTTTTAAAAAATAAGTACAAATTTCTGGAAAGTAAGTCAGATTTTCTAAAAAATAGGTCCGAACTTCTAGAAAACAAGTCGAAATTTCAAAAAAAAAAAACACAATTTTCCACTCCAGACATCGACGATTACTTCTTTACCGTTCAGAAAGTCTAGTTTCCCTTTAACACGGGCATATTTTAAATCACTAAAATGGTACCTTTCACGCTGTCGAACGGACGTTTCGGTTTCGCGCACAACATCATCATCCGGCACACCTGGGCGGGTTCGACGGCCTCTTCGAGCAGCGCTATAATGGCGTCCGCATACTGGTCGATGAAACGGTCGCACTCGCTCCTCGTCGTTTCCGGAAAAAAGGCGCACACCGTCTTCACCACTATCTTGATGTCGTCGTCGGTCGTTTTGTCCTGCAGGGCGTCCTCTATGTTCTTCATCACGTACTCGCAGAGTATGCACTCGATCCCGCCCACCCGTTTGTCGGCGACCGCCATCCCGTCGACCGTATCGTCGGGAATGACGTTCGTCTCTGGATATAAAGCAATATTTCCGAATGTAATGATAATAATAATAGTTAATATAACATTAGTAAAGTAATTCACATTTTAATTAATATTCTCCGATCGAAACTACACGAGATCGCCAGACTTTAGGCAAAAGGAAATTCTGTCGATAAATGTTCTTTCCTTAGTAGTTAACAAATGAAAAAAAAAGAAGTCGGTACTTCTGCAAAATAAGTCATCATTATAAGAAAAGGTCAAAAAGTCTGACTTTCTAGAGAATAAGTCACAATTTTCTAAAGAATATTTCGTAATTTCTGGAAAATAAGCGAAAATTTTCATAAAAAGATCACATTTTCTAATAAATGAGGAAAAATTTCTTGAAAGTAAGTTAGAATTTCTGGAAAACAAGTTAGAATTTTCAAAAAATCACAATTTTCGATTGAAGTTAGAATTTCTAAATAATAAATCGTAATTTCTGGAAAACAAACATTTCTGCAAAATAAGTAAAAGTTTCTAAAAAAAAGGGAATTTCTAAAGAATAGGTCAGATTTCAAAAAGACCACAATTTTTTAATTGGGTCATAATTTCTAAAAAATAAGTCGAAATTTCTAGAAAATAAGTCAGAATTTATAAAAATAAGTCCTAATTTTTAGATAACAAGTCAGAATTTCTAAATTGCATGTCGTAACTGTTGGAAAATAAGTAAAAATTTCTAAAAAATAAGATGGCATTTCTGAAAAACAAAACATAGTTTCCAAAAAATAAGTCATAATTACTTAATTAAGTAAAAAATTCTGAAAAAAAATTGGCCGGAAATTCTAGAAAATAAGTCAAACTTTCTAAAAAACAGGTCAAAAATTTTGACTTAGGTAAAAATTCCAAAGAAAGAAGTCAAAATATCTTCAAAAGGTTAGAACTTCTAATTCAAATCATAATTTCTATAAAATAGCTCATAATTTCAAAAAAAATGTTCATAATTTCTTGTAATTAAATCGTAATTTCGAAGGAATCACAATTTTCGACTTAAGACACAATTTATAAATAATAAATCGTAATTTCTAGAAAATAAGCAAACAATTCAAATTTCTATAAAATAGATCGGTATGTCTAGAAAATAATTTCTAAAACCCAAGTAATAATATCTGGAAATTAAGTCAAAACGTTTAAAAAATGGGTGAGGATATTTAGAAAACAAGTAAACATTTCTGGAAAATAAGTAAGAATTTCTAAAAAAATAAGTAAGAATTTGTAGAAAAAAAGTCAGAATTTCTTAGAAAATCACAATTTGTGCCTTAGTGAGAATTTCTAAATAACTTGTAATTTTCGGAAAATAAGTCATAATGTCCAAAAAAAAGTCAACATTTCTGGAAAATAAATCAGAAACTTCTAAAAAATAATTTCTACAAAATTAGTCAAACTTTCTAAAAAATGAATAAGAACTTCTTAAAAATAAGTCGTCTTTTTCAAAAAATAGGTAAGAATTTTAGAAAAATAAGTTGTAAAAAATAAACCCATAATTTAAAAGAAGCGACAATTTCCAATTTTAGTCATAAATTCTAAAAAACAACTCCAACTTTCTAGAAAAAAAGACAGAATTTCTAAAACAGAAGTCACCATTTTTGACTTAAGTCGTGGTTTATAAAAAAAATCGAAATTTCTAGAAGAAAAGTCTGAATTTCTAAAATAAAAGTCACAAATTTTGACTTAGGTCGTGATTTATAAAAAAAATCGAAATTTCTAGAAAATAAGTCGAAATTTTGGGAAAATAAGTCATAATGTCCAATGTTCAAGCTAAGTCGTAATTTTGAAAAAATAGGTAAGAATTTCGGAAAAATAAGTAATAATTTCTAAAAAATAAGCCACAATTTAGAAAAAGTGACAATTTCTAAAAAATAGGTCGAAATTTCTAGAAAATAAGTAGCAATTTCTTAAAAAATCACAATTTGTGATTTAAGTGACAAAATTTCAAAACAAGTCATAATTTCCGAAAAATAAGTCGAAACATTTAACGACGCCACGATAGTCCGGCGCTTTTCAGCGAGGTCCCCCAGGTCTCACCTATGTCGCCGCCGGTCATCTCCACGCGTACCGGCACGTCGTCCGTGCACAGTTTGAGATAGACGCAGACCTCCTGCGGCTTGAGGTCGGCCAAGATCGATTCGACCACCTTCTGACCGTAAGTGTCGACGAAGGCGTCGCAGGTCACCTTCAAAGTGGCCGGGAGGCGGTGACACACCTTCTTCAGCGCCGCCTCGATCTCGTCCACCGATTTCTTGTCCGCGACGATGCTCTCGAGCTCGGTGACGACGTAGAGACACAACGGACACTCGGACGAAGAACGCGCTTTCTCAATAAAGACGTCCACGTCTTTGGCGACGTCGGAGGCCGGACACACCTTCATCAGAGGACACACCTGCGACGGGTCGATCTCCTGCGCCAAGATGGCGACGAGGGCCGGCTCGTAAGTGGAAACGAAGTTGACGCAGGTCTCGTTAACGGACGGGGGCAGTCTCTCGCACGCCTTGTCCAGCACGCTCTTGATTTCCGCCTACCAAAAGGGGCGTGGTCGAAAATATTTTACGAACATTGTCCTAGACGGACCAGAATCTTCGTTTAAGCTTTTATAACAGGTTTTTTTTGTTGAGTTTTGTAAGAAAATGATTTAGGGTTACGACTTCTGTAAGACGTTCAATAAATTGATATCTGTAACGGCTCTAATGGTTTTGTAAAGGAAGGTGTTGTAAATGTTGTAAGATTTTCATTAAACACCAAAAAACAATTTATAATTTCAACTGTTTCCGGTAACTTTATTTATAAAACTTTATAAGAGTCTTTGTAGTTTTATAAGAATAAGATTAATGTTACAAATTTCGTAAAATGTCCAATAAATACTTTAAATGTAGTAGCTTTTATAACGTATTTTATAGTATTATAAGTGCTACAAGTTTGAAATAAATAGTATGTACGACGTACATTGTGTTATTTTACTTAAAAAAACCTTACATTCCAGAACAGTTTTTATAGTTTTTAAGGGAAAACAATTAACAATACAAATTTTGCAGCTTGTCCAATAAATATAAAAAACGTTTTATTTTAAAATATTCCGTTTAAGCTGTTTCCGATACCTTCTCTATGAGAACCTTGGCTTTTATAACGGTTCTTATAGTTTTATAAGAAAAATATTAATGTTACAAATTTCGTAAAACGTCCAAAAAATACTTTCAATTTCGCAGTTTTTATAACAAGTTTTACAGTTTTATAAGTGCTACGAGTTTAATAAGATCTTCAATAAATACTATGTAGGATGTAAACTATTTCCGTTACTGTTTTATAAAACCTTATATTTTATAACAGTTTCTATAGTTAATAATGTAAATTTCATGTTTTATAATATTGCGTTCAAGCTGTTTCCGATACTTTCGATATAAAACGTTAGCGTTCATATATTTTTATAAAAAAATCTTATAAAATGTCCAATAAATACTTTAAATGTAGTAGCTTTTATAACAATTTTTATAGTTTTATAAGTGCTACAAGTTTTAAAAGACCTTCAATATGTACCGTGCGTTCAATTTATCTTGAGTTTTACGAAATTTAAATGCTTTATATTTATATTCTTTCAAAACTGAGTGGATTCAGACCCATATACTCCAGTAATAGGGGAAACTGGATGTGTTATGACACCGCCATACCTTTTTAGCATTTAATACGTTACCGTTTTCTGCAAATTTCTTTGCCAGCCTTCGAAATATCTGTCTGCAGGTTATCAAGATAAGTTGAACGCACAGTACACCTTGACCTACCTCCGTGGCGGGGCTGGTGATCTCCTCCTGAACGTAGTGCAGCAAATACTCGCAAAACGCACACAGTTCCCTGTTGTAAACCACCTGGGTGTGCGGAGGCGCCACTAGCTCGATAGGCAGCTGCATATCCTCGGGCCTCTGGACGTTTTTGGACAACCCCACGCTGACTACTTTTCGCGCGTTCTCCGGCGTCAAGAGGGGCGCTACGTATCCCCCCGCGGCCCCTTTCTTGCCGCACAGGCCCACCAAATCGCACACCTCCACCGGGTTCAACTCGTGGACGATGAAGTCGTACACTTCGCCGTAGTACTGCTCGACGTAGTTGACGCATTCGGTCGCGAACGAGCCGGTTTGTTTGCACAGTCCGACGAGCACTTTCTTGAACTCGATCTCGGTGGTGTTGGCCACCAACTCTTCTCTGACGTGGTCGACCATTTGCTTGCAAAAATCGCACACCATCTCGTCGCTGCCGATCGCCACGTAGCCTATCTTGGACTTGGTGGTGATCTGGACGTCGTGCCGGTGGAAGTTGCGGAAACACTGACCGCTCAGGAAGCACGCGTCCTTCGCGTTCAGGTGGGACCGTAGGTAAGCGTAAGCGTCGTCGAAGTGCTCGACCACCAGGTTGCTGCACGCGTCAGTGTAGCTGCCCAGCTTGCGGCAGGCCTGTCCGCGCGAAGCAGACGCGTTTACTTTTTAATAGTTTTTTTACAAAGATTTTTTTTAATTTCAAAGAAATTTCAAATACAATTCTTGTTACGAAACTTCTGGATTCCTCCTGCGTCGGTTTTTGCTGACGTTTCGCCAATCATCCTGTCGACTTCTTCAGAGCTTAAGTGAAACTGCTTTTATGAGCCGTTCATTTTAAAAGTGACTTAAGTCCATTTATCTTTGATGTGAAATACTTAAGGCTTTGTGTTTTAAGAGATTTAATTTTATGCATCCTATTAAAAAGTCGCTATTATTAAGTGTATAATATGCTTGCTTATCTTAAAAGAGCTTAGGTCCGTTACATACAGCTTAAAAAACAAAAAGAGATGAACTGACGTGGCTTTTACTTGATGAAATCCATTTATCAAAATAAATAAGAACTAAAAGTTCAGATTTTCACGAAATTAAATATTTTTACAAGACAATTGTTCCGACAACGCCGTGTCTTTATCAAATTTTGATTGATTGATAAATACACGGTGTTGTCGAAACAATTTCAATATAAAAATATATAAGTTCCAAAACATTTCGAAAATACGATTTCTTTCTCTTTCATTTAAATTTTTCAAGCAATCTTTTCGGCAATGGCAATCTTCAATTTGAAAAATTTGAATAATTTTTCCCGATTATGTATCGTATCTTTTCCATGAATTCCGTTTAATTTTAGGAATTTTCCGAATTTGTGATTTGTAAATTCTCATTTTCAATTACTTCCTCTTCTTCTGTTGAAGAAAAATAAAATATTATTTTTTTAATTGCAATTTAATATCAAAACTTAATTTTTGACATCGTCAATAAAAAGTGGACTTAGGTCACTTTCAAAATTAGGATTTTCAGTATTTATATATTATTTTCAAAATGTACGTGATATAAAATTTTCAAATGTACGAAGTATATTTCAATACCGATTTATTTTTTTGACAGTTCAGCATAAATTACAAATGCCACAAGTGCCAACTTGATGAAAGATATATCGTGTTAGGGGGCGGAGCTAAATAAGGGTCATAAAAAACCGTCTCGGATGACTGATTCCCATATTCGTCACAGGTAAAGGACAAGTGGTAAAATGTTTTAAATATAAGGAAGGACAACAGTGGCAATTTTGGGATTGCTTTTGGTCTCATTGCTATTGGGAGGTTGTGATGCATAGGTTTTCGGTAAACACTAATGACCCAATGATAGGTTTGATTTTCTATCGATAAGAATATCTAAGAATATAAAATTCTTGCATGCAAACATTTCTCCAACCCGCGGAAAATCCGAGAGTCTATAGAAATAAGCAACCTAAGAACCTTAACCGCGACTCAGGTCTTTACCTGTCACTAATATGGGAATCAGTCAGCCGAGAAGGTGTTTATGCCCCTCATGTAGCTCCGCCCCCCTCGAACAATATATAAGCAAGGACAGTTTCAGTCAAGCTCTGAAGAAGCCAAGAGGATGATTGGCGAAACGTTTGCAAGTTCGCCCCAACAAAAACCGAACCAAAACCCAAAATCTTGCGAAACCGTGTGGAAATCACTGAATCGTGAAATTCTGTCGCACTTTTTACTATAGCGGTTAACCCTTCGATTTCCCATCATACCTGTTTTTCTATGAAAGCTCCCAACGTTTTTTTTTTATCGTTTCGACTGTGCATAATAAATATTTTGTGTTTAACGTTTTAATTTTTCTTCTATAATGTTCGACTAAACCTTAAATTTGATCAAAAATGATTATTAGCCTCAATAATTGCGATAGCAGCCCTTTCTTGAGTCCAACTCTGACCACAGAAATTTAATATGTGGTCTGTGAAATTGTGATTAAGATTCAAGCGAAATCCCGCGAAACCTCGTGCGAAATCCCACAATATTCTGCAAAATCGTATGAATTACGAGATACTGTCGCAATTTTTACCATGGTGGATAACTCCTCGCTTTTTCATCATATTATATTATATTATATTATTATTATCTATTATTATATAATTTAATGCATAGTTTTCCTAAGAAAGTTCTAAATGTTTTCTATTATATTTTTTAATATTTTGTGTGTAACGTTTTGATTTTTCTTGTATAATATTAGAATAAACCTTTAGGACTTTGACCCAGAAGTATAATTAGTGATCCCTGAAATTATGATAGGTGATGCGAAATCCCTCAAAATCTTGCGAAATCCCGCGAAATCCTACAATAACATGCAAAATCGTGTGGAGATACTGTCGCAATTGTTACCACGGCGCTTAACCCCTCGCTTTTCCATCATACCTCGCCGATCTATTATCATATAATTTAACGGTTTAATTTTCCTTGCACAATATTCTAATAAATCTTTAAGCTTTCAACCCAGAAGTTTAATATGTGGTCTACGAAATTCTGATAGGTGATTAAAATCATTTCACGCGAGACCCCGCGAAATGTTGCGAAATCCGTCGCAATGTTGCGAAATCCCGCGAAATGTTGCGAACTCCGGCGCAATATTGCGAAATCGGCGGTTAGTTTCCATAAAAATTTTAACCAGAAAAAAAAGTATGCCGACCTTGAGCGCCGCATAGAGGACGTCGTCCTTGTTCGCCGCCTCGAACTTCCGCACCACGACCTCCATGGCCTCGTTGCAGGAGTCGCACTTGTCGTCCTTCAATTCGCCGGCCTCCGCCAACAACCGTCGTACGGTGGCGCTGTTGCACAAGCCGGCGACAGAGCATACGACCTGGGGGTTCATCTCGGAGGAGAGGGTGTCGATCAGGTCGGGGATATACTCGTCGGCGATCTTGTCGCACTCGACGACGATTGGTTTGAGCTTCAGGAGATCGCAGGAACCCTCGAACACCTCCTTGATCAGTTCTTGAGTCTCGTTACTTTCGAGCTGGTCGCGGGCCTGTTTCACCATGTCCTTGCAGGTGTCGCAGATGCTGGTGGTGTCTGGTGGAAGCCGCTTGTGGATCCAGACCGTTTGGATGCAGTGTTTGGTGGCGCGACATCCAGCGGCTGACCTAAGGCGAGAATGACGTTTCGGGGCGAGTTCAATATGTCCACCGGACCAATCGGATACAGAGACCGTGGACGCAAGTGGGCGTTCAACAGGACGAAAAAAAAAAAAGATGATTCACGTGACCGCATGTAATGATGGGTTGCGAGAAGGTTGATGGGGGTGGGGTGAGGATGAGAGTTGAGGCATGGGGTGAGAGTAGGTATGTTGGTGCTAAGATAGGTGGTGGATCGAATGACCTTGACCGGACCAATTTTCACTGATATGAACCTTAACGGCCGGAATTGCTGTTGAACTGTCACTATACTACTATTTACTATATACACAAGGCCCCAATGGTGTTCAACGCATATCGAGTGATATACAGTGTGTCCAAGATAAGGATGCACAGCATGGGGATCTCGGAAACTATAAGAGATACAGTGTCGGTTAAATTAGACAAAAGTTGCGCATTTTGATACCGAACAAGATCCCGTTTTACAAATTTGAAAATTCCAAGCCGTTCCGGAAATATCCGAGAAAAACCGAAATATTGCGATTTCGTTTTTATTATTTTTTAAAGCTATTTGAAAAGATATGAAAAAACGGAAAACACTTTTCCATTGGCACTTTTTAATCTCTCCAAATTGACGTTAACAACTTTTCATTACAGCGTTTCGATTCCATGGAACCACCATCAACTTTGATTTTTCTTACGGGACGGAAAAAAAGTACACACAGTATTAGGTTGTGCTTTTCATTGCGAATTCAACGATGTACGATACAATACGGTTACTTATGTTTTTATCCGGAAAAATGGCTTTTTAATACATTTCTAGTATTTTATTGTAGTAGGCCATGAGATCCGAACGATGAAAGGCAAAAGAAAATGGTTGACAAGTTCGAGTTAATGTGTTTATTTATTTACTAACTCTAACTGTTCATTTAACATAACAACTAAATCCAACAAGTTAATGAAAAACAAATTCTATAACAAATGTTCGAATAAATGACCTCCATTTTCTAGGCATAAGTACGCCCGTCTCACGGTAGACTCCAAAACACGACTTAACATTTCAGGAGTAATTTTATTAAACGCTGCTCGTACTGATTGACGTAATTGTTCCTCGTTGTCAAAACATTCTTTGAATACCTCATTTTTTATGTAGCCCCATAAGAAAAAGTCCAAGGGAGTTAAATCCGGGGACCTTGGAGGCCAAGGTGTTTCACTGTAAGTCCCAATGTATTTTCCATCAAACCGTTGAGTTAAATATTGGCGAACTTCTCTGGAGTTATGGGCTGGGGCACCATCTTGTTGGAACCAGCAGCCTTGCACAGCGCCTAGCGGTAAATCATCTAAGGCATCTTCTAAATCGTGCCTCAAGATGTCAAGGTACCGCTCGGAAGTTAAGGAATTATTATATAAAATAGGGCCTATAATCTTGCTACCAAAAATCCCACACCAAATATTAAACCCAAAGCGAACTTGATGTCTGGATAGTCTATTAACACGTGGATTTTGTTGCGACCAATAGTGTGTATTGTGCCTGTTATAAATACCGTTATTGGTCACCATACTTTCATCAGACCAAATCACTTTATATGGAAAATTAAAACTCTCACCACACATCCTGGTATACCACTCACAAAAATGTCTACGTCGTTCGTCGTCACCCGGTTTTAATCCTTGACATATTCTGAATTTGTAAGGCTTAAATTCATTTTTCCTTAAAATAAACTGAGCTGTAGATTTAGCTACCCCATTCTGGTCTTCAATTTCTCTGGTAGAAGTTTGTGGATTTTCGATAACAGATTGTAGAACAATGTATTGGTTTTCTTCATTGGAAGGTTTTTGTCGGGATAATGCAGGCTTCTTAAATGATCCATATTCTTTCAGATTAAATAACAAACGCCGAAAAATACTCTTGTCAGGTTGTCTCCGCTCTGGGTATTTGTTAGAATACATACGCTCGGCTTCCACACAATTTCTTTGGCATCAGATGTAGCAAGACAGCATATCACATTTTTCTTCGTTTGTAAAATTACCTCCCTCCATTGTAGAACAAAATAAATTAGAAAAAGACAACAACAATAAAAATACAAAAACAATAACTAAAGGAATAAACTTATGATCGACTGATAACAAAGACAAATAACATTAATGTGTCATTGAAATTGACTGGATGTCATTTTGTCATGGCCTACTCCATTTAAATGCTGAAATGTATTAAAAAGCCATTTTTCTGGATAAAAACATAAGTAACCGTATTGTATCGTACATCGTTGAATTCGCAATGAAAAGCACAACCTAATACTGTGTGTACTTTTTTTCAGTCCCATAAGAAAAATCAAAGTTGATGGTGGTTCCATGGAATCGAAACGCTGTAATGAAAATTTGTTAACGTCAATTTGGAGAGATTAAAAAGTGCCAATGGAAAAGTGTTTTCCGTTTTTTCATATCTTTTCAAATAGCTTTAAAAAATAATAAAAACGAAATCGCAATATTTCGGTTTTTCTCGGATATTTCCAGAACGGCTTGGAATTTTCAAATTTGTAAAACGGGATCTTGTTCGGTATCAAAATGCGCAACTTTTGTCTAATTTAACCGACACTGTATCTCTTATAGTTTCCGAGATCCCCATGCTGTGCATCCTTATCTTGGACACACTGTATAGGTACTGGTGATAAAAATCTCTCGAGAAACTTAAATCCGATGAGTAGTGTCAACGAAAACTGAATATTAAACATGATTTTACGTAGTGCAAAATGTACTGTCATCTGCCAAGTTTTGTTAAAAAATGAATCTGGAAAAACGATATCCCATGTAAATTTTTTGCTAGCTCCCCTGAATGTTTTATCGCAAATTTGTAATATAACTTTTTGATGAGTTTGAATACATTTGGCGGCGCAGTACGTGGCTTACGTTAAGTTTTGACACCAGAACGATGGGCCGTAAGTGCATTCCTTTTCGCCGAGCAGGTGGTGCGTCCTGTGGCCCGGCCTGGGGGGCACGAAAACGCCGCTGCTCAGAGCTGGAACATCAAAAATCGATTCGGAATTAAACCTTTTACATAGTTTTTGTAAACGTGCAAAATAGGAAGGGTTTTGTTTTTACATTGGGATTTACGGATTTAGAATTTTTAAAAAATTAAAAACCGCATTTGGAGGGTATCGGGAAAAAAAAATCAAAAATGATATATGCGATCGAAAAAATTCTCGAACCAGAAGACGCCCGAGATCCCACCCAAAATCATTTATTCTTGATGATTCTTTTTAAAATGTACGGGGTGTGCCGCAAATTGCAAAAAACTGAAAATTGGGTTCTCCTTATAAGGATAATTGATCATCACTAGAAGGCTGTGTTTCGGTTGCCATTTTCTTTCATGGGACCGTATAGTTCGTATGGACTGCTAAAACTTTCATATTTTAGATTTTCACATATTGTACAGGGTGTTCGAGATATGCTGTACCATATCATATAAATATCATTCGGGAACGCTATTGTTTGAACAAATTTTAATATTTAACAAAATTTGCGGTAACTTTGAAGTTCGGCGAGACTTGAAAGGCACCTTATACAGGGTGTATGCAAAATAAAATCGATTTAGCGAAAGTTCCATAGTGGTCCACAGGAGCACGATAGAAAAACAATACTTAGAAGAGTTCTGGCTTGGTTTTATGACCGACTATACTTTGTGGAACTTTGAACATTTTCGGAGATAAAAAATACTCTTTAAGAAATTTTCCAACAAACAACCCGATATAAAATAATATTTTTTTTCGCAACAACTCTTGAATTTTTGCTTGCGGTCCCTTATTAAATTGCTTTATCATAATTTAGTATTAGAATTAACTTATCGCGTACAGAGCGTTCATAAGATAAGGCCCAATTGGTTAAATATAAAAATCCATATTACGTGGGAGTTTTAACCCATATTATCCCAAGCGTAAAAAAAAATTAAAAAATACTTTTTTGCTCTGAAATGATTTATTTTGTTGCACTTAAGAATACATTACATGTGTCGAACAAAAAATAAAACTTCAGGTAAACCTGCTACTATCGCACCGAAAGTAATGGTCAGATGATATTTTAATAGATGGCGTTAGTGGTAGGTCGTTCCGGCAATATTTTACCGACATTCTCTATGGTTTGCTTTTTTTATTTTTACTGGGGAATCCCCGTAACTGCTTTGTCGATATAAAACAATAATTTATACGTCATTATCTAGTTCATTTCTTATCTGATTAGATTCTTTTTTATTATGTGACGTTGTGAGTTGAGCAAATATTAACGAATATGCAAAATTGCAGTGATGAGTCAGATGTTGATAAATCCCCACGAAGAAAGAAGAAAGTTATGAGATATGAGCAAAAATTTCTTGACTCTTGGCTCAATGACGAAAATTTTAGTGGATGGCTCGTAAAAAGTAAGAAAGGTAACACTTATTTTTACCGCTCTGCACGTGACTGTGATCGTAAATGCGGAATTCAAGAATTGATTCGACATAAAAATTCATCAAAGCACCTAGCAAACTGTAAAAAAATACAAAAGCAACCTAAGCTCACATCTTTGTTCCCATCAACATCAAAATCACAAGATCCACAGCAAATGGCAAAAGCCGGCGAAATTAAACCAGCATGTTTTATTGCGGAACATAACCTTGCATTTAATGTTGCCTCACATCTGACTAATTTAATAAAATCGGTGTGTCCAGATTCAAAAACTGCTGAATATATGTCTATGAGCCGAACAAAAGCAAGAGCCATTGTAGTAAACGTGACAGGAAAAACCGCTGAAGAAAACTTGATAAAAAATTTAAGGGAAAACGAGTTTTCATTGCTGGTAGATCAACAATCAAGCATTTAGCTTTAATAGCAAGGTGATACCAATCACCGACGGCACAGCTAAAGTTTTGTACCAAAAAACTATCGAATATTTTAATGAGAAAGAAATTCCATACAAGAGGAATATGTTAGGATTCGCGTCTGATGGCGCCAACGTCATGTTCGGTGGGAATAACTCCATGATGACTAATTTGAAGAATGACATACCTAATCTTTTCACCATGAAATGTATATGTCATTCATTTGCGCTTTGAAAAATTACCGAGAGGTCTCGAAGATTTTTGCCGTGAAGTTTTCAAATATATATAATATAAAACCACATAAAATATTGCACCCCGCACAAACCAGATGGCTATCGTTGAACGATGTTGTAAATAGATTGTTGGAACAACTGCCGGCTATAAAATTATATTTCCAATCAGCAGTGTTTACAGATCGTCTACTTTCTGCCCAAAGTATTTTAACAAAAGCCATGGAACCTACAACCGAATTATACTTGGAGAATTCTTGCGATTTGTTTTACCAATATTCACAGATTTGAATAAAGAAATGCAAACAGAAAAACCGAAGTTGTACTCATTATATAATCAGGTCTACACAGCATATGTGACAATTTTAGAATGCTTTATACAATCGGTTCATTTAGAACTGACAGAAGAAGAGATAAACAAAACCAAAGATATATTAGATGCCGAAGAAAAGAAAATATTAAGTGTTGATGTGAATGACGAGCGAATCCATTTACCGTTAATGGAAACATATGTTGGAGGAATGGTACCAAATTTAATTAGATTGAAAAAAGACACTCAAGAATCGGACGACGATAAATTGTCAAATTTTTACGGGAAATGTGAAGAAGAAGTCCAAATCAAACAAAGGTTTCCTTTCGATGATAAAGAACGTCTGGCACTGAAGTGTTTACAGATGTTGAACCCACAAGCGATTTTAGGTCATGATTTGACCCAAAAACGTATAACAGATATTTGTCCAGAAAATATAACAGAATTAGATAGAGAATGGAGAAATCTGCGTAATACCAATTTAAATTTTGATAAGACTGATACGCCTAATGTAGAGGAATTTTGGTGGAATGTTTCCAAATTAAAAAAAGGCGACGGTTCTGCAATGTTTCCACTATTATCGACTTTAACCAGAAAGCTTCTATGTTTGCCGCACAGTACCGCTACGGTAGAACGTTTGTTTTCGAGCATGAAAACCAAACTAAGAAATAAACTTTCTACGACCACAATAAAAGGTACCTTGCACACAAAGTCAGAAATTAATAATGGTTTGGAGTTCAATGTGACAAACGACCATTTTAAAAAATTCAATAAAAATAAAAATGAAACGGAAAATCAGGAAGACTTAGAAATTGAAAATAACATAGTAGCTAGTGATGCTTGAAATGTTACGACATTTAATTTGATTAAAATTTTGATAATTATACGAGTTTTCTTATTTTTAATACCCTCCATATAATGTATTCCATTCATACAATTATACAAAATATGATATAACATAAAACTGTAGATTTACTGTTTTTTAATTTTACATTTACAGTTTTCTACAGTTTTTTTCAAGCAAATCTACATTTTTACTCTATGCTGGGGTTGGCAACACTGTCCTCTCAGAACACGCTAATTGTTGTATGTTCATTCTACGTGCGCTGACTTGTCTAGACTTGCAATAACAAAGTTTTGTTTCACAGATAAAACCAGTGGTGCATTCAAGCGCCAGTAAATATTTTCAAAAAATAAACCATAATTAATACTTTTTTTTACTATTTTGGATTTACTTGAAAATGTGATACAAATTTATGTACCGCTTTTGTTTGTCGTATAAAAGACCTTTACTTTACACATAAATTAGCGACTTCTACGGTTTTATGTCCTTTAGTAGTGATAATAATAGAATTTCTAAATATATTTCCTGGATGTGACAAACCATAGAATACGTGGTGCATTAACGCACTACTAGGACAAAACGGGTTAAAGGGGACACCCCATGTTTTATTTATTTTGGCACGTAAATGAAAAATTAATTTGCCAAAATACATCTGTTTTCACTGGTTTTCGAGCTATAAACAAAAAAAAAATATTACAATTAAAGCGAATTAAAGTGGTCTGTGGTCACGCATTCGGATTTCGTAGTTAGAACTTGCCTTTATTTGAGAAATCAAGTTGGTACATTATTTTGCAAACATCTGTTTTACCATTATGGTGAGCGTCTAACAATTGCTCCAAGAACTTGCGAAAGATTTAATGGACAATATCCTCATCGCATAAGCAAATCCTAAAAAAAATTAAAGCAAATTTTCGAAACCTACGAAGAAGGGAACTTTCAAAACCTGCAAATCAGCATATTTTCGTGCATTTCCACATAACTACATTACAATCTCTTCTCCCTCGTGATGAACTATTACGCATAGACTTTTTTGAAAAGAATTATCCGGATGGACGAGTCAAAATTTTCACAGAAGCAATTATATTTTCCAATAAATGTGTTTTTCTGTGTTTTTACAAATAGGAATAAAAAAATTTAAATCACTGCTCAAAGAACCAAGAAAACCTTAAAAAAAATTAAAATTAAACAAAAACTGTTCAAGGTCTAAAGATTATAAGGTATCATGGAATGTTATTACCTTCCTAATACCTTATACATACATCGTGAGTAGTTCTGCTTCAAATTCCATTAAATTTATGTATTTGTCTTGGTTTGATCCATTGTTAAGTTCACCTAAAGCAACCTCATTGAGATTCGCCCTTATCAAGCTGTTAAACGATTAGTTTTTGTTTCTATCCACTGCGTAGGATCTTGAAAACAAAGAGAACAACGTTTTTGACAACGGGCGTTTCGTGGCGTTGTTTTTAAACGTTATAAATAACTACGTTTATAGGTTGATAATATTTGCGTGGCTATCGGTCTAAGGTTAAAGGCTAAGTATTTCCGTCGACGGCTTTATCTTTGGCCCCGGCGAAAGCATCGCATTTCTTTTACGTTTCGGACCAGCGAAACGACCACCAAACACCTTCGCAAGCTTTACCTACGATGATTCACCCGCGTTTCGAATCATTTTCTGGAAAACGCCGACGATAAGAAACCACTTACCAAACAGCGACGCGACGACCAGCAATAGTCCCTTCATTTTGCGGACTCGGTTTCGATCAAAACGCCGGAAAAAAATGTAAACGGTACGCAGTATTTTTCTTACACTCACGAAGCAACAAAACAAACTGAATGACACCACGGACGAGGCTAGGGAATCGGTCGGTTGTTTATCGGCGGACCACAGATAACGAGCACACATCACGGCAGGTAGGCAACCCGAAATTGGGCCGGACGACGCTCTCCGTCGTGTCCGCGAGATGGCGCGCGTTTCGTCACAGCAGCTTTGGAAGGATACGCGACGTCGCCGCTAGATGCCGTGGCCGGCCGCGACCGGAAACTTATCGAACGCTTGACTGCCAAGTTTCAACCGGGGGAGATCGTTTGGTATTCAGATAACGCGCGACGCCCGCTCATGCATATTCATCGGGCGGTAATTAATCATCTAGGGGAGCCCCGAAAGCAACCCCTGCGAGGGGGCGGGCAAGTAGCCGAACGGTGGCGACACTTGCTGCATTGTTCGGCTCGCCCCCGCCCCTCTAAAACAATAATCATTAACAAATGGCATCGTTGCAGATGGGAAACCGCACCGATATGAATTACTGATGACGGTCGCGTTCGGAGGGGTAGGGGGGCGGATTTACGGGGACCGTAACGCGATTCTAATGTAAATCGTGAACGTTATTTAATGTCAACGTTGCTGGCTGGTTGACGTATCGATGGTTGTCGGCTTCCTGATTTCTACAAAAACGGATTTAGGTGATTCCGTTTACGTAAAATCTAGAGTATTTTCTTACGCGTCTATTTTACTGTTAGAATAAAAGCCTCAAAAGGAATTTTTTGGCAACTTCGAAGCGTCACAAACTTTCCACAGACCACGTACTATCAACGCGATCCGTTTGACATTTCGTAAATCTCGAGGTAGAGGGCGCTCATGCAAATTCGAATTCACAAATTCGTCAAAATTTATAGCAGAAAGTGTCGATTTGTATTAGTTTGATCAAAAATACGATGAACTATCTCCGTAGTCATCTAATCAATCATCTAATCAAAACAAAAATTTCCATAACCCCCAATTGTAATGAGAGGAAATAGTAACTATATATAGAATTCTACAATGGCAAAACCGAAACTCTTCGTCAATCTTCTACCCAGGCTCACATCAAAATATTTGAAAAACTAACGTCAACACTAGTGAGTGAATGAAAATATTTAGAATATTCTTGCGGACGGATCTTATCGTGGTATTATTTTCTTGAAAATTTATCAAAACAATTCCTTCACAATCCCAAAAGATCGTGGCCATCATCTTTTTTGTTGACTGGTAGACTCTGAATTTTCTTGGAGGTGCTTCACCCTTACGACGCCACTCCATTGATTCCTTTTTCGATAGAGGGTCATAACAGAGAACCATAGTTTCATCTCCCGTCACAATAGTTTCTATCACAGGCTTCGGTTCCGACCCACAGAGTTCCAAAAAAGACCGCGCACACTCGACAGGGCGTTGTTTTTCAATAGCCGAAATAGCCGACTTTTAAACGTCGATCACTCAATACCATCTCTTCCACAATCGCAACAATATCTTCCGTTATGACCTCCCCTGGTCGACCAGTTCACGAATCATCTTTAAGGAACTCCTGGCCTATTCGAAAACGTTTTGCCCATTCTTTCACTACAGACCACGAAGGAGAACTTTGGCCGTACACACCATCCGGCCTTTCTTTAATATTTTTAGGTGCTAACCCTTCTTTATAACTTTATGACTGCCCTATACTCAATTTGCGTTATTTGCGACATTTTTCTGCAGCAATTTTGCCCTTTAATCTGATGTGATATGGCTTTGGCAGCTGTTACCACAACAATTATTATCATTACTATTATTATTATTACTTTTACTATTATTACGATTTTAGTGGCCCAAATAGGCACAATGCCACCATAAGAACATGTGGTTTGTGTCTGCTTCGCCCCGTCCCGATTGAAAAACCCTTTGGAATAAAACACCTTTATAAAAGTTGTTTTCTTATCTCAGATGTGGCTTTTTTGTTTTGACTGTCCGCTGAGAATAAATTATGTTTCCACGGTTTCCACGGTGACTGGCACAGGAAAAAAACAAGTGCAGGTGTTTTTCCGACATAATCCGTATAGTACGACAGGGGACATGTAATAAAATGTGAAATGTATAATTTGAGGTGTTCCAAACAACTTATTTTGGTTAGTTGGGAGGCATCTCCTCTTGTCATTAAAATGTTGTGATCCTAATGTTTCCACTGCGCAGTGTAGAGATCACAACTACTACTGCAGTTTCACACATGCATTACAGGTTAACTGTCAATCATAGCATATATGGTTAGTCCTGTAATGGTTAGTCCAGAATCCTTCGTAATCGTCCCCAAAAACCGGAAATCGGTTTCCATTATGTGGATTTAGTGTCCTAAGTGTTTAGTGTTAGTTATTTTTTGTCTTTCGCGCCGGTTGAAGGCCGCAACCAGAGAAGGATTGTTGGTTATAGTTTCTTGTACGTATTGGTCTGTGACCAATGACGGACGTCGGTAATGGGCGAATAGCCATGGTAGCCGTGCCCAACTATTTGTGAAAAGCAAATGAGAAAAACAAGTGCGGTAACGTAACGCTCTACGCCATTGTTGAAATCAAAACAACGACAGCTAGGTGTATATTTCTGGTTCAGTATGTTACAAAGATGTTCGGTTACCAGAGCTGTCCTTTTTTAAATGAGTAAAACCATTTTATAACATAAAATTTCAATTTTTACGCTGTAACGCTCTACGGCATTGTTGAAAGCAAAACAACGACAACGGATTCGGATTTTTTATATCGCAAATAGCAACAATTTTAATAAAATCTCGTCTTTCGAGATGAAAAATTGCCACAGTCCTGTAGACTTTTACGTTTCATTTGGCAGCACTGTATTTTTTAAAGAAAACAATACACGAGTTTTAACTTACGAATTAGGCAACCAGCGATGATCTCTGTAAAAACGCGGGTCGTCTTTTGAACGATTGCGTTGTATCGTCGACGCGACGTTCGGAATAATCGACCCCCGTCATACAAGGGTTAACATATATAATCCCTAATCGCCACTATCGACCCGAGAGGGTTATTCAAATTTCACGGCACATTAGGCGCAAAGAGTTGCTCCAGGGTGCGATATCCATTCCCCCCCGCCCCTTTCCCGGCTGTCACGTCAAATTTTCGCCATTATCCGAACCCACCTCTACGTATTTATTAATTAATTCGGAGTTATAGTTTGTCTAAATTCGTTTTTTTTTACTTTATTTTTAACGCAGAATAAGCTGGTATTTTACGAAGCTGCGATTTAGTAAAAGTCATAGTTATAAAATAAAAGTGTTTCAGAAATCTGCCACCAGAGGGCACTTTACTTAGAACAATTTTTTTATTTTTTTTTTAATTATTATAATAACTCATCACCAGTTGCCGAACATAATTACGACAATTCTTGCATGCCAACGAAAAATCCGAGGGACTATAGAAATCTACAAAAATATCAAGAGAACAAAATGGAAGGGCATAAAAAAATACGTATATAATATGTATTTTCAGCCTTTTACCTATAATTTTTTAAAATAGTGAAAATTTGCAACAGTTATTGTGGTATCAGAAGGCTACAATATCTAAATATACAAATGAGAATGATTTTAGATATGTAATATTATAAAACAAAATATTTGGAAAATACTTTCGAAAATTTTATTCGATAAAACTAAAATCCTTGCATGTAATCAATTCTTCTAGCAACGAAAAATCTGAGGGTCTATAGAAATCTAGAAAAATATCAATAGGTCAGAAAAAAATACATAGGAAATATGTATAAATATTGCAAATTTGTAATTATACCAAAAGATAGTCCTAATACCTTCTGCTTGACTACTAAATGCTCACTTTGTATAAAGTTTATAATTAGGATTGACAGTAATTTTATCTTTAATGGACAATAAAAAAAACACTATTTTTTTTGGGTTTCCGTTTTTGACCGACTATAGTAGGCCTACATCTACTCACGTTTAAAAAGTAGCTTTGTTGAGCAGTAAAAGTAAATAACCAAATTCATCGATTATTTGTTTGTTCGTTGGTGTTGAGTTTTTACTTGAACAGAATCATTGTCATGACAAACAAATACTTTATACTGCAAAACGTTCATCTGAAATTGCTTAGAAATGGCAAAATTCCAGGATTTCCAGGTAAGTGATTTTATTCAATTTATTCCCTAAAACTTGAGTTTATTCATTTGTAGGGTTCAAGCTACTTTAAGTGGGAATAATCCTTTCAATATTTAAGTGAGGTTATTGTTATGCGCGGTCAATAGCTTTCATAGTTGGACCTACGATGTTATCTTCGCGGACGTAAGCTTCAGGAAAACTGTGATTTTTCTGTTTCAGTATATGTATCGTGCGACTTAACGTTTGTCGGAGACAATTAAAATTAAACAGAAGGGATTCCAAACGTAAAAAAAACAAGCGAGGATCGAAATGATGGAAAGTTGATTTTAAGGGAGAAGAAAACTGAGCTGACAGTTCACGTAAAATACAAATACATTACACTACACCTAGAGGTCAGTTTTTGGTGGCTCTGTACGGAAATTTGGATGAATTGAGATACTATAAATACCACCGACAGCGGAAAGTTGAGCAAAAAAACATTACATGTGTTTGTATTGTTTAAAAGTTTTGTATCGCCAATAATTCACCCACAAAAGCGGACATTTCTAGCATCTATTAGAATTTTTGGCCCACCAACGAATTTTTCCAACGGAGTAAATGGTTTTTAAAACACTACTTGTTTTTTGACCGTGGTAATAGTAAATGTCGCCATCGCGTCTAGATTGAAGGCGAGAAATGGTGATTTTCATTTGGGTTTTTTCAAATATCTCGAACAGCGTATGTGATAGACGAAAACTGAAAATACAAGAATTGTAGCCCTTGATACGGCCTATAACACTGTTTGATCGAATTAGCTATTGTTTGTACGAATTTTGATTTGCTGTTGGTAAAGAACAGTTTTCTAAAACACCTTGTATATAATCGAAAAAATGCGAGAAACAAAAGTTATAGCGCCGGGTCTCCCACGTATTGCCGATGTAAAAGTTTTCAGATCGGATGAATGGCTTTGGAGGAAAAGATGTTCTTCTGGATGCCAAAATAAACACAAAAAAAATTCAAAAAAAAATGCTTCGTGTTATTTTAATGCTTCTATTCTCTCCCAAGTCTGAAGTCGGTAGCTGCAAATTTGGAGCACTCATTATGTTTTTTAATACTGGACGGAATATCGCGAACACTCTGTACAATAATTAAAAACCGTAAATACAAAAGTTTAAGCTGTCTATATGCGCTATATTGTCATGTAAAAGAAACTGACATCTAAAACACAGATTTGAAATTATTGCCAATTTTCAATAAATAGGGGGACCCATTTTTCAGTTTTTTTGAATTTGCGGCGCACCCTGTATATTTTTGAAAAATTGTCAAGAATAACAGTTTATGGAGTCGTTTCCTCTGCGTCTTCTGGTTCAAGAATTTTTTCGGTCTTGGAAACGGTTTTTGAAAAATGGTCTTTTTTTTTTTTAAATACTTGCCGACCTCCCAAGCCCTTGATTTTCAATGGGTTCCGTCACGGGGCAAAGCTGGATATACGTGCCAAATACCAAGTCGATTGCTTCAAATTTCAGACACTCATCGTGTTTCATACCAATTTCCAAAAAACAGTCGAAAATCGCGAAAAAAAGATGGATACCGGCGTCGGATCAGGGCCACTTCTTATAAGCTTATGTGCCTCTTGAAGGGTCAAAAAGGAGGCCAATTTCTATTTTGTAGCTCGAACTGCTCGAAAGTTATTCAGGAAAAACCCAAAGACGAGAACGGAGAACGGACAGTTGTTTTCCTTTTTTTAGGCCTTTTGGTCGAAGGTACATCCGGGGACTTTTAGTACGTTAAAAAGGAAATATAGTAACACCTCTTCCAGGCAGTCCCAGCTTTATAAAAAAAAAACATTTATTCGTATTGTACTACTCAGATCAGCTCAGCAAAAACCGACGCAGGAGGTATCCACAAGTTTCGTGAAAATTACTCCAGTAGCCTGTGGACGTTTCCTTGATGAATGTACGCGTTACGTGTATACGATAGCCACCTTCAAGCCGCCGTCCTTTCGATTCCGTATTGTTTTGTTTAGTAGTGCCCGCTTACGTTAAATGACTGTAGTGTTTCCCCAAACAAGAGATCGATTGAGAAATAACGAGTTATCAGTCGCGGCAGCGTCTGAAACGTGAGCTCACGTCATCCGGCGGATCCTTCGGCGTAATCCAGACGGAAACTGGAAGGGCACGGCTGCCGCCTTAGGCGTACGCGCTGTTTATTGACACACGTATCACAGAGGGTTTAGTAAATAATACGTGCGGCATCGTTGCACTTTGTAAATGCAACGGTTAGGCGAGATCCCCTGGGATAAAACGAGCATTACCTGCGCGCGAGAGTCGACTTCAATGAAACCAACCAATATCCATCACTGCCGAACAAAAAAAGACGAAAATATATAGCGTAAGGATAATCAAATAAAACAACGTAATGAAGCAGAATCGAATTTAATTCTCTCTGTTCGACAACTACGTCTTAACTAAACTTATCGTAAACCCAAACAAAACATCGCATAATAAGACCCTAATTATATCGCCTCACCCCAACTGGCCCACTCTGTCTGTTGTTGCCTGAGACGCCGATACATTTTACAATCGGCAAAAGAACAAAGCGGCGCCTCTTTCTTAAGGGGTCTTGTCGGATATGACCACCCTTGGATAATCGCATTCAATAGGTCACTTTCTTATATCTATGAACAGACCATACCTACTTTTATATTGTTCGAGCAGGGCGGAGCTAAATGAGGGACATAAATACCTTCTGGGATGACTGATTCCCATATTGGTGACAGGTAGAGACCTGAGTCGCGGTTAAGATTGTTAGGTTGTTTATAAATTTCTATAGACTCTTGGATTTTAGAATTTTAGAACTGGTCTTAGGGCTCTTCCATGTTGTTTGAGCGTATTTGATGGTCTCTCCAATGTATTCTTTGCCGAATATGCATGGAATGCTCTAAACTCCTGGCATCTTAAATAGAATTTTGTGTTTGACGGATCGAAGACGTTGAGAGATTTTTGGACAAGTGGTAAATCTGGTTTTGACGTTAAATTTCCTTAGAACTTTTGATGTGGCGGTCAGTGATGTTTTGAATGTAAGGAGGGACAGCAGTGGCAAGTGTGGGATTGCTTTCGGGCTCATTGCTATTGGAAGGTTGTGGTGAAGTGTATTTTTTGATGAAACGCTTAATATCTTTAATGTGGAAATTATTGGAAACAAAAGCAGAGGTAAGGTGTTTTAATTCTGGTATACTGACCTTTTTGTTATCTTGTAGCAACCATAACGTCATCCACAATTGTCTTATAATATCCCATCATGTGAAAACCTCGTCCGCTTATGAAATTCTTCGAAAATCTAGTTCCGCTTTACTTCGAGAAAGAATTCATCATACCCGTAAGGAAATAGACCTAATCAACAAAACTTTTCGGTGTCTCCATCTTGAAATGACTTCTATCTTGTCTCCATCCCTTTCAAACATGATTCATGACAAAGCTTTAAATCTCCGTTTATCTTCTACCCAGAATCACATTAAGACATTTGAAAAACTAACATCAACACTAGGGAAATCATCTTCTCAACTACCAAACACTGTGATAAATGTATGTATGTATAGAAGAAAGCTCTCGACACCTTTAAACTTAATACATCCTAAAATACATTTTACCATTGATTATCAATAGAAAATCAGACCTAACATTGGGTCATTGTGTTTACACAAAATCTACGCACACAGATCGATACCTTAGTGCATTATCACATCACCATCCGGCCCAAAAATCATCGGTTATTAACTCTCTTGTTGACAGAGCGCAAAACTATCTCAGACAGAGTCACTGTTTTCTGTTCTTCTCTCTAATAATTTCTACAATAAAGATATTAAGCGCTCCATCACAAAATGCAATGAAACCGAAAACAATCCCACACTTGCCACTGTTGCCCTTCCTTATATTCAAAACAACAATTGATCATATATCGAAAATGTTCTAAAGAAATAAAACCGGATTTACCACTGAAAAAAAACATATATATATATATATATATATATATATATATATATATATATATATATATATATATATATATATATATATATATATATATATATATATATATATATATATATATATATATATATATATATATATATATATATATATATATATATATATATATATATACAGTGTGTCCAAGATAAGGATGCACAGCATGGGGATCTCGGAAACTATAAGAGATACAGTGTCGGTTAAATTAGACAAAAGTTGCGCATTTTGATACCGAACAAGATCCCGTTTTACAAATTTGAAAATTCCAAGCCGTTCCGGAAATATCCGAGAAAAACCGAAATATTGCGATTTCGTTTTTATTATTTTTTAAAGCTATTTGAAAAGATATGAAAAAACGGAAAACACTTTTCCATTGGCACTTTTTAATCTCTCCAAATTGACGTTAACAAATTTTCATTACAGCGTTTCGATTCCATGGAACCACCATCAACTTTGATTTTTCTTATGGGACGGAAAAAAAGTACACACAGTATTAGGTTGTGCTTTTCATTGCGAATTCAACGATGTACGATACAATACGGTTACTTATGTTTTTATCCAGAAAAATGGATTTTTAATACATTTCAGCATTTAAATGGAGTAGGCCATGACAAAATGACATCCAGTCAATTTCAATGACACATTAATGTTATTTGTCTTTGTTATCAGTCGATCATAAGTTTATTCCTTTAGTTATTGTTTTTGTATTTTTATTGTTGTTGTCTTTTTCTAATTTATTTTGTTCTACAATGGAGGGAGGTAATTTTACAAACGAAGAAAAATGTGATATGCTGTCTTGCTACGTCTGATGCCAAAGAAATTGTGTGGAAGCCGAGGGTATGTATTCTAACAAATACCCAGAGCGGAGACAACCTGACAAGAGTATTTTTCGGCGTTTGTTATTTAATCTGAAAGAATATGGATCATTTAAGAAGCCTGCATTATCCCGACAAAAACCTTCCAATGAAGAAAACCAATACATTGTTCTACAATCTGTTATCGAAAATCCACAAACTTCTACCAGAGAAATTGAAGACCAGAATGGGGTAGCTAAATCTACAGCTCAGTTTATTTTAAGGAAAAATGAATTTAAGCCTTACAAATTCAGAATATGTCAAGGATTAAAACCGGGTGACGACGAACGATGTAGACATTTTTGTGAGTGGCATACCAGGATGTGTGATGAGAGTTTTAATTTTCCATATAAAGTGATTTGGTCTGATGAAAGTATGGTGACCAATAACGTTATTTATAACAGGCGCAATACACACTATTGGTCGCATCAAAATCCACGTGTTAATAGACTATCCAGACATCAAGTTCGCTTTGGGTTTAATATTTGGTGTGGGATTTTTGGTAGCAAGATTATAGGCCCTATTTTCTATAATAATTCCTTAACTTCCGAGCGGTACCTTGACATCTTGAGGCACGATGTAGAAGATGCCTTAGATGATTTACCGCTAGGCGCTGTGCAAGGCTGCTGGTTCCAACAAGATGGTGCCCCAGCCCATAACTCCAGAGAAGTTCGCCAATATTTAACTGAACGGTTCGATGGAAAATACATTGGGACTTACAGTGAAACACCTTGGCCTCCAAGGTCCCCGGACTTAACTCCCTTTGACTTTTTCTTATGGGGCTACATAAAAAATGAGGTATTCAAAGAATGTTTTGACAACGAGGAACAATTACGTCAATCAGTACGAGCAGCGTTTAATAAAATTACTCCTGAAATGTTAAGTCGTGTTTTGGAGTCTACCGTGAGACGGGCGTACTTATGCCTAGAAAATGGAGGTCATTTATTCGAACATTTGTTATAGAATTTGTTTTTCATTAACTTGTTGGATTTAGTTGTTATGTTAAATGAACAGTTAGAGTTAGTAAATAAATAAATACATTAACTCGAACTTGTCAACCATTTTCTTTTGCCTTTCATCGTTCGGATCTCATGGCCTACTACAATAAAATACTAGAAATGTATTAAAAAGCCATTTTTCTGGATAAAAACATAAGTAACCGTATTGTATCGTACATCGTTGAATTCGCAATGAAAAGCACAACCTAATACTGTGTGTACTTTTTTTCCGTCCCATAAGAAAAATCAAAGTTGATGGTGGTTCCATGGAATCGAAACGCTGTAATGAAAATTTGTTAACGTCAATTTGGAGAGATTAAAAAGTGCCAATAGAAAAGTGTTTTCCGTTTTTTCATATCTTTTCAAATAGCTTCAAAAAATAATAAAAACGAAATCGCAATATTTCGGTTTTTCTCGGATATTTCCGGAACGGCTTGGAATTTTCAAATTTGTAAAACGGGATCTTGTTCGGTATCAAAATGCGCAACTTTTGTCTAATTTAACCGACACTGTATCTCTTATAGTTTCCGAGATCCCCATGCTGTGCATCCTTATCTTGGACACACTGTATATATATATATATATATATATATATATATATATATATATATATATATATATATATATATATATATAAAGATTTCAAAAATGTCGGTATATACAGGGCGTTCCATTTAAACTAGCAAAGGTGATGCCGGAGGGGACATTTTTGAGACACCCTGTATCAACCAAACCGTTTTAAATCTCCAGGAGAGTCCAATAAACTTTTGTACTCTGCATAGTTTATCGTTTCATTTGGCACATGGTGTACATACTAAATTGTATAAATGTAAAAAATTGTAAAAATGTGAAACGTAAAAAAAAATGTAAATATTCCTTTTGTTTTGACTGTAAAAATTTATAATAAACTGCCTATCGAACTGAAGGGGATAGCTAGTCAAACAAAATTCAAATGCACTCTTAAAAACAAATTCTGGATTGTTATTAATTATTATTATTAATAAATTTCATATTGGTATTATACTGACAATATCCAACACTTGTAACTCAAGTCTTAAGCAAGGAGACAGTAAATTCGAACGCAGTAGCAATTTCCACTGACCGTTGTCCACTATATGGTAGGTTTCAACTGACGATGGTCTGCAGGTATTTCGTTTCGCACCCCATGTGGGTTACGATTCGGAACCTGATATCCCATTCGAACTGCGAAAGGCGATACTTTAATTTTGCGCAAATTCCGGATCACGCGATTTATTGCTACGTAAACACGCGAAACGCCCACGCCCCTGAATTTCCGAAATTTCGGAGAATCGGAAGATTTCACGCCTGGTTCGGTTTTTATGGTAAACAGACATTATTGGGAAAACTGCCGATAAAAAAATATATTTCACCCTAACAAGATTTATTAGATTGCTTAATAGTATCTTTAGACGAAAATTATTTTGAATTTAATGGACAGATTTAAAAAAATTTTCGACGGTGATTATTTCTGTACCAACGGCGATCCCAAAAGACCTACCGTAAAACTCGCGATGATCCTTATTTAATGTGTCGTACAAGTAGCGATTCGCAATATACAAACTGAAGCAACCCCCAAAAATTCCAAGGGTCTTAAAAACTCCCCCACACGATTGGCTGCGGGGAACATTATAAAGCAATCTTACTATTCTATCTTTCTTTTACAGAGACTGTCCAGTGTAAATTCTCATCAGTTATAACTCTCAGAAAAATAGCAAAATCCGACGTTTCAGGGCAATGTCCCTCAAAATCAAACCCAAACCCCGTAACAACTGCAGTTAAAACTCCATATAGGGAAACTCAGTATAAGGTAACGAACAAAATCGGAAAATCGACTAACCCATGATGTTTTAAGAACATCAAGCATTTGCCTGTCACTTACAATGCAAACAAGTCTGGATGGATGACACCGCAAATTTTTGAAGGAGATATTGAAAAGGGATGCAGAATTAAAGGGGAGGAAAATATTCCTTCCAGTAGATAGCTGCCCTGAAAATCCCCATATTCCAAATCTTGGAAATATTAAATTGTCATTTTTTCCAACCAAAACAACAAGTGTATTACAGGCGATGGGGTAGAGCGTAATAAAAAGTCTTAAGAGTTGATACAGGAAAAAAATTTTAATTGAAAAGATCAAGTCCGAAGACAAATTTTCCATTAATATGCAGTCAACTTTATTATTAAAGTTTCGAAAGAGGTGACAGCAGAAACAATTCAACACTCCTATCGTCATGCAGGACTTATTACCGATGCAGAATGCGAACAGGACTTGGAAGATGATCAACCACTAAGCGAGCGAGCCACTAACAACAATTACGTTTACAAGTGAGGACTTGCAAGATTTTATAGATCAGGATTTGCCTACAACAGCAGACTTGACAGAGGAAGCCATATTACAACAAGCAAGAAAGGGTGAGGAAGAGCACCAAGGGGAAGAAGAAGATGAAGAAGTTGATCTGGGACCACCACCAACCATTCAACAAGCTCTATATTCAGTTAAGCTGCTAGATAAATTTTTTATGTATCGTGGGGAAGATGCCCCTCTCGAAGAAATGGTGAAAATACAAGCCAAAGAACGAGATGCGTATTAGCATACTAAAAAAATTCAAGTAGATGTTAAAATATGTAATATTTAATAATTAAATATTACAGAACACGTATGCGTATCGTTATTGCCCTAAACTAACTAACCAGTCCCTTCAATTTTGCTATATAGAGTGTCGACTCAACCACGTTACTTTTTAAGTGATTCAACATTAATTTTGCAGATTTTTCATCAAAACACTGTAATACTAACTAAACTTTCAAAACAAACCCAAGGCCGATAAAAAACTCAAATTTTGGCCATATTTTTAACACGATCCGAAAACGTCCGTGATTTTTATTTAAAAAAACTTTGGCCCGAGTCCCGGCTCTCTCAGCCACTTTTAACCCTTGTTTACTTCCGCGCGAGAGTATGCTAATGCAAACGTGTCGTCCGTGATTGGGAATTACCATTTTAAATGTTTTTAATCCTTCCCGAAAAACGGGACACGTGCAATGCTATTAGGCCCCCCCACCGGCCCGCAATCGACAGTCGCAAAGCAATATTTCTTCTTCTTTACGTTGGACACTCGCCCTTTCTCGGCATCCGACTTCGTCTTCTTTTTCTTGGGCTGCCATGCACTCAGTAACCTCAATAAAACGCCTGGGTGCTGTTGGGTTTGGTCGTCACTAAAACACGTAGGTTCTTTTTGAGGATTAATTTGTTGAATACCAAGGCTGCCTTTTGTATTTCGGGATTTTCTTAAACTAGTGGTGCCACCTGGCGACTAACGTTTACAGAGGGAAGTTTGCCATTTTGAGGTTAGGTTTAGTCGGTTCATTCGACTTTTGGAGTTAAATCACCATCTAGGACTACTGTTTATTGCTGGTTTTGGGACTTGAATTGCGTGAAGAAAACATTGATGCAGTGCGACCAATCAGCAATTGCTTTTGAATTGGATTATCCAAGGGTGGTCATTAACATACAATGCAACAAGATTATTATCTAATGTTTCGGAATTTAAATTCAGGTAAAATTGTGGTCCGTAATAGAAAATAATTTTATACCTACCTGCGTTTAATATTCTTTGGTTTGGTATACTACTTAGTTTAAGTATATTAGTAATCATTCTTATGCAAAATATGTGCGAGTCTGGTGACACTATTCTATTACCCACGAAATAAGAATGACTACTAATAAACTTAAACTAAGTAGTATACCAAAGCAAAGAATATTAAACACAGGACCACAATTTTACTTGAATTTAAATTCCGAAACGTTAGGTAATAATCTAGTTGAATTGTATGATAATGACCACTCTTGGATAATCCCATTCAAAAGGAATTGGCCACTGCTTATATCTATGAACAGACCATAATAATGTGTGATGCCAGAAGAAGCGATTGATGCGTTTAAAAGGTACGAACGAAACGCACGCAGTTTTAACATTGACCACAGTTGTTACAGCGGGGCGCGGTAAGTAGGCAACCAGACATACGTATGCGTTAATTAAGTCGACCGTTAAGAGGAAACGTGAGTTTTCGATTATTTTTAGATCGGTTGTTTAATCGGGGGCGACGCTGCGTGAGGATCGGGCTTATAATCGGCCGTCCACTTACCGCCCCTGACAGGCACGTTCGTACGTATTTGTTTAATCGTTTTAAAACACTCGAGGAAGCGCAACGCGTATCCCACACCTCTCCCCCCCCCCACCAAACACGCCGAGGGTTTTTAATTTAAACTGCAACTGCGTCTTACGCGTGTTATGTATCTGGTCTGTGATGTAGTAGCCGTAACCACCGTTTGGAGGTTATGTTTTGACTGACAGTTAACTGTTTTTTTTTATGTTAAAATTCAGAAAAAAATCGTGTTTCTTTCAATTTACCATATATTCGTTCATTGAAAAAACATTATACGCATTTTTGCGCCGTGTTGCTATTGAAGCGAATTAAAGTAACCACATTTCATCTCGGCAGCCATGGTGACGTTTTTTGTAAACAAATTGACAAGAGTGTTCAATGAGTAATTGCAAAAATGTATTATTCATAGAAACTGTTATTTAAAAAAGTAATTTGAAGACTAACAAAATTGGACATGATATGACTGAAAGCACCTCAATTAAAAGAGGAGACAATATTCCAAGGATCTTTAAAAAATATAAAAAAAGCAATAAAAATAAATGGGGTAATAATAAAAACTTAAGAGATGCAGATGATACCCTTCTACTGGCAGATAATATTAAAGGACTTCAAAAAGTCCAACTTAAACTGAAGATCAATGATCTGCGACAATCTCGGACAATCGCGTTTTAAATACTAGAATCGAAATTTTGGATTTAGTCACATCTGGTTCTCCGACATTTTTTGGAATCCTCGATTGAAATAAAGGTGCCTTTCTTAAGCAATTCTTATTCGAATTTTGCATGATTTAGGCAGAAATTGAGATTATGTGTGTGTTTATTCATTTTTTGATTGCCCCATATAAAATTTTGTTGCGACGCTACTGATCCAGGAATTGCAACGAAAATTTATTCAAAATTTCCACCTACCAATGGACACCCTGTATCAATAGGTTTTATTCTTATATCTGGAGTATTATATCTTTAAAAGAAGTGTCGTCTTTTTGATATTAAAAAAATTCCTAATACTGCCAACAAGTGACTTAATGTATATAGCTTTAAATTCAACAAGGATTTATGCGGGTGTCAACTTAAACCTCCAATATCTCAAAAAGTAAGAAAAATTTAAATATAAAATAAATTAAAAACTTACCATTTGTGATACCCGGTATAAGCTGAGGCGCATCTGTCAAACTAATATCATCATCTCCTTAGTGTGTGGTTAAATTTTGGTTGCGATACCTGCACCAGTATCTCACAACAGACTTTTATATGCGGCAATCAAAATATGAAAAAAAAAGCACATAGCTTCCAAAAATGTCGAAATCTAATTTAAAATAACAAAGGACACTTTTGGGGCACCCTGTATCAACAAAATTATAATATCTTAAATATTCGAGAGAAACTTTTGCGTGAAACATTTTTTCGTGTCTCCTATGGTTATATTTGGTACGTGGTGTGCACGTTACAAGAAAAAGTTCCAGAACGTAACAATATACGAGGCGTTCCATTTAAAAAACGTCGATATACGAGTACATCCGGCATCGTCGCACGACCAAACCGTAACTCATTCTACGCGTATCAAATCTTATCTTTGTATGATCCGTTAGCCCAATATTGCCTTGGCCCGCCAAGCCGCGTAAAAAGATTTGCATTGGACGCTTAGAATGCCGATTAGGAAGATGCGCGCCTACGATAAGACGATAAGACCATAAATCTCGATCGGTTTATCGGCAGCGAACATCATCGTCAGGTGGACCTTTAATCCCGACGGCGCCGCCTCTGTTTGCGCCCCGTCGGCGTCTATTTTTTTGATACCCCGAGGTTTGTTTAGCCGCCTGTGTATTACGAAAAGGGTACACATTTTCCTGACTAAGCTCCCATACCGTTTACGGGATCGAAAAAATGCTCTCCACGAAGCTGCATTAGCGCGAACTTTTCGAACATATATCGTCTGTCTCAATCTTCGGCAATAAGTCGCGTACTCAGCCTGGCACAAACCCAATTCTCACTGGTCTTGTATTAGAGGTTTTATTGTTGTAAATAATGTATTGTTCACTCGCAGATAGGCTTCGGAACAAATTTCCTAATGATTTCCTTCGATATTCTATATATATATGGGGTTTGTTACAGCTCGCGCCGTTTTCCCTCTCTCAACCAGACTCTCCATTCATCTTTGTCATTCCAATCTCCGTCTTCCAACCCCCTTTCCTCCATGGCTTCATCTATTTCATCCCTCCACGATCTTCTGGGTCTTCCTCTCTTTCTACGTCCCATAGGGCTCCACTCTGTGATTTTCTTTATCCACCGTCTATCGTCACTTCGTCTGACATGACCATACCATTTAAGCTGTTTTTCTGCTATTGTAGTTAATAAGTCTTTTTCTACATTCATTTGCCCCTTGATTTCTGCGTTACGTATTCTATCCATGCGTGTTCGTTGGCAACACCTTCTCCAATATTCCATTTCTACGGCGGTTACTTTAGATTTGTTCTTTTTGTTCAATAGCCAGGTTTCTGCTCCTTATGTAATTATACTTTCTACTATTGTTTAAATATTGTTGTTTTTGTTTTCTTTGTTAATTTCTTGTTCCATATAATGGAGTTCAGTTGTTTTATACATGTTCTACCCTGACCTAGTCTAGATTTGATTTCTTCTTCTGTTGATCCATCTTTTGTTATTATACACCCTAAGTATTTAAATTTGTCTGTTGCTTTTACGGTTGTGTTTTCATCTATTTCCAAATCTTCGATTTCCCCTTCTTTTGTTGTTAGATATTCTGTCTTTTCGAAGTTTATTTCCAAACCTGCCTTCTCATATTCCTCTTTCAGCTTTCTGAGCATGTAACTCAAGTCGTCTTCATCCTGGGCTATGACCACCTGGTCGTCGGCAAAGCTTAGGGTGTATAAGTGGTCGCCGCGTACTGGGACTCCCATACCTTGACATTTTCTTTTCCATTGTGTTAGCGTCCTCTCAAGATAGATTTTAAACAACGTTGTTGATGTAGGGCATCCTTGTAGTAGGCCCTTTGATGTTGTGAATCGATTTGTGTACCTATTACCTATTTTAACCGACAACTCGTTGTTCTTGTACATTGTATCTACGGCTTTTATTAGTTCTCTTTCTATCCCAATATCTTCCATTGCTTTCCAAAGTTGTTGTCTGGGTATAGAGTCATAAGCTTTTCTTATATCTATGAATGCTAAATGGATGTCTCTGTTTTTAGCTTTTTTCTTTTCGATAGTCTGCCTTACCGTATATATCTGATCAACGCATGACTTCCCTGCCGTGAAACCGGCTTGATCTTCACCTATTTTTCCTATTATCTGGTCTTCTATTTTGTTTTTGATTATCTTTCCATATAGTCTTCCCATGCTTGGTACACTTCCGACGATCCCCCTTCTTGAAAATAGAGCTTATATATGCCGTATTCCACTCCCTTGGTAACGTTTCTCCATTTATTGCTCTTTCAAACATGTTTTTCAATATTCTGAATAATTTGTCCGACCCATACTTAATAAGTTCATTCACTATCCCCCCTGGCCCTGGTGATTTTTTGTTTTTTAATTCTTTAATGGCTTTTATTATTTCTTTTTCTTCTATTGTTACACGCTTTAGATTGTTGTTAGGTTGTATTTGGTATGTTAGTTGTGGCCAGAATTGTGGTCGTGTCTCCGTTAGTAGTTGTTGATAATAATTTTCCCATTCGGTTTCTTTGATAAACTGTATATTGACTTTCTCTTTGGTATTTGATCTGACAGATCTTATTGTTCTCCATGATTCCGAGCATCTTGTACCTCCTGTATACTGTTGTATGTTTTGGCAGAGTCTATCCCATTTTTCATTTTTTTCTTTACTAATTAGTTTTTTTGTTTCTCTGTTTTTGTCCTTATATTTCTGTAGGTCTTCTCCCGAATTTGTACAGAGCCATTTTTGGTGTAAGCGCTTTTTTTCCTGAATAGCTGCAATAGCTTCCTCACTAAGTTCTTCTGTATATTTTTTGTTCTTTCCGTCTTCCTCTCCTAATGCTTCATAAGCTGCCTCTTTAATGCTCTTCTTCACGTGTTCGTAAGTGTCTGTTAAATTATTAAAATTGAACTCTATTAGTTTTTCATCAAGTCTACGTCTGTACAAATCTCTTATTGTTTCTTCCTCTAGGAGGTGAATTTTAAATCTTTTCTCTTTTATTTCCTGGTTGTTTTAGTTGTCTTTTTGTTGTTCTTGTTTTGCTGTCTCTTCTTTGTTTTTCTTTGCTACTCCATACCAAGGAAAGTGCATGTACGCAACTACCAGTCGATGATCGGTTCCGCATTCAGCGCTTCTTTTAACTCTTACATCCTGTATCTTAATTGTTGTAGTTATCCTAACAACTATGTAATCTATTATGGATCTTAGATTCCTAGTTTCTTGTATCCAGGTGTATTTGTGGATGTCTTTATGTTTATAGAAGCCGTTGGTAATTTTTAAGTCGTTTAATTCGCAAATTTCAATTAATCTTTCACCATTGTCATTAATTGTGTCCTCCCCGAATTGGCCTACTGTTTTGTTATGTGCTTTATTTCCCGTCCTTCCGTTAAAGTCCCCAGCTATTATTATTTCTTGTTTAGTTTTTACTTTTTCAATTTCTTCCTTTAGAGTTTCAAAGAATGAAATTTTTTCTGTAGCGGGGCTGTCGTTTGTTGGTCCATATACTCCTAATAAAACTATTGATCTGCCGCACATTTTCAGGTGTACTGTGATTATGATGATGATGTCATCTGTCACATTAAGCAGCGCCGTAGCACAACTGTGCCCCCTCTTAAAACCGGCTTGTGTTTTGTCAATTAGTTTCTCCTTTTCAACATAATTTGTTATTTGGCTTCTCAGGACACGTTCTATAACCTTGGATAATATTGGCAGAATGGAAATGGGCCTTAAGTCGCTAAGCGACTGCGGGTTGTCAATCTTAGGAAGAGGGACAATATTAACTAGTTTCCGAAGGGAAGGAAAAGCAGAATGGGTGATGCAAAAGTTTAGAAGACGACAGATGTACTTTAATATATACTTGATATTATTAGTATAACTGTTTTTAATGGGGCATAAGTATCCAGTAAAATGTTCATATTTTCATCAAAGAAAGATACTTTTTCATCAATAGAATTTAAGTCAAACATATTCCGCCAAGGTATAGATTTTAGGGAATTATCCAAAGAGATAATATCTACATTTTTAAAGTCTCTGTACCTAATTGGCTCCACTCGATCTCTCCGCGCAAAAATCAATTTGTGATCCGAAACTTTTTATTGGTACATGTCTCTCTAGTCGGCGCATCGATGATCTGCTCTAGCTCCAATGTATCTAAGAGATCCAGGTATGAACGAACTTCATACTCGCTTATGTCGAATAAATTTAAATTTATGTCCCCAAAACAGATTAAGTTATCAGTTTGTGGAAGAAGGTCAAGACATATACTTTCCAATTCATCAACAAATATATTTGGACTAAAAATTGGCGGCCTATATACACACCCAATAGTTAAATTTTTTGATTTAGTTTTATTTTTACCCGAAGACATTCAATCACGTCATGGTATGAGTCTAAAGTTTCATGTTTTATGGTTTTTTTAATATAAAGACCTACCCCGCCACGATCGCGACCTAAGCGGTTTTAAATTGGTTTCAGAGACTCCAACTACATCGTAATCCTCTTCCAGGATAAGGTCCCTAAACTTGTCAAAATGTAATGGTAAAGAAGCTATATTGAGGTGGGATACTTTCAAAATGTCGAGCATTGTGATATTTATTATTATAGAGGGAAATAAAGTTTCTAAACAAGTAGGCAACAAAAAAAAACTACTAGCCGCTTAAAGTATAAAGTATTTAAGCTCTATTAGAATCAATTGTCCGTAAAACAAATACATAATGATGTAGCAGTACTACTTTTTAAATTTTTTGCTACGTAGAATTCCGCTTCCACCACTGATCGATGTTTTAGGACTGTAAATAAATCTCCGTTTATTTTTCTTCTTCTTATCGTGGCCTGTTCGATTTTTTGAGTTTCCAGAGGCTTTTTCCTCCACTGGGTGGTCGTCGTCTTCAAAATTTTCAGATTGATAATTCTCAATTTCTTCCAGTTTCTTTTGCTGTATACAACCAGTTTAAATCCCTTGATTTTGGTGTTTGGATTCTCCTGTTTGGCTAATTTCAAATGCTTCACCAGAGTTTTTTGCTCGGCGCGATCTTCAGTGCAAAGGTCGTTCCCGACGGATACCCCACTGCCCTTCAGTTTTGTAGCGATTTTAAACAATAGGGTCTTTCGTAGGAAGGAAACAAATTCGATAATTATTGGTGCCCGTTCACTTTTGCTAACTGTATAAATATTATTTATATTTCCTTCAGTTATATCCTTTTGTAATAACAAATTTAGCTTAGCTAAGCTTAGCTATTATCCTTTGATGTACAAAACTTATTTCCCAGTTTGTCGCCTATGGATGTGATAAATTTAGTAGATTTCACTCTCACTTGGAAACAGGTTAACCCACTGGTGAAAAACAAATTATTAGATTGATAGTATCTTTAGACCAAAATTATTTTGAATTTAATGGACAGATTTACATCTCTAAGGAAGGTTTGATTATGGGAAACCCACTTAGTCCTTTGTTAGCCTAGATTTTTCTGGATAATTTGAAAAATATCATGCTAGAACATCCTTTAAGTAAAAGTTTTCTATGGTGTATGGATACGTGGATGATGCTTGCTTTGTTGGGACGGACAGACAATTGAATTCTTTTTTAAATTACATTAAGATTGAACAGGATAACCCTATTAATTTTTAGACTTAACTATTACGAAAATACAAAACTGATTAGATTTTTACATTTACCATGAACCTTCACACACGGACATAACAGCTCAAATCACCCTTATACACACAAAATGGCTGCATTTCACTCTTTTATACACAGACTTCTTAATACGCCACATAAACAAAAAACAAACCCAGACAACAGTAAACTCTATTTATCCGAAACCTAATACAGAACACGAACCATTTAAAACAATTACCTACATAGGAGAACCCAGTGAAAAAGTTTCAACACATTTGTCAAAATGCGGTTTAAAAATAGCTTTCAGAACTAAAAACACAATAGGAAAATTTTTAAAAAACAATAAAACAAAATATCCAAAATGTCAAAAATCAGATGTCTACCTACAGGTTGATATGCGGATCTTGTCCTAAAATTTCTATTGGACACCCACCAATAGTCTAGATTCTAATTATGCTACACACTTCGCACAACACAGAAAAACACATTTTTGACGACAATTTTGATATTTTTCATACAGCCACAAAAAGTAAAAAATTAAATTTATTGGAAGCCATGGAGATTGACAAAATGAGACATTCAAATGTATCGCTTATTGTTCTTTATATAAATATGTTTCTTTATATAAATATAAATATATAAATATAAATATTACATTTGATAAAAACACGGTGTTGTTTATTTCTTATTTATTTTGGGTCATTGTGTTTACAGAAATGCTACGCACACACTGCCACATCACCATCCGGCCCAAAAGTCATCTTTTGTCAACTTTCTTGTTTACAGAGCCGTAAACACCTTACGTCTGTTCTTCTCTCTAATACTTTCCACGCTGAAGATATTAAGCAATCCCACACTTGCCGCTGTTGTCCGTCCTTACATGCAAAACATCACTGACCACATATCAAAAGTTTTAAAGAAAACCAGATATACCGCTTGTCCAAAAATCTGTCAACATCTTCGATCCGCCAAGGACAAAATTCCATTTGAGATGCCAGGAGTTTACAGCCTTAAGACTAAAACAAATCAACTTATCCAGACACAACATTTTATTCGATAAAAGTAAAATCCTTGCATATAATCAATTCTTCTACCAGCGAAAAGTCCGAGAATCTGTAGAAATCTGCAAGCAACCTAACCAAAATTACGGCGTATTTTATAAAATTCGGGTCAAAAAATTATTGATAATTCTGACAAACAAAACATTTTCCATAAAAAAAATATTTTCGGAAGTTTTCTAAAATTAGTATTTAATCTTACTTTTTAAACACCCTGCAAGCAAGCAAGCAACACTGAGTGCCCTGTACATGCAAAAATATCATAAAATAAAACTTTGCTTCAAACCAGATGACTTTTGTATTTACGATTTTTTCGTACACCCTGTATATTCTGTACTCTCCTGTACTCTTTACCAAACTATTGGACGCTGGCTCAGAAATACGGTTCATTTTTGATTTCCTCAGTATACGCGACCTAATTGCTTCAACTGGAGTACTGCGCAAACTTTTGTAATAGTAATTTGTTGAAATTTTTTCCCCGATCAACCCTAACCTCGATTCAATTTCGCGGGATACGCACTCGCGCGGGTGAAAAGTCAATCAAGGCTCAACTTTCCAGATTAAACGCCCCTTCGGGCCGGGGAACGAACTGCCTTAGACGCGGCCGCCGGCGCCCCCGAGCCCGGAGGACAAATCCGCGTAATCCCTGTCCGCAATTTAGTTTAGACCCCCGGCTTTGTTCGTTCGGACTTGGTCGCTGAGTTTTATTATCTTCGTACGGGCAGAAAGTTCGGTCCACCTGACTCTGCGGACCTCTAAACCTGTCCCTTGACTTTATTACGGGGGTATTTCGTTAAAGAACTACCGACGACGCCCGTCGCGACTTTTATGGTCTGTGTCGCAACGGCACAGAGCGGGGAATAAAAATTAGACGTTCGGTGTCGCTACTATCGAGGAGTGACATGCTGTTTTTTGCTTGAAAACACAGTTATATTGTACTTAAATTTAATGAAAACTCCCTGTAGCGAAACACTGTATTAGGAACAAAATTTGTTGTACTATCAGGTCTCCATACAAGCCTATGTATTAATTCAATTCAATTCAATTCAAAAAAAGAAAGCTAGTCGTGTGATTGGAAAATCAACTAACACTGTTGTTTTAAAAACATCAAGCATTTGCCGATCACTTACAAGGCAGACATCGCAAATTTTTGAAGATGAGAAGGAAATGGGATTCAGTGAACTTTATTAGTAATGCTTGCGAGGAACAGCATCAAGAGGAAGAAGAAGATGAAGACTTTAATTGTATTCACTACATTCTTCGAAACAGGCCAACGGTCGCTGTATCTAGATATCATTCAAACTACTTTTCTAACTTTGAAGTCTTTTAACGACACTTAAGACGTTATGCTAGTTAACACTGACCACTGACCACTGACAAAGTATCTTTTTTTTTATATTTTGAAAGACTTGTTTATAAATAAATAAACCACTACGTTGCTCAGGAGCTCTTTTGTTTTGACTCAGTATACGAGGTGTATTCAAAAAGTATGACGACTTTTGTTCTATCAAATGTTTTACTTACTGTTTTCTGTTTTCTTGGCAGAGTACATCAAGAGTTTTGACCACAAAGTCGTACGGTCAATAAAGAAGTTAGTAATATAATAATAACAATAATAAATTGCCTTTATTGTTGTATATCGTTAAATCCAATTATACAGTAGAGAATAGGCGAGGTCTAGCAGAAGCTACTCCACTTAACCTCTTGAGTGCTTAAATTATAGCATAGTAAAAGTAAAAATAAAGAGAAATAACACTGAAAATCGAATTATTTGGGAAGTTAGCAGTTTCAACCTGAAATATTTTTTAGAGAATTTAATTGGATGTGATTTTACTGAATCGGGTATACTATTATAAGAAAATGATATGCTGACCAAAGATAAACGATATCGTGGCAGTGGGAGTCTGAAGGGTGCCTTAAAGCCACGGATTGAACGTTACGAAACTGTAATTTCTTTATTTATTTATTATTATTATTTATTGGATGTGCTAATACAAGCAATACGAAGAAAGCAATTATGAATTATTTATTATTATAATCTTTATTTAGCATTATGCTACATAAAAAATTCAAAATATAAATTCGAAATATAAAATATAAAAATCCGGATAAACGGAAACCAAAAGCTTAGCAGACAGAAATCAGAATTTGGACAATACACGGCGTCTTAAAACTCTTTTAAATTTACTAAGCGTAGGCAAATTGAACAAAAGTGTGGAACAAAATTCTAAACGGGAAGCCGATAGGCTGTTATACAATAAGATTTTGGTGTCAATTGAAAAATGTCTCCCTATTCTAGATATAAAATTAATCTTTTTAGAAAATTTATTCATTATGTAACCGGCATGCGTATGAAACATCAAATTTGTGTCAAATATAACACCCAGATATTTAATTTCGTTTTCTTGAATTAATTTTTTGTTGTTAATATATTTATGTCGTTTCTACTTATTATTTCGAAAGCACGCTTAAAATCCAAAAATTCAGCCAAGGCCCTCAAGAAATCATCACAGACAGTAACAACACCTGAATGTATGGCGCGAAAGCCCGACAGGTTAGGCACTAAAATATTGTTTACGCTGCTGTTTCACCACAACCTCAAGAACCTTCTCATAAACTGGAACGGTATTAATTGGCCTAAATTCTTGACATAGATTGGTGTTGGGAACCTTCTGTACGGAGATCACCATTGATGTCTTCCACGCCTCCGGAAAAATTCCACTCAAGGGAGGTGTCCACAATGTCCAACAATCGATTTCCAACAAGTGCACAGGCATCACTCGATACACTCTTTGAGATACCACACTCATCAGCAGTCACATCGTTTAATTCTCTTATTTTTTTAGGTCCCGCATAGTTATGGTATTAAACTGACCTGTTTCTCCATAAGTTGCTACATTATCGGCGATATCATTCGCAGCCTGGGATGGCGGAATGCCACTCGAAACATTTTTCTTAGTTAATAAAATACCTATTAAATTCATTAGATATGAAATTCACGATATCGTTGCTTGTGCCTAACTTTTTTGCCATAAACAAAACCACGACTATGCCCCATCCACCATATTCACCGGATACGGCCTCCTACGACTTTTTCGTGTTCCCCAAGCTCAAGAAACCGACGAAAGGAACGATTCAGGAGATAAGGAAAAATTCGGTGGAACAACTCAAGGCTTTACCAGAAAGTGCTTGGGGGATTCGCGAAAAAAGGGTTGGTACGACTGTAGTATATCGGGGGGGATTACTTTGAATAAACAAATTCTTTTTGAATAAAACTTACGTAAGTCGCTTTACTTTTTGAACACACCACGTGACTGTCTAGGCATAGTTTTGGCCCATCTGGGAGTTAAGGGCGCGAAAGGCCGCCCATGTAGCCTTTTCATGGTGCCACACCGTTACACACGATTTATTAAATAGAGAGATAGCGAGGCCACAAAGACGATATTATAGTAAACTGTAAACACACACACACACACACACACACAGTCGCACACAATGGGGCCCGGAATAACAGCCCTAATCCCAGGCGTGGAACGGGAGGACAATGCGGAGATCCCTGACGTCGCACTATCCTCCTCTGGTCCTATATATTTCTATTTCCATTACAATGGGGCCTTTTGTGCGGAGGCCCGCTAGCTCCGCACCTCGAAGCGTCGCGACGCCAAATACATTTATCATCGGGGGCCCCGTCCCGCCCCCACGACTCTCCCCCCACCACCCGGGAGGTATATCGACGATGGTTTTACGGCGTTTATAAAAAAAAACTGTATTTTTTGCCTAAATTTTTTTATCGCATTCCAACCGGACAATTAAGTTCACTCAGGGCGATTCTGCTGTTACGTTTTTTTGCATTTTTGAATTCAGGATAGAATAGGACTGTTTTTTTTTTTTCATTATTTTTGTTTTTTTAATCTTTTATTTAATTTTTGAAAATTGTCAAAATAAATAAGAACTAAAAGTTCAGATTTTTAGGAATTTCTATATATTGACAATGACAATTGTTTCGACATCTATCAAATGTAATATTTACAAACTACCTGCTACTATATATACCGAAAAATGACAATAAAACCTTAATTAATGGTGTGTTAAGTTTAATAATGGGGAGGTATTTAAATCTAATTGTTCGTAAAGCAATACATTTGAATGTAAAAGCATAAAAGGCCAAAAATTATATGTGTGTGTAAGGGTGATTTGAGTTATTATGTATTATTGTGTCCCTGTGTGAGGGTTTATGGTAAATGGAAAAATCAAATTTGTTCCGTGGTTTAGTTACAGTTTAAGTCCAAAAAGCTAGTTCCGTCTCTATAGTAAATTTTATGTGGTTATGTATGGAGTTAATATGAATCAAAAAGGACTGCCGCCACCAGAGGAATCCTTTACCCAGAGGATGTTTATGTATGATATTTTCTAAATTGTCCACGAAAATTTCTGCAACTGATGGACTAAATTGACCATTAAATTCAAAACAATTTTAATCTAAACAAACTATTAAGCAAGTCTTGTTTTATGATAGGGCAAACTTGTCTCTGAGTGAGAATATTGTCTATTATGTTCATTACGTCAATTGAAACTAGAATTGCCTTAGGAAGAATTTTACAGCTGTCATAAATCATTAAAAAATGTGAAAAATCTAAACATTTTTTGTTCTAATTTGCTCGTGTTAAATGGATTTTCATCAAGTAAAAGCCACTTCGGTCCAATTCGTGACATCTTGTAAATTGACGCAGACATTTTGCTTGTCAGTTTTAACATCCGTGCCAAAATCAAAAATCGCTTCAAAGCGCAACAAAGATCTGGTTGGCTTCATTTCGGACACCTCCATAATACATTCGTAAAGTTTACATAAAAGTAGCACATACTTTACTAGCCATTATTCCTGCTCAAAATACAGTTCATAAGCTTTATCCGTATTTTGACGACACAGCGCAAAACAACACGGCTTGTTATATTTTTCAAAATTTCCATCGGCTTCGTTGACAGCTATGATATTTAGAACAATTTAATTAACAACCGAAATGCCTTAATGGAAATTGCCTAAACAATATTCGGTACTTTTTGTAACATTGATACATCGACCGACAAAGCTTCTTTTTGTTTCGAAATATCAAAAAAAAATTAGATCAAAAATTGCATTCAATAACTATTTTTGTGAGAGGGTCAAAATTTTCGAACAAAAATAATTACGACTAAAGGCAGATACTTTTCGGTACTTGCGGATAGAGCTCATTAACCTCAATCTTCAATAAAAATTTCAACTTCCCCCTATCAACATAGGGTTTGTAGATACAGTGTCGATAATTTATCGAAATTTAAAAAAAAATTGTATCGGAATCTAATTTCACGCCTTCGAAAAGACCTTTATGATACATTTCACCCGCTTTCTAAAAATTACCTGGAATTCGATGGCCAATTTTTAAAGCTTTATATCTCGCTTATTTAGAATCGTGAGAAGTTGTATTTTATATGTTAGATGCCTTCGCCTTTCCTCTATCGAACAATGTCGATTAGAAGTTGTACCGTTCGCCGTCTGAAACGATTTTTGTGAGTTTAAAAATTAAAAAAAAAAATATGACTAAATGGAGGAAAGTAAAGTAGACATAAATTTTTGAGAAAAAATCACTTATGAAAATTTTGCATCGCGGTCAATATTTTTCAATGAAATTTGGCACGAAGGTAGGAGGTCAAATGTGTACACTCAAAAAATGATCGAATATTTAATTGGAAATTTCCTAGCCCCTCCGGAGGGCAAAATATAGATAAAAAACAGGGTTTGTCGAGAAATTATCGATAATTATTATTTAATTAAAACATCCTAGCCACTCCGGATGGCAAGATATAGGTAGAAAACAGGATTTGTCTATAAATTATCGATAATTAATCGACACTTTCTAAAAATAACATTTTCATTTAAATTCAAATAGAAAAAAATAGTTTTGGTTAAGAGGACCTTTATGATACATTGTACTCGCTTTTGAAAAATTACCTGGAAATCCCATTTTTCGCTGAAAAACCAGCTCAAAATTCGATGGCCAATTTTTAATGCTTTATGTCTGGCTTATTTATAATCGCGAGAAGTTGAAGTTTATATGTTAGATGCCTTCGCCTTTCCTCTATCGAACAATGTCAAAAGGTCTATTAGAAGTTGTACCGTTCACGACCTGGAACGATTTTCGTGTGAAGCTTAAAAATTAAAAAAAAATTATTACGACTAAATGCAGGAAAGTACACTAGGAGTTTTTGGTTTTGCAGATACAGCTCATGAGCAAAAATTTCAATTTTCTCGGAGCAACGTAGGTATTAAAAAAAATAAAGACATAAATTTTTGAGAAAATTCACTCATGAAAATTTTGGATCGATGTCGATATTTTTCAATCCGGCTGACATTTGGCACGAAGGTAGGAGATCAAAGGGGTACACTCAAAAAATGACCGAATATTTAATAGGAAATTTCCTAGCCCCTCCGGAGGGCAAGATATAGGTAAAAAACACTGTTTGTCGATAAATTATCGATAATTAATCGACACTTTCTAAAAATAGCATTTTCATTTTAATTTCAATTTTGCCGGAGCAACGTTGGCGTTTAAAAAAATGCTTGGTCCCCAAAAAATGTAAAACGCGGTGCGCAAACGGCCGATAATAATATTATTATTGCCGAATTCGCTTCGTAACTGATTTTAAATGGAAGGATTAGCGCAGGTAATCGAAACGCGGCGGCGGCGGCTGTGGGCTTTACGCGAGCCGGCTTTTTAATCTCTGTTGTAATTAGTTAATCAGAATTCAATTCGGGCCAGCGCGTGTAGTTTCGACGTTTCGCCGCGTCGCACGAGCAAAACAAGAGAAATTAATACAAGGGAAGTTTTATTTTTTCAATTTCCCGTTGCTCTCAAACTTTTGGAAACTTCACAACAAATTTGAAAACAAAAATTGACTTAATTGAGAGGAGTGGGGGAAACTAAATAAATTTAATTTCCTACTTTTTGTGGCTGTATATAAAATATCAAAATTGTCGTCAAAAATGCATTTTTCTGTGTTTTAAGATTAATTCAAAAGATTTTTTTAAACTCTTAATTAATAAATAATTAATAGATAACAACAAACACAAAGAAATTTCTCAAATGTCACTAGTAAAAACTATCAAAAACAAAGCTTCTGAAAATAACATAATATTTAGACGTGCAGATAAAGGGAAGACAGTCGTAGCTATCGATCTCCCAGAACATATTTCAAAAACCACCAATTTTCTTAAATTAAATTTTTCAATGTATCAAACACGATCCTACCAAGTTATATCAAATCAAGTCAAGAAAGTAATTACTAACTCCACATTATTTAGTGACAAAAACAAATATTTTTTAACAATTATGGATCCACAACCGCCGAAATTATATTATTTAGTTAAATTACATTAACAAGATATGCCCATTAGACCAGTCGTGTCATGTAACAGCTCCAGCACTTAAACTCTCAACAAAATTAGTAAATATTTTAAAGTTCCACAAAGATTTTAAACCAAAATTTGCAAAAAAAATTCTTTTGAATTAATCAACAAAATTAAAGATATCAAAATCCCTTCTAACGCAACACTATTGTCTTTTGATGTACAAAACTTAAAACTTATGGATGTGATAGATTTAGTAGATTTCACCCTAACTCGGAAACAGGTTAACCCATTGGTGAAACAAGATTTATTAGATTGGTTAGTAGTATCTTTAGATTTACATCTCTAAGGAAGGTTTGATTATGGGAAACCCACTTAGTCCTTTGTTAGATTTTTAGGGATAATTTGGGAAATATCATAGTAGAACATCCTTTAAGTAAAAGTTTTGTATGGTGGTCTAGATACGTGGATGATGTCTTTGCTTGCTTTGTTGGAACGGACAGACAGTTGAATTCTTTTTCAAATTACATTAACTCATTACATAATCATATAAAATTCACTGTCGACATTGAACAGGATAACTCTATTAATTCTTTAGACTGAACCATTACTCTTTTATACACAGACTTCATAATACGCCACTCTCAACAGAAAATTACAGCAATGAACTTAATATCATTAAACAAATTGCACTGAACAACGGCTACAATCGATAAAATTATAAACAAAAAAACAAATGCAGACAACAGTAAACTCTATTTATCCGAAACCTAATACAGAACACGAACAATTTCAAACAATTACATACATAGGAGAACCCAGTGAAAAAGTTTCAAAACATTTGTCAAAATGTGGTTTAAAAATAGCACAATAAGAAAATATTTAAAAAACAATAAAACGAAATGTCCAAAATCTCAAAAATCAGGTGTCTATAGGTTGAAATGCAGATCTTGTCCTAAAATTCATATTGGACAAACAGGTAGATCCTCCAAGAAACGCATTAACTAACATGAAAAGCGTTTAAAAACAATAGTCTAGATTTTAATTATGCTGCACACTTAAACACAGAGAAACACTGCCACAAAAAGTAGCAAGCCATGGAGATTAACAAATGTGTTGCTTAGCGACCAGTTAGATTTGAATGCCTCTACTTCATTGAATTTAAATTCTCACAACATTAATTAATATTTTATTGCCAGTTTTCGGTATATATAGAAGCAGGTAGTTTGCGAATATTACATTTGATAAAGACACGGTGTTGTCGAAACAATTGTCAATTAAAAATACATAATTTCGTGAAAATGTGAACTTTTAGTTCTTATTGTGTTGTTCGGAAAGTCATTTCGTTTTTTTTGGGGAACATGAAAGACAGTTTTCGTATAATGAATAAATATTTTATTAAATTATATATTGGCCATTCTGGTCCAACACCTTTTGCCATCTTTCTGGCAGTAACATAATTCCCCTCTCATAAAAGTTTTGGTCCTTGCTGCCAAAAAACTGGTTCAGGTGGTTTTTGACATCTTCATTTGAGGTAAAGGTTTTGCCATCCAAAAAATTTTGCAGGGACCGGAACAAATGGTAGTCGGAAGGCGCCAGATCTGGAGAATATGGTGGATGTTGCAGTACGTCCCATTCAAGCTGTAAAAGTTTTTGGCGAGTGACCAAACTTGTGTGAGGTCTCGCATTATCCTGGTGGAACACTACACCCTTCCTGTTGATTAATTCGGGCCTCTTCTCTTTAAGTGAATCATTCAATTTGTCCAGTTGATGACAATAGACTTCTGAATTAATCGTTGTATTGTCCGGCAAAAGCTCAAAAAAAAACGATTCCTTTGACATCCCACCAAACGGAGAGCATGTTGGCTTTTGACACGCTTTGAGCCGGTTCATCTTTTCTGCTCCATGACCTCTTGCGTTTAACATTGTTGTATACAACCCATTTTTCGTCCCCAGTAATAATCCGCTTCAAAAATGGATCATTTTCTTGACGTTTGAGGAGCGAATCACACACGTCAACGCGACGACACAAATTTCGCTCCGTAAGGACATGGGGCACCCACACATCGAGCTTCGAGGTTAAGCCCATGCCTTTCAAATGGCCATAAACAGTCGAATTCGACAAATTTAATCTCTCACCGATCTCTCGTGTGGTTATTCGCCGATTTGCATCAACTAATGCCTTTATCGCATCTTTGTCAGCTTCGACCGGCCTTCCAGACCGTGGTGCATCTTCGACATCAAAATTGCCGGATCGAAATTTTGCAAACCAGTTCTGGCACTGGCGTACTGTTAACACGCCTTCTCCATATACATCCGTCAATTTTTTTCTCGCTTGGACAGCATTTTTACGTTTTCTGAAGTAAAAAAGTAAAATATGACGAAAATGCTGCTTATTGCTCTCCATATTTAAAAGGGCACCAACCAAAAACTACTGCGTAGAATTAATAGAACTTTTTCACACACAAGCCTTGCATTATCAGCTCTCAAGACGTATAATGGTTATGCGGCTTAAGTTTGAAGTTGGTTTCGAAAAAACGCAATTAAGTCCTCTGACGGGAAAAAACGAAATGACTTTCCGAACAACCTTATATTTTGTTAAATGGATCTTCATCAAGTAAAAGCCACCTTAGTTCAAAAAGTATATTCACAATATATATAATACACATATATTTATATAATGTAATAAAAAAATTCCATCGGTTTGATAAAACGCGGCGAGCTGCTCCCTTATTTTGCGAAAACGGTCCGCGTCCTGTCCGCCCTTTTTTGTGTGGCGCGTACCTTCGAAGGGCGGCGGCGACGACATAAATCACTTCCGCGCTGGCCCCCCGACCCTCCCTCCCGACAACAGATAACACAATAAACGGCCAAACAAGACAGACAATTTACTGCCACATTACGACTCACAAAGGGCCTCCGCGGTAGACGTTGTGTACACAACGATGAGTGATTGTAATGAGCAACATCTGTTGACGAAAAACGAACCGTTTTTGTCGGACGGTCCCCGGGGGACCCGTGGGGGGAACAATCCGCCGCCCGTCAGACACAATTGGCAGCTAATACGTTTCGGAAGGAGAGATAACACACCCCCGCAGGCGGGAAATGCAAAGCCGCCACCGTTTATCTGCCTCGCGTCATCTCCGATGACTTTCGGCGGAAGCCAATTACGATTGACTCGACGCCGCCCCCTCCCGCCGAATTATTGATGAAAACCCAAATGCGAAGCAACTACAAAGCGGGTGTGTGCCTCGCGTCGCGTATACAGGGCGTCCTCGCCAACGTAGCCCCCTGTCTATATAATCCAGACGAAAGTCTATATAGCGGAATTGAAGGGGCTGTTTTTTTTTCGTTATAAATAATAATAATAATAATAATAATAATATATCTTTATTTAAATTATATGTACATACATTAAATAGCGTCTAAATAACAATATTTATAATTGCCTGATCTTGGTGTAAAACTCTTCCATAGTGTATGGTTTTATCAAAATAAATAAGAACTAAAAGTTCAGATTTTCACGAAATTATATATTTTGACATGACAATTGTTTCGACAACACACAAATGTCAATGCATTTGATAAAAACACGGTGTTGTCGAAACAATTGTCATGTCGAAATATATAATATCTAATCTGAACTTTTAGTTCCTATTTATTTTGAAAAATTTCTTTCTTTAAGATTTTAACTGTTCTAATCTTCTGTATCCATTCCGTTGTTGAATATTTTTATGCACCGGTAATAAGGACCCTTTCCAGTCCCTGTGAGTCGATGGTGAGGAAAACTAAAATTCTGTGTGCGTGTTGCATAAACAGTTTGTGATTCATCAGGAGTAAAACAGGATCTATTTTTTAAAAAGTACATGACGCACTCCTGTATGAACACTGCAGTTACTGTTAAGACATTAAATTTGAACTTTCCTCTGCACGGCTGTCTAGTTTCTAGACCTAGAAATATTCTGATTGCACGCTTTTGTACTATAAATACTTTTTCAATGTCTCCGCAACTCCCACTCCCAACTTCAACATAACTAACGTGGAATTCCCAAGTTCAGCTACTTTGCTCTTGTTCGTCTTGAATAGCACTACATTTGTTTTGTTATTATTAACAACCAATTGATTTTAATGAAACCAATGTTCAACTGTCGTCATAAAGCTCGTTCTTTAATATATTTCTGCAAGCCTAAACAACAAGTGTATCACAGCCAATAAATAAAAAGTCTTGAGAGTCGATACGGGAAAAACATTTTAATGGAAATGATCGAGTCCGAAGACAAATTTTCCATTAATATGCTCGGAACGAGGTGACAGACGAAACAATTCAACACTCCTATCGTCATGCAGGACTTACTACCGAAAAAGAATGCGAACAGGACTTGGAAGATGATCAGCCATTAACAACAATTACGTTTGCAAGTGAGGACTTGCAAGATTTTATGGTTATAGATCAGGATTTGCCTACAACAGCAGACTTAACAGAGGAAGCCATATTACAACAATCAAGAAAGGGCGAGGAAGAGCACCAAGGGGAAGAAGAAGGTGAAGAAATTGATCTGGCACCACCACCAACCATTCAACAAGCCGTATATTCAGTTAAGCTGCTAGAGAAATTTTTTATGTATCATGGGGACGATGGCCCTCTCGAAGAAATGGTGAAAATATAAGCCAAAGTACGAGATGCGTATTGGCATGTTAAATGTAGTTCTTAAATATTTATATAAAAAAAAACAGTCTAACTAAATGCCAGCTGCGCATCTTTCCCATTGTCGTATGTCCCGAGTGTTGCACACTCAGCAGGTTCTCAGGGTTCTTTCCTCCAACTTGCAGCACTCAATTTCCGAACACCCTGTATGTTTACTTCGAAAACTCACATTGACAGCTTTATGCATGTTTGGGCGATGAATTATTATTATTATTATTATTTAATCAATCAAATCAGAAAAAAGGGAGCTAAGTTGTGAGGGCGAGTTCTTGAAAAATCCACAAGGAATCGAGCATCGCTTTTAGATCTGCCGTGAACCGATTCAATTTCCCTTAAATTGAATAAACGGCGGAGGGTAAACGAAACATCGTTCCCCGACACGTGACCTCTTCGACTACAAAAGGAGCAGTCGTCGCGATGTTTGTTCAAACGCGGACGTTCGAACCCCTCCTAATTACACAAAGCTTTGTGTGTGCCGCGTCAAATCTACTTAAAATCCGCCGCCACGCGCGTTAGACGCATACAACGTAACCTCAATGTTTCAAGGAAACATTCACGGGTCACAGCTTCCTACCGCTCTATTCGCTGACGACTCGCGGTGGTGGTGAAATGATCAGCGTCGAAAAAAAAAACTTTTTTTCTTCTGTTCTCCGTTCTCCGTTTCTCTGTAGACCTGGCATTAATTGGATATATCTTTTGAACGCTTTGCAGCACGACCTTCAAATCTGGCTGCCTTTAAGCCGTGCACGAGGTAAGAACCAGTAAAAAATGGGTAGGATCAAACCAAGGCGTCCATCTTTTTTTTAGATTTTCATCTGTTTTTTGGACTTCGCTATGAAACACGGTAAGTGTTGAATTGACACTTGAAATTTGATACATATATAGGGCTTAGCGCCTTAACGAAGCCTATTGAAACTGGTGGGGCTGGGGGGTCGTGAAGAATTTTTTAAAAATTAAAAGCCGCACTTGCAGAGTATCGAGAAAAAAATCATTTCCCCAAGACGGTATTCTTGATGATTTTTTAAAAATGTACAGGGTGCGTCGGTAATTTGCGAAAAACTGAAAATTGGTCTCTCTTTGAAATGATAATTGACCACAACAAGAAGGTCGTGATTCTGTTGCCAGTTTTTTTTTACGCGATGACGCGTGACGATTTTTCGAAAGCAATCTTGTGTCTTTCGAGGAAATGATCAATATCGAAAAAAATTTTGTTTTCTCTGTCCGTTCTCTGTTCTCCGTTCTCGTCTTTTGGTTTTTCCTGAATAACTTTCGGACCGTTGGAGCTATAAAACTGAAATTTGTCTCCTTTTTTACCCTCTACGAGATACATAAGTTTGTAGAAAATGGCGTCGATCCGACGCCGGCATTCATCTCTTTTTCCCGATTTTCGACTGTATTTTGAACATTGCTATGAAACACGTTAAGTATCCGAAATTAATAGCAATTGACTTTATATTTGGCACATATATGCAGCTTTGCCCCGTGACGGAACCTATTGTAAATGGGGGTGTTGGGGGGTCGGGAAGTATTTAAATCAAAATAAAAACCGCGTGTGCAAGGGTCTACAAAAAACATCATTTTTCAAAAACCGTTTACGAGACCAAAAAAATTATTGAAGCAGAAGATACTGCTCTATAAACTTTTATTCTTGAAAATTTTTCAAAAATATACAGGGTAATTTTACGTTCTACAAAAATATATTTTCCTCCATAATCGTTCACTTGACCGGCAAAATCCTTTAACGAGCAGACGCGCAAGATACAGTGCCATAAAATTTATTTGAGGCATTTTTCGACTATGTACAGGGTTTTCCAATAATAGATAATAATCTAAAAGGCCCAGAAAATTGGTGAAACATATGGCCAATTGGTTTAAACAGTGTTATAGGCCACATCGAGAGCTATATTTTTTGTATTTACGATTTTTGTCTATCACGTACCCTGTTCGAGATTTCTCGCCTTCAATCTAGACGCGATGACGTCATTTATTATTACTCCGCACCACATGGTTTCATAAAACAAGTATTTTCTTGAACACCAATTACTGTATTGGAAAAATCATATACCAGGAAACGCGGGAAATTCAGGGCTCTAACCTGTATTTCGAACTTTGTTTGAATTATATACAGGGTGCGCCGTTTATAGGTAAAAATATCTAAAACATACTAATACTTTAATATAAAAAAAACCGAAAATTGTGTTCCCTTTGTAATGATAATTGATCATAACACGGTTCAGATGAACAAAATAAGATATTTTGAGCCTCCGTTTTTAAAGCTATCCTGAGAAGAAGGTAGCAGCGCTATGCAGGAAAAATACACATAATAAATAAATACGTAGCACGATCTGCCCGTGCGAAAGCTGATTTTTTTGAAAAGATAGCGATCTTATAATTTTGTGATAAAGATTACATTTATGGGGATATCGTCGATTTTTCATATTAGACCATCGGACTTCCTTCAGTGTATGACTACGTTTAAATTGTTAAAACTGGGCGCCGTCAAGAATGGCGAAGCATTTTTTAAAAAATTTTGATTTTTTTTTTGGTTTATGTTGGTGCCCCGAAAAAATTCATTTTCTCCAAAACTATTACCCCGATCGGCCAAATTCGATTGTAAACAGGGTTTCGGAATTATTATTATCAAAAATGCAAGAGACCGTGAAATAAAAACCGCTGGTTCTAACCTAATGCTACTATCTCATATATTTGATCATGCCCGACGCAGTGAATCGATCATCATCGAGCTGGCGAAAAAAATTACGCCTCGCATCAGGTGCTTAATGACCATACAGCGGCGGTAATCTATCTTCCGGAGAGAGGGATCCCGGATGTAAATGTACAGCGTTGGGAGGGTCAGTGAATCAAAAAAAGAAAATCAGCGTGCTCCCTGAATTGTAACGCAGGAGCACATTTTCTACGTTTGAACAATATTTTGATCATTAATATCTAAATCACACGAAAACATCAAAAATTAATAAAAATTGAACTGAGGTGGCTTTCACTTGATGAAAATGCATTTATCAAAATAAAAAAAGATTTTCAGGAAATTATATATTTTTGCATGACAATTGTTTCGACAACACCGTGTCTTTGTCAAATGTAATATTTACAAGTTACCTGCTGCTATATATACCGAAAAATGACCATAAAACCTAAAAAATTAATAGGGTTATCCTGTTCAATCTCGATAGTGAATTTTAAACGATTATGTAATGAGTTAATGTAATTTAATGTCCGTTCCAACAAAGCAAGCAAAGACATCATCCACGTATCTACACCACCATAGAAAACTTTTACATAAAGGATGTTCAAGTATATATTCCAAATTATCCATAAAAATCTCGACTAACAAAGGACTAAGTGGGTTTCCCATAATCAAACCTTCCTTAGAGATGTAAATCTGTCCACTAAATTCAAAATAATTTGGGTCTAAAGATACTATTGAGCAATCTAATAAATCTTGTTTCACCAATGGGTTAACCTGTTTCCGAGTGAATGTGAAATCTACTAATAGCGTTTTTGGTGTGACTCCCAAAGATTCACAAACCAGGTTTACCCCTTCGACCTATTGTCAGGACCATTGGTTTTTTAACATATTCCGATTGTGGAAGAGGTGGTATTGAGTGATCGACGTTTAAAGGTCAAGGAAATCTCAGAAATTACTAAGCTTTCTGATACAAGTGTTCGTCGAATCCTGCATGATCATTTAGGTTAGTGCAAGATGGGTCGCTAAAAACCTTTCGTCTGAATTTTCTTGAAGCGCCTCCAAGAAAATTCAGAGTCTGCCAGTCAACAAAAAAGATTTTAAAGAAACTAATACCACTGTCAATGGTAAATATTACGCAACATTATTACATAAATTGCGAGACTGCCGACGTGTAAAACGTCGAGGAAGACTGCGTCTTTTGCATCATAATGCACCTGCTCATACTGCTGGTGTTGCACAAGCTGCCATTTTAGATTGTGGGTTCCAACAGATAGATCATCCTCCCTATAGTCCAGATATGGCCCCCAGCGACTATTATTTGTTTGGATATTTGAAAAAGGACTTACGCGGACGGCGGTTTAACGACGAAGTTGGGTCGAAAGAGGCTGTTTAAGCTCATTTTGCAGATAAAAAGAATATTTTTTTGAAAGGGATTGAGTTGTTGATAAAGAGATGTAATAAGTATATTGAAGTTAAGGGGGATTATATTGAAAAATAATAAAAAATTGTTGCTCTACTTTGTTTGTTTCATATTCAGTGCGGGAAATTTTTTCGCTGCCCTCGTATATATTTAATGCCATTGCCTTTTCTTAAAAAATTATATTAATACCAAAAGGTTTGAGGGCATATATAACTGACAAAATATCCGAAATACTACTTTTAAATTAAGGAAAAGAAAACAAGGTAGCCCGGTAGAATTAACCGCCAGCTTAATACGGCGTTAAGGCCGACTTATCTTTACAACGCTTGTGGATTAGGCGTGTGAACGCCAATTTAACAGTACATAATATATATATTGTAAAGTGTTTTGGCTTCGGTTCCCCTCAAGTGTCGATTATCATACGGGTACCTCATCGAAAGGGAACCGTTTCTTTGGCGCAGCGCCTTTTGAATGGACCCACTATGTAACGGGGATTAGGCGCTCTTTGGTCACGCATGTTTACCAAGTCCAGGATTAGGTAGAGACGATAAGTTTACGATGTACACCGTGTCCACATAAAACGACCCACTATACAAAGTTACATTATTTTTTATTGTAGAAATGATATCTGAATAAAAATATAGGGTGGTCCATTTGAAAATCTTGTTAATTCAATTCGCCAAAACGGTCCCACCCATTATTGGGACACCCTGTATAAGCTGATGCGACTGTTTCAAACCGATTGAGTTAAATTTTCGTTGCAACACTTGGATCAGTAGCGTCACAACACAATTTTATACGGAGCAATCAAAATATGAAAAAAAAAAACACACAACCTTTCTTACGACCTTTATTTTAACCAAGGGTACCAAAAATGTCGGTATAAACCGGGCGTTCCATTTAAAATAACCAAGTTTATGCCGGAGGGGACACTTTTGGGACACCTTGTATCAACAAAATTATAATCCAGTCGAAACTCTATATAGCGAAATTGAAGGCACTGCTTTTTTTTCGATATAAAGAGTTTTCGTTATATAGAGGCACTTTAAAAATAACAATACGGAAATGTAATATTTAATTATTTTATATACATATTCATATTTTAACATCTACTTAGGAACATTTTATATAAATATTTAAGAACTACATTTAGTGTTTCAAATAATCGGTCATCACGTTTTCGCTTCGAAATTGAAGAGTTTTATCTGGCGCCATTTTGTAAAAAATACCAGTTTCGTCAGCATTCAAAATGTCGTGAGCAGGGTACTTTTCTGCTAGTTTTGGCCACGTCTTCTCCAGCCAATCGTTAGTGACGTTTCTGTCGACGTCACGGGCTTCGCCACTTAACTGTCCACAATTTGTACCATCCAACCATCCCTCCGAAGCCTTGAAATCGATAATGCCAAGCTGCTCAGCAAACTTTTCCGTTTTTAGTTTTGCGATAGGTCCAGAGAGTGGAAGATTTGGATCGGGCAATGTTGCAGTAGTTCCAACAGCAACGTCTTCAAAATGTACCGCTCTCTGGACCTATCGTAAAACTAAAAGCAGAAGCGTTTGCTGAACAGCTTGGCATTCAAACAGTTCAAACAGAGACATGGTATAAATTATGGACAGATAAGTGGCGAAGCCCGTGATGGTGATAGATCAGGATTTGCCTACAACAGCAGACTTGACAGAGGAAGCCATATTACAATAGGCAATAAAAGATGAGGAAGAGCACCAAGAGGAAGAAGAAGATGAAGAAGTTGATCTGTTTAATCTTGGCGATATTTTTAAAGTAAATTTTTGTAAGTTTTGTTTGGACCATTCCACCAATTCAAAACTTTTATTCTGGCATATAGGAAAGTAGGTGAAAAAAAATAGCTTTTCTGCTAATCAATCCATTAAAACATTTCAGAGGTGTCACTAAATGTGAGATTGTTAAAGACTGATGAATGACATAGTTTAAAAAGCAGATATTTACATTATCTGCATTAATCTTATCTACACACAAAACAAATCATATTGTCCGTCCAAACAATGAAGGCAATTTAATTTTGAATGTTTGCTGTTAATCCAAAATTGTGATTTTTCGCAACAATTTACACGTTGCCCCGAGAAGGTTGAAATATTTATGGAAGATGGAGGTCAATGAGGCCTATCCGCAGATATCATAAAGTCCCCCTCATCCCCTCCATTTATGTGTGGTTAAGCTTTTCTTAAAAATTTGCAGCTTCCCACATAAACTGTTCCCGATGACAAACGGCACCACTTCGGCGAGACTTTTTGGTATCGTCGGATAGAGGAAGGACCAAGGTATACAACGTATAAATTCAAAATTCTCAAAATCTCTCAAAAGTGGGTAAATTTCTGCGTAGGGTGTTTTTACCAATATTTTGCACCCCGTGCGGGGTCGGGGGGGGGCTATGAAACTTATAATTAAACAACCGACTAATTTTTTTTAATACCTCCCCAACCCCCTATCTCAGTTCCAAGTTTCAGCCGGATCGTTTAACATTAAGCTCGATCTAAATTTTTCGTATGTGCTTGGTCGCGACTTTCCCCAAAAATTTAAGTTTTTAATTTTTTGAAATACCTACGTTGCTCCGAGAAGGTTGAAATTTGTACAGAAGATGAAAGTCGATAAGTTCCATCCGTAGATACTGTAAAGTACCCCATCCCCCCCAACCCCCTCCATTTAATTGTTAATTGTTAAAAATGTTCAGCCTTCCACATAAAACATTCCCGACGGCAAACGGTACCACTTGGGCCAGACTTTTTGGTATTGTATATAGATTTCAATTTCTCACAGTTTAAAATAAGCGAGATATAAATCATAAATTACTGACAATCGATTTTCGAGCTGGTATTTCGGCCCAAAATGGGGCTTCGAAGTAATATCCCAAAAGCTTGCAAAATTTTACATAAAGGTGTTTTCTGACGATGAGAAATTCGAATCAGACGCTTATTTTTTGAAAATATCGACATTTAATGATGATTTATGATTTTATTTTTTGCGTAAAAAAATTGTTTGGGTTTACGCCAATGGCGGCAGGTTTTTCGAAACGCCCGGTATATGTACGGACAGATATCGTTACGTAAACGGGGTTCGTCCCAAATTCGAGCTCGCTGATCGTCAAAATACCGCACTAGGATTAAGCATCTCGTTTTTATCCGATTGACAATAAATTATGACAATAAACACGCCACTGTCGTGGAAAACGTTATAATTCTTAATCTCCGCGCATGAACCTTTATTTGATTTGCCGGAGAAAATACCGAGCCGTGAGAAACGCCGATGTCGATTCGTTATATGGACGTATCGCTTATACAGGCTGTCCAAATAGTCCGAAGTTATAGATGATACTAAAAGAAACAATTGAAAATTATTTTTTATTTTTAAAAATTACAAGTTCGCCAATATGAAAAAAAATTCGGGAAAAATACCCCCATGTTCTTTGGCTTAAAAATATGTTAAATTGAGGCATTTACTTAAAGTTTTGTCACATTACTAATCCATTTAAAAAAATTAGCGTCCCCCACGTATTTATGAATCTCCCCGTATAGTTGAAAATAATCTCGAACTATTGCGTCTATAACTTTCGTATTTAACATTTTTTTCTAAAAGAAATAACAAATGAGATGCTACACGCTATATATGGGGGCCCCAGTAGCTAACCTTGGGGCGCACATCTGTCCTCCCTGGTGAGTATCAATCGACCTCTCCCCCCCACCGACTTTTAAATTTTAAAACACATTAGCTCCCAAAGTATTTAAATAACGCCAGTTTACCTACGAGGGGAGGTGGTCTCACGTATTTGATTGATGAGGCAATTAAAATCAGCTTAGGACGTCGGAAACGCGCCCGCGTATACAGGGTGTCCCGAAATTAAACGTCAATATTTTAACCACGTATTCCGTGATCCAAAGTAAGGATAGAAGTTCGTATAAACTAGAGTCCAAAACGTCTTAGTTTTTAACATACAGGGCGTTAAATTTGAAGAGGTGATTTTTTGTAAATATTTTCGAAACACGTAAATATTTTGAAATAAAATTTGGTACAGCCACTAAACTTTTTATTCTCTATATTACGAACTAAAACTTAGTAATGGATTGTCAATTATTCGACACCCCACATTATTAATTCTTTAGATAATGGTCTTGCGACTGCACTTATACCTTTAGCTTACTCTGAAGCCTTTGATCGGCTTGACCATAAACTTATGTGCGCTTCAATGATGTTTCGAGTCAATTTTTCGAAAACTACTTAGCTAACAGATGTCAGAGAGTTGCCCTTGACAATGTAAGTTCTGAATTTCTCCCTGTCTCGTCAGGTGTACCGCAAGGTTCCGTCCTTGGACCTATATTATTCTTAATTTATATATCTGATATTTTTACATAAAGAATTTTCGTTATAAAGAGTTATAAGCACTTGAAAAATAATAATACACATATGTGTTCTGTTATATTTAATTATTTTATATACATATTACTACTTAGGAACATTTTTGTATAAATATTTAAGAACTACAGTTAATGTTATAAATAATCGGTCATTTTCTTTTGAATTTTTTTAGTATGCCAATACGCATCTCGTACTTTGGCTTGCATTTTCACCATTTCTTCGAGAGGGACACCTTCCCCGTGATACATAAAAAAGTTCTCTAGCAGCTTAACTGAATATAGGGCTTGTTGAATGATTGGTGGTGGTCCCAGATCAACTTCTTCATCTTCTTCTTCCTTTTGGTGCTCTCCCTCACCCTTTCTTGCTTGTTGTAATATGGCTTCCTCTGTCAATTCCGTTGTTGTAGGCAAAAATGTGGTTTAAAAAAGCAATATAACGGAGTGTCCAAAATCTCAAAAATCAGGTGTCTACAGGTTGAAAGGAAGATTTTGTAATAAAATTTATATCGGACAAACAGGTAGATCCCTCAACGAACATAAAAGAGCGTTTAAAAACAATAGTCTAGATTCTAATAATGCTACACACTTAAACACAGGAAAACGCATTTTTGACGACAATTTTGACATTTTACATACAACCACAAAAAGTAGAAAACTAAATTTATTGGAAGCCATGGAGATTAACAAACGATCAATTAGTTTTAAATACCTCACCATTATTAATTTTTCGGTATATATATATATATAGCATGTAGTTTGTAAATATTATTTTTGATAAAGATACGGTGTTGTCGAAACAGTTGTCATGTGAATATATATAATTTGGTGAAAATCTGAACTTATAGTTCTTATTTATTTCGAGTTCTTTCACACATTGCATTCCTGACGAGACGCGAACGATGAAAAACTGGGGCATCGATGATTTAGTCTGCGTTACCTCTCACCGTCACGATCCGACTTGCGCTGCGTACAAATACCCGAGGCACGAGGCACGCGTCCCGTGAGTCGTCGGCGAAATCCGCCGCGCTTCGGTCGATGATTGTCGCGGACGCCATACTCGCGCGCCCCCACCCCGACCCCGATTCGTCCGCCGATCGGCCGGAGGCGTGGCCGCTTTCCCCCCCTCCGCCTCAGACCGGTTTGATTGACACCGCCGCCAACTCTATTCTCCGTTTTATTTCGATATGTTGCCGAAATTGATTTCCGCCGCGCGGGGAGACAACGGAAAATTGATTTGAAAACGCGGCTCTCTCTCTTTTTCTCGGTTTCGAATGTTATCGTTTTGTCGGTTTCCTATGCGCTGCCGTCCGTGCGATTTTCGAACAACGCCGACCGAACAAAACGCCCCGTATACGCGCCGGGCGGGGTGGGGAGAGCGTAAACAATACAACCAGACGCGGCGTTAATCCTCTCCCTGCCGCCGACCCCGCGCCCCGCGTAATACTCATGACTTTGCGCCTTGCCGGCTCCTCCTACCGTCCGAATACGGTGGTAGATGGCGCGCGCGCGCGGGTCACGCGGGGCGTTGCCCCGACGACGGGTAACGCTCGTTCTCTGTCTGACGCGCGCGAAACGATAGCGAGGGAGCCGCGGGCGCGATCTCGCGCGTAGCCAAACGTTCTCTCCGGCATCGCCGGCTATGATATATAGAGTGACGCGACTTATAGTTAAATCGTGCTGGGAAGTGGCCTAGATTAGAGGGACTTTGCGGGTATCAAATCGCGTAAACCGGTTATCGTCCCCAAAGCGTTTAAGACTTTTTAATACTTTCGCGGGATTTCGCGCGTAGCCCGACGGATTCCCGTCGTAGTAGCGTCGCCGGTGATTTGTAACGCGGACTGAGTGTCGGGACGGTGTTTTTTTTTTCTACGCGGTGTGGCGGTGCGTCACCTGGTGCGGCCTACGGCTACGACGACGAAGGCGCACGGAAGCCAGGTTAGTGCCCGGATACGAAATTCTGCCGACTTTAATTTGAACGCTTTGTGATATTTTATGCGACGATTCCCGTAGATATGTATATTTATTGAAAAAGTTGAACAAAATAAACAATTCTCAAAAATGTTAAAAAAAAGTTAGACTTGTATTAATTCTTATGTTTTTCCATATATAATGTGCAAATTATCTGTTTCACACTATGCTCAGTGCATGTAATTTTTTTGCCTGGACTTGCGATCTTTCACAAATAACATCGTCCAGAAACAGGCAGCTGTTGGGAATTCTTGGTTCTGTTTTAAATCTTCTTAAAGCATTTTCCCTAATCAATGACTCTCCTAAGTCCAAAATAAATTTTCATTTTGATTTTTCTTCTTGAAATTTTGCACGCCATAAAACGAATACGTTTAGTGCTGCGACGTCTAATAGCTGTCCAAAAATTGCCATTTGCTGTCTATTACTAATTCGAACTGAATATTAATAATAACACTTAACCCACTTCTAACTACAACGAAATGAAATTACAAAATAGAATGATTGATATACGAGGTTAGCGCCAAAATTTCCCGACCTGACATAGATGTAGCTCCAGTATCACGATCTTCTTTTTAATATATATCTTAGTAGGCTGCGAAAAAAAAATTGAAGTATTGCGTCAAATAGTTTTTTATTGACAGCATTTCAAATGGCATAGTGAGTGATGATTGGTGTCTTACATTCAAGACATGCATGGATTTCCTAAATACTAATTTGTCATTCAAATATTTTGGAATGTTGGAATTTATTACACGTTTCAAACAGCATACAAAGTTGTATTTGAAAACATCTTTGATTTTTAACCAATTCAATCTTTTGAGGGCGGCGGATATGTGGTCGAACTTGCATAGGTTGAAAATAAAGCGACATCAAGTATTTTGGACTTTTTGTAGACGATAAGATGTAACAGCGTCTAAACAGGGGTAATACACAATGTTACAATAAGACAAGCGAGAGAGGATAAGACTTTAACACAACTGTAGTTTCATATCGGAGGGCAATATATCTCTATTTGAATATTACAATTTAAACTCATATAACATTGTTTGGAGATGTGCTTAACATGATTCAAGAATTTCATATTCTCTTATTTACGCTGTTCACTGATTCCTCGCAACGGTCGCGTTCGAAACTATGCACCAATTGCGTATCATCGGCAAAAAACTGTGCTTGGCACTGTGCAACTACACCACCCAAATCTGCTGTATAAATCAAAACCAATAATGGACCTAATACTGAACCCTGTGGTACCCCTGATATCTAGAGCAGTAGTCCTGCAACAGAACTTTTTGACGCCTGTTATAAGCTTAACGTTTTGTCATCAAATCCCATATACCGACACTTGGCAATCAATGTTCTTTTACCATTTTATCGGTTATTATAATGAAGTATTATGTCAGGCTTGTACTTCATATGTTCTCCAATCACGATGCTCCGTAGACAACGTAAGGGCAGCGTTAGTCTTGCTAGGCACATAGGACACGATTGTATTTTGTTTCCAAAAACCAAACGCTGACGAGAAAACGGGTTTATAAGATTTTGGCAAGAGTTGTTCAGGAATATAAGATTTATTTTCTCGTAATGTTCCGCAAAGAGTCATTTGTTTCTCTAATAATTTATCCGCTAGGGACAAACTTGTAGAGAAATTATCTGTGGTCATATCCGGTTCCTAGATCTCCGACAGGATTTAAGACGACTCTTTCGCCTTAATTCTTTTCTGCTGTATTATTAATTTTTCCCAAGTACGGTTGCATATTTATCTGGTTTAATAATAATGTTTATTTCCATTGACTTGTAACAAAAGTATTGGATAATGGTAACAAGTAAAAAAAGAATTAAAAAAACTTTAAAAACAGATACGTACAAAGACACAGCGTATATCACACTGAGAGATCAGCATTACTACAATCGAAGTATTCGTCGATAGAATAATTTTAATTTTTAATTTTTGCGTAAATAAATGGACGGGCAACGTCTGTCTGACGGACAAAGGCAACTTATTATTGGTAAAATCATGGGGTTGTTGGCTACTTTGGCTAACTTATGAATTGGCACCTGCACATCAAGATTATGCTATCTAATATAAAGAGAGAGGGGAAACGTTAAAATATTTAATTTTTTGAACAGGGTTCTACATATATTGGCCATTCTGGTCCAACACCTTTTGCCATCTTTCTGACAGTAACATAATTCCCCTCTCATAAAAGTTTTGGTCCTTGCTGGCAAAAAACTGGTTCAGGTGGTTTTTGACATCTTCATTTGAGGTAAAGGTTTTGCCATCCAAAAAATTTTGCAGGGACCGGAACAAATGGTAGTCGGAAGGCGCCAGATCTGGAGAATATGGTGGATGTTGCGGTACGTCCCATTCAAGCTGTAAAAGTTTTTGGCGAGTGACCAAACTTGTGTGAGGTCTCGCATTATCCTGGTGGAACACTACGCCCTTCCTGTTGATTAATTCGGGCCTCTTCTCTTTAAGTGAATCATTCAATTTGTCCAGTTGATGACAATAGACTTCTGAATTAATCGTTGTATTGTCCGGCAAAAGCTCAAAAAAAACGATTCCTTTGACATCCCACCAAACGGAGAGCATCACCTTTTTTTTGGTGAATGTTGGCTTTTGACACGCTTTGAGCCGGTTCATCTTTTCCGCTCCATGACCTCTTGCGTTTAACATTGTTGTATACAACCCATTTTTCGTCCGCTTCAAAAAAGGATCATTTTCTTGACGTTTGAGGAGCGAATCACACACGTCAACGCGACGACACAAATTTCGCTCCGTAAGGACATGGGGCACCCACACATCGAGCTTCGAGGTTAAGCCCATGCCTTTCAAATGACCGTAAACAGTCGAATTCGACAAATTTAATCTCTCACCGATCTCTCGTGTGGTGATTCGCCGATTTGCATCAACTAATGCCTTTATCGCATCTTTGTCAGCTTCGACCGGCCTTCCAGACCGTGGTGCATCTTCGACATCAAAATTGCCGGATCGAAATTTTGCAAACCAGTTCTGGCACTGGCGTACTGTTAACACGCCTTCTCCATACACATCCGTCAATTTTTTTCTCGCTTGGACAGCATTTTTACCTTTTCTGAAGTAAAAAAGTAAAATATGACGAAAATGCTGCCTATTGCTCTTGCAATATCAGCTCTCAAGACATATAATGGTTATGCGGCTTAAGTGTGAAGTTGGTTTCGAAAAAACGTAATTAAGTCCTCTGACGGGAAAAAACGAAATGACTGCGAACAACCTTATACAATAGTAAACGCTGAAGATCCACACTCGACCGCAGCCGCCAAATAACAAAAGTATGCATAGCCACTAATAGGTAGTCAATTTGGCCTGTCCAGGACAAATTACTGTCTATGAACAAACCCAAATACTTGACAACGTTAGTTTGATAAATCGATTTATCCTGCATTCTAACCAATAAGTTCTTGTTCAAATCCCTTAGCGAAAACAACATCATCTCAGTCTTTACCTCGTTCAAACAAATACCGTTACACTCACAATATCGGGTCATACCACTTACTGCCCTAGTGGCCAAGAACGTGAGTTCTTCCATACTCCTAGATGGCACTGCCACAGCAGTATCATCTGCATATAAGTGAACATAATTGTTAGAGAAAGTCCATTTGGAATTAAATAATCTTTAGAGCCAGTATGCAAAACAGTTATTCTTTTACCTCTTTTTGATGGCGCGTTTGTTTTGCACTTATCAATTGAGTCAACCCAACTCTTTCCCGGGGTATCATAAGTGTCGAACCAGGTTTCATCCAAATAAATAATTGGCCTTTGTTGTTCTCTGTATATCCTAATTTTTTCTAGATATCCCAGTCGCCATTTCCGAATTCTAGGAGATTCCATTAAAACTTGCTTTTTGTAAATTTTTTTAAATCTAAAACCCATGTATTGAATACACTTCCATAAGGTAGTTCTGCCACATTTAGTTGATGTTGGAATTTTCGTCAATGTGGTCGTTTCTTCTAAAGATGCTTGCTTGCTGGCACCACGTTCAATGAGAGTCAAATAAACATTGTTTATAACTTAGTCTCAATAGAATGGTGTTTTCTACATTTGGGGGGAGAGCATCTCCTGATATACACTAGACTCGCACATATTTTGCATAATTCGCACACGATTCAACACACGCTGTATTACACACGAAATAAGAATGATTACTAATAAACTTAAACTAAGTAGTATACCAAACCGGAGAATATTAAACACAGGTAGGTATAAAATTTTGAATTTAAATTTCCAAACTTTAATGTTAATGTTAATGACCACCCTTGGATAATCCCATTCAAAAGCAATTGGTCACTTTCTTATATCTACGAACAGACCATACCTATGGTGGTCCCCTAGGACCTACCGTTACCGAGATATAAGTTTCATTGCCAAGCGAGTATATTTTCGAAAAAATCGATTTCATCGATTTTTCGAAAGTATATCATTATTACTAGAAACTTAGACTACAAGATAAGTGCGTTAAGATATTATTGGGTGTATCGGGTGCGGTTCGGATTTTTCAAAACGGCGACGGCAGTGGAGACGAGGCGACTATCTTCAAAACTCGCGGTTGATAAGCGGTCCTAATTTCGAAAGCTCGTACCTAAACGCGACGCGAACTGTCGGTTTACGGGGCCCCCATAAATCACTTTATCTTATTGCCGTGAAGGCAATAAAACGACGCAAATATGGGCGAGAGTCGTCATTTTCGAGAAAACGCGTATATCTCTCGCCTTGTTTGTACACACCGGGTGTTCGTCGGAACGGAGGCGCGTGTATGGTCTGTTCATAGATATAAGAAAGTGACCAATTGCTTTTGAACGGATTATCCAAGGGCGGTCATTAACATACAATGCAACAAGATTATTATTATTAATGAAGGTAATTATTAATTATTTATTAAGGTAATAATCAATAATCAATAATAAACAATTGGTCACTTTCTTATATCTATGAACAGATCATGCAATCCCTGTATCCCGAATCCCTACATTTTCTTAGTGTTTTTTTCTTCCCTAGATCACAAAATTTTCTGGAAGAAGGTTTCAACTTTAACTTACAGTACTCGTACATTAACCAGAATATATTTCAAAAATCAACAATCAACAAATCAAAAATCAACAATTTCACCCTAACTCGGAAACATGTTAACCCATTGGTGAAACAAGATTTTGAATTTAATGGACAGATTTACATCTTTAAGGAAGGTTTGATTATGGGAAACCCACTTAGTCCTTCGTTAGCCGAGATATTTATGGATAATTGCACTGAACAACGGCTACAATTCGTCCATTATCGATAAAATTATAAATAAAAAACAAATCCAGACAACAGTAAACTCTATTTATCCGAAACCTAATACAGAACACGAACAATTTTAAACAATTACATACAAAGGAGAACCCAGTGAAAAAATTTCAAAATATTTGTCAAAATGTGGTTTAAAAATAGCTTTCAGAACTAACAACACTATAGGAAAATTTTTAAAAATCAATAATCTTAATAATCTTAATCAATGATTAATAATTAATTAATTAATAATTACCTTCATTAATAATAATAATCTTGTTGCAATGTATCTATGTTAACGATCACTCTTGGATAATCCGTTGAAAAGAATCGATCACTTTCTTATATCTATGAACAGACCATACCAGAGAGAGAAGAGAGAGAATATAGTAAGAATGATGAGACGTGATATTTTCAAAGTGTTTAATGATTTATGACACTGTTTTGGCAACATCGCGCCTTTATCGAATACGAAACATGACGATATTTGATAAAACCCACTAAAGAGCAGATTTTACAATAGATTTATCAATTCGATAAATACTACATTCTGCGAGAAAGAGTCCGAATTGCTAAAAATGGGTTTCAACTTTAATTGAAATTACTGAAACACCAATAAAGAGTGGATTTTTTTAAATAAATTTAATTAAATCTGAATTTAAAACTAGCTGTATATTGTTGTCTATGATAATAATCAAAATAAGGCTTCCCGAAATAATATAGTATTTATAAGAGCAGATAAAGCAAAGTTAGTCATTACTATCGATTCGCTTCTTTAACCGGTATCGAAAATTATATTTTTTAATTAAATTTTAACAACCAGGATACGCCAACAGCGCCATCGGTTAAATTCTCAACAAGATTAATAAAAATTTTAGAACATCATACGAGCTTATGTATGTTATCAAAAGTTCATTCAAACTAAGCAAATTCCAGTTTTATTTGACGTCCAAAACTTATTTCCTAGCATTCCCCCAAGATATTTAGAGACAAGTCAACCGTGTCATAAAAAAGACTTGCTAGGTAGTTTAATAATTTGTTTAGACCAAAATTTAGACAATATCTCACAGAAACCGAAGTTTTTAACATTCCTCCACAAAGTTGGGCAAATTCTGTTAAATATATAGAAAAGGCAGAACAATCGTATATCTATATTGCAAATATAAAACACTCGTTCGGCCGTATTTCATTCTTACAGCTTGCCCGGGTCGTTCCTTAATTCGTATCAGTTCGTCACTTTCTTATATCTATGAACAGACTTTACCAATGATGTACGTTTAATTTCGATCGGTCTGTGTATATAAACGCAAAGGTCTACCGCCAAAGCCCGGAAAACGCCATTTTGAAGATCCCCCGCGATTCCGATTCACTCGAGCGCGTCTCCGCCGGATCCCTTAATTAGACGAGGGTGGGGGCGGCGGGGGCGGTATCGGGGGGCGGACTTAGCGGAGGCAAAGCTCTCGAGGCGCCGCGATCCGCACTAAATCTGGCCGAAGCCCGTTTTAAGCCGTCCGCCTTTTTTACCGGAATTAACCGGCCTTTGTCGCGGCCTCCTCCGGATCCGAGTGATTTCCCGGAATTCCGGGCGCTGTTTTAGAGTTCCCCGACGATCTCGGTCGAAACTGGCGCGATCTGTATAAATTCACTGTAACGGGTTCAATTTGTCATTGGCTACTTCGACTTATGTTTCTCACATGTAGGTTAATAATGCTCGGAGACTACCTATTAAATGTTTTATTCTCACAATTATACACTGTCTTAATCCTCAAAACTACTGCAACCCAAGATTTCGTCAAATCTTCAAGTTAGCTCGATACAGGACGTTGCATATTCTCTCGTCCAAGAGTGATAAGCTGATAAGCATTCGTGCCTATGCCACTGACTGGTGAACCCGTAGGCAGTATACAGAACAGCCATCTTAGAGCTTGCCCGACTCGTTCGTTGCTGGTAACTGGAGGATCACAGATAAGCCCCTATTTACGATCCGGTTAATTTTATGCCTATTAAATACAACTTTCAATTTTTCAATATCAATATAAATTAAACAGCTCAGTTAGGGTAAAGATAAAGTACACAATTATAGAAACATTTTTATACAGGAATGTGGAGCAAAATTTGAGATGAGGCGCCGCAATGCTGTTATATAAAAGGTATTTGGTGTACATGGAAAGACTATGGCCTATTCTGCATATAAATCATAAAATTTTCTCATTACATGACCAGCATGCGGTCGTAGCGTTAGTTCTGACTCCGAGGTACTTAATTTTATTTTCGTCTACTAGAATGTCATTATTTATTTCAATTTAAATGTTTTCTTAATTAACAATTTTTGTTGTTTCCCAAAAATACAAAATTTAGACTTTGACGTTTTACTATTAAGTTTGTGTTTACATAACCATTCATATAATTTCGAAAGTCCAAGAACACAGCCAACATAGGATTATTACTATCAACACCTTTGAGGAAATTGTCACACATATTAATTATCACAGACTCACCCGAATGTTGATGACGGAAACCAGACTGATTGGATACTAATAAGTCATTATTATCGCAGAATGCAATATTTTTTCATAAACCAACTTTGTCGAAATTGGATAGGCCAAAAAAAAAGACACGGTGTTGTCGAAACAATTGTCATGTCAAAATATGTAATTTCGCGAAAATCTGCACTTTTAGTTCTTATTTATATTGATAAATGGATTTTCATCGACTAAAAGCCTCCTCAGTTCAATTTTCAAAAAAAAAGTTATTCAACTTTTTCTAATTTTTTTTTCTGGACCCCCCCACCCCGCCACAAAAAAACCCGTTATTTCTATTTTACGGTAGCGGTTGCGCCCCCTAGCGGCTATTTCATGAACTTGAAAATATTTTCCAGCTTTTTACCTTTGGCGATTTTCCTATAAATATATTGTACGACTAATGGGCCACCCGATACAGGGTGTTTAAAAAGTCCTCGGCTCGTCGCCCCGTACAAAATCCAGTTACGTCTTTATACCCGTCGTCCCAAATTCGGCCGCCCCGCGTCCTGTTCGATTCGGATCAGGTTTAAATTTAAAACGCGATCGGATTAACGTAATTGCTCGAAAACACGCAATTACACGTGTTCCGTACTCGAGATTAAGCGCGAGGTGACGTCATCGCCGATTTCTATATCGCTCGCCGAAAATATCCCTCGAAAACGGATAAGGAAACGAGAGAAAACGATATCGCCGCCTTGATAAACGGTTTATCTCGGCTTATATCCAGTTGCTTAACCTTTAAATCCGTAAATAAAGTGTCGCGAGTGTAGCATTTGTTTCGTCGAAAGTGAAATCTAGTGCCCGATGATTACGTCCGAAACGTCGTCCAGGTAAAGCGTTCAGTCTCCCGCAGGTCCGCATCGAATGGGTCCTCTCTGCGCTGTATTTTACAAAACCTTTATAATTACAATGAAAACTCCCTATTGCAAAACTCGTAAAATGTAAGACTCTGTATTACGAACAAAATTTGTTGTACTCTTAGGTCTCCATACAAAGCAATGTATTAATCCACTCTGTATGAGGAATCGAACCGAAAGAAAAAAGGGCACATGAGGTAACAGAGTAAGGAATGTAGGCCGACTTGTAATTAATAGAGTCTCTTACCTTCTCAGAATTCTCAGAATTCCTTACCCTAATAATCTAATTGCCAAGAACCTGGTCGTCCTAAGTGTTGGTTGTAAAACCACTATATTTATGGTTATAGTATACTACGGTGGCTCGTGACAATCGTTGATACGCACATGTCCATTATTTGTCCAAATTGAGCATGGTTCCTTGTTTGATCAAGAAATACTACTTACAGATGAAGCAAACTTTTCCAGAAATGCAATCAGAAATTACCACAATAACCCTTTTTCCTGCCAGAGAGGCTAAATGCCCCTAATTATCGCCGGATTTTAGAAGAGGATTCGTCAATATTGCTAAAAGAAGTACCATATTAGCAACAGAGCTAAGGGGTGTATCCTTTAAGATGGAGGACACTTTCAATGTTCTATGTTTTTTGAAAAATGTTGTAATTAATTTATTAACAGCCAATTTTGTTTAAAATTATTAAAATACGAAAAGTTTATTATTTATTTTGTTGTTAGGATGTTTTTTTTTTGTGAAGGCCAGTGCTGGTAACTAAATACTAGATAGGTAACCAATGCTTTGGCACTAAGATCTTATGTGGTCATATACAGTCGCTGTTATGTTATTTCAATTAAAACTGTAAAAATAAGAACAGTTTTCTAATTGTTTTTTATAAAGTACACTAGCTGCTAAAATCGTCATCTTCGGCCACCTGGGGCTTCAACGTTCCTCTTGTTCCAGGTCCCTTCTGATGGAAGCGACGACCGCGTGAGCGTCCCCCCTCCCCCGACACGGTGAACACGTTCAACTTTTGCCTCGGTTTACCGATGGATCGGATAGAGTCCCTGTCGGACCCGGCGCTCTGCCTCCAGGACCTGGTGACGGGCGTGACGACTTCTTCGGCGAGCGCCGACCTCCACGGCGTCCACCACCTCCACGACTCGGTTAGCTCGGCGGTGTCGGTCAGTTCCGCGATCTCGGGCATCATGAGCGGCGCCACCTCGGTCCTGGGGCACCACCACGTCACCACCCACGAAGCCGCTCACCACCACCACGGAGTTCACGCGTCTCCGTTGCACCACGAGCCCCTGGAGAAGCTGAAACGTGGTGAGTCAGTTCCGATTCGTTCCGTTTGTGGCTTTTGCCACGTGCGGTTATAGGGGATGGTGGGGCAAGAAGATCCACCTCAAAAATTAACTGGTTATTTGAACATTTTTATCCCTTCGCGTACCAGGGGTATAATGGGCCCCTTAAAAAAATTATAATCGAATCATAATTTATTTATTTATTTATAAACAAGTCTTTCCTACACACAGACGCAGCTGTCCAATAAAACGAAACCACAAAATATCACAATCTAATTAATAACTTATTACGACTTTTTATTACGTTAGTAGTACGTTAACTGGTATGCCGTCTTAAGTGTCGTTTAAAGCCTTCAAAGCTCAGAGCAGATAGATCCAGATCCGGAAACACGTTCTCTAACTTGTTACTGGTTGTTACGAAAAATCGAATATATCGGCAACGGTAGGTCCTAGGGGACCGCCATTGGTACAGAAATGATCAGCGTAAAAAAAACCTTTTTTTTCTGTTCTCCGTTCTCCGGTTCTCTGTAAATCTGGCATTAATTGGCGAAGCTCTTTCTTTTTAAAATAAAAAGCTGCTTCGCGCTACGAGCCACAAACTTGCCCCACCCAGCGACGATTTTTCGAAAGCGAAAACTATGTTTTTTCGAAAAAAATTGATTCGAACTTTATAAAGAAATAGTAAATCAAAATTTGTTCTACGAGATTCCAAAGAAATGAAGGTTTTTAGTATAACTAAAAAAATGTCGCTGTCTATTAAATCTATGATTTGGAGCATTTACAATTTTTCGTTGTACAGGGCGGTCCAAATTCGAGGGACCCCTATTACTGTTACCCTAAAGCTAATATGCGTGTTACTGGCTCGATTTTCGAGAGAAGTCGAACGCTGAAAACCGCATCGCGATATGTCAAGGCGTTTTTGAGCTACAGGGTGATTCTCAACAAAAACCGACGCAGGAGGAATCCAGAAGTTTTGTAAAAAGTATTACAGTAGCCCTTGGAAGTTTCTTTGAAAAAAAAAACAAAACAAAAAAAAACAGTGCAAATAATTATTTATCGCCTGTCAACCTTCGCTTCAAATGAAAACATTGAAGATCACCTTGCTGTTCAAATTTTTAATTTCTTAATATGTTTATGTTTAAACTCATGAGACATCGGCATTAAGATTATTAGTGTAATCCTCGTTCAAAAAACTCAAAATGTGAGACTTTGTTGTGCAGATATAAGATTTTCTTTCTAAAATATGGTAGTTTTTGGATTTACGTACTTCAGAATCGAATTATTAGAAGTAGAAAAAAGATTTTAAATACACTTTTCCATATAGGTTATCTCTTGTTTGTAAATAACGTAATCTATAGAGAAACTCATTGTTATCTTCAGTTTCTCAATAATGTAATCTAGTCTAATATTCTAACTTACATAAGATTCATTAATCAAAGTGTTTACTTACCTTTAAATATTTTTATGTATGTATGTACGAGGTGTGTTCAAAAAGTAAGGTGATTTTTGTAATTGGGTGGGCATCATTCTTTTTTTCTATTGTTAAAAGCAATTTCGACTTCTGTATTTTTTTGCCGACTTTATATTCAAAACTGACGGTTATAATTATTTTCGTGTAATGTACCAACATTTATTTAGTATAAATTGACTATGTATTTTTTAAAATTAATGTTATTTTGGTTTGTAAAAGCAACTACTTTAAAGTTCCCAGAAAATAGCACAAATGCGCAAATAGCACAATCGAAACCTTCTTCATCTTCTTTTTTTCCCCATTGTAAAGTTCTTCTATGTAGGCTGTTAATTAAAATAGCCAATTAAAACTAACGTTTTTTTTTTCAGAATATAAATATTAGGTTTAATAAAAAAAATAACAATGCAGTTTTATTATTGTTTTTTAGATAGAAAAAAATCAGAGTGCGCCACTGAATCGTGCGAAGAAAACCCATAACAGATCAACTTTAAAAATGTTTATTATTTTTAAAAATGCCAGTCGAAACTTATTGATGTTTAATGGAATTTTTCCCATTTTAATGACAAGAAAACATGGCGATTTGAATTAAATATTAAATTAAATAAATTAAAATCGATATGAAAGCTTTTTCGAATTTAAGTTGCTTTTAATTTGTCGGAAACCACATTTAATCCCTCTCTGTCCATTTTATTTTAATTTAATCATTAATTAAATAAACTTAATTATTTAATCTAAATTTTAATTTATTTATATAATAATTTAATCAATAAATTAATTTAATTTTTATTTAATTTAAATTTAATAGACTTTATAGATGGTAATGGCGATTTGAACTAAATATTAAATTAAATAAATGAAAGTTGATAGATATGCTTTTTCGAATTTAAGTTGCTTTTTATTTGTCGGAATCCACATTTAAACCCTTGCTGTGCTTATTTTAATTTAATTATTAAGGTAATTTAATTTAATTATTAATTAAATTAAACTTAATTATTTAATTTAAATTTAAATTTATTTATGTAATGATATAATGAATCATTAATTTAATTTTAATTTAATTTAAAATTAATAGACTTTATAGATGGTAATGTTAAATTAATATTATATTAATATTAAATTAAATAAATTAAAGTCGATATAAATTCTTTTTCGAATTTAAGTTGCTTTTCATTTGTCGGGAACTACATTTAAGCCCTCTCTGTGCGTTTTATTTGAATGTAATTATTAATTAAATTTAATTTAATTATTAAGCGAGTTTAATTTAATTATTAATTAAATTAAACTTAATTATTTATTTAAATTTAAATTTATCTATGTAATAATTTAATCAATCAATTAATTTAATTTTTATTTAATTTTAAAAAAATCTTATATCTCCCCATGCATCTTCTGTCACCAATAAATCGAGCAGCGACGCATTTTTCAAGTCGACAATAAAAAATAAATTTTACAACGCGTACGGCGGCCCCCAAATGAAAAATTTATGGATTCTAATTGAAGATAAAATTTTTATCAATTAGGGGATTATATTTTATCAGGAGATAAAATTTATTGCCCCGGCCTCAGCGCTCCCTTACGGCCGATATTTTTACGACGGCTAATTTCCGTCGAGATCGTTTTTTTTTTCGCCACGTTTATCGTCACCGATCGGTTAATTTCTGCACCGTCATGGCGGGTCATTAAAGGTAATTTTATGACTGTTGACGAAAACCCAAAAATTGATATTACAAAGTTCTATGGAAAAACTTAAAAGTTCTTCTCCCTGAAAAGAATACAACGATCCCCGCTGAAATATTGTTTGGCGTGGAGACAGTTTCAGACGAAATGGAAATCACCAATAAATTTAATGAAAACTTTGTAAATAGTTTTGCAGAGATTGTATCTAGTATCTCACAATTCCTAGCAATTCCTCACAATATTGATATAATGCATTTAATTTTCGTAAAACTCAAACACTAAGTGCAGAACGATGTGAAAGGAGGATGCAGTTTTGTTTGTTTGTGTAGCTACGAAACCAGCAACATTGCGAATAGTATTTTTTATTTATTATTCATTATTTTGTACGCGGCCGACGACGCTATCGCGTAGAAAATTTGTTTCCCCCTTTCTGGCTCCCCACCCCTCCTCTCTGATAATATAAACGTCGATCAAACTGTAATATCGGGTAGATTTTCAAATTAATTCCGCTGACTGGACGCCAATTCCTTTTTAAAAACACAATTCCGGCTGGATTACGATCGGATACGTGTCGGGGAATTGCCCCAAAACGACCGAGAAAAAAAAAACGCGTGCCATCTGGATGATGGGGGTGGGGGGTGTTTTTTCGCGCTCAGGAATAAGACCTTTGCGAAATGTACGGGGCGTTTATTAATCGGGTGTCGGTAATTGATTACGTGCTGGAATTTTTGACGGCGACGTTGCCGCTTCTTCGAAAAAGTAGCATCAACATCGAAATTTTCAATGGGACACCATGTATATGTCAGAAACGAAACGAAATGAAATTTTTGTATCTCGTAGGAAAATAGTTAGTTTCCTGAACACATTTCTCATACGTTGTACTTGTATGATGTTTCGCATTTAGTGAAGTTTCCGGATTGTCTCTTAACTGATCGATTGCCTCTGAAATCCATTGCCGAAGTTCCGCAACATTATTGCAAGGAGTTCTGTGCACGTGATGTTTTATGTGTGCCCAAAAAAAATCCATTAAAGTTAAGTCAGGACTGTTGGCTGGCCAATGATTAGTTCCGCTGTTCCCTATCCAACCTCTGGGATATTCGATGTTAACAAAATGGTTTTTATTTCGTGTATTTGTCTATTATTATTTAAAGACCAATATCGCGTAGTGAACGAACTTCCATCAATCCAAATCGCATCCTCCTTTGACATTGTTCTGCACTTAGTTTTTGAGTTTTACGAAATTGAAATGCACTACATTTATATTCTTTCAGAACTGAGTGAATTGATCCCCTTTATATACTCTAGTTATACAGGAAACTGCATGTGCTTCATAGAACCCAAATATGTTTGCCTTATTTTCTTCATTTTAAACATTATGATTCCGGCATACCTTTTTAGGATTTGATACGTTACCGTTTTCTGCAAATTTCTTTGCCAGCCTTGTTTCAAATAATAATAATAAAAAAAATAAATAAATATCAATTTGAATTTTTTTAATATGCCAATACGCCAATGCGTACTTTGGCTTGTATTTTAACCATTTCTTCGAGAGGGCCATCTTCCCCATGATACATAAAAAATTTCAACAAAAATAGTATCTCCTGATTGGCTAACTTGCCTTTAATTATTTTTTTCTAGGAAACAAATAATAAATAAAAAGTTTTAATTATTGTCCTAATGTTTTGCTCTTAACTTATTATAATAATAAAACTTACCTTTTAACAATGAAAATATACAAATATTTTTCCCATCTTTTCGTATCTCGTGGACCTCAAAAAAGTGAACTTTATTTTTCCCATCCCCAATGTCCCCGTCCTTACCTTTTATAATATATATTTCGTGTTTTTGAATTAGCGCAGTTGATTATAAAATGTACGGTATAAGAAAAACCTTAAAGATGACTCGGTGTTTCTATGTCGAGTGTTTGTTTTTTAGACTTGTTCAAATAAACCGTATTTATTAAGAGATAAATACGCTCGGATCGTATTTCATCGTTGCAGCTGAATGCTGGGCTTATAATTTAAAGTATTTGCATAAGCGTTGCATTTTCTCAAAATGTTTGTGGAAAAAATACGATTTTTACAAAAAAAAATCCAAAGGCAATTAAAAAAACTACTAGTAGTACGTAATAATAACACTTAGGCCTGTTGTTTCCTGCATTCAGTCTCTTTTCTTTAAAATTTAATTTAATAAACAAAAACTCGTCAAAACCGGTACTTTTTCGCCACCAAAATTGTTATTCTCGTCATGTTTATCTAAAAGCCAATTACAATATCGAAGTCTTCTTAGAAAAGTCAACTTCATAAAGATGTTGATGAAGATTATACTTAAAAGAACGATAGCCGTGTTTTTTTAAAATTCTCCGCACAGGTGTCGAATTCTGATGCCACTTCTCTTAGAAACGCAGCTGGATGTACTTTGACATATCCCGCAACATTGATTTCCATTTCTTCGCTTGTAATAAAATTATCGTGTCGATTATTTTGTGGATTTCTCGTTTTCCATTCCGTCTTTCCAAGAAAACAATGCGCAGGAAGTTTTTTCTGCATTCCCTGTATATCAGAAACGCACCAACTTTTTCTCCATTTGTAAATTGATTATTGTTTTCCATGGTAATCCAAATCGAGAACACGGCAAAATCGATCATCAGATAAAAATGTCAGAATTTTCAATCATGCCGACTTGATGACGAATAGAATCAAAGCCACCTAAGTAATATTTTGTTATTATAAAAATGTATGTACTTATCTGGTTTTTTCCTTCCTGTGAACTTATTTTTTAACGGAGTTTGAAAATTTTGGTGTCAAAATGTCGAAATGCCAGAAATCATACTTAAAATGTAATGCCACAAGATTATCTTTCGGATAAATAAAATATATATCGAAAAAAAAAACACCCGTTACATAGCTTTGTATGGAGACCTAATAGTACAACAAATTATCCGATTATCGAAATATTAAATATAGACTTTGGATAGGTGGGCAAGGAACTATCAAATGGTCTGCCAATAGCCCCGACCCGAATCCTTGTGACTTTTTTTGTGTGACAGAGAAAACCCTGATATATAATAATATTGTCCGATATGGAGGTTATGTGGCAAAATAATTATTTATTTTTTATTGTTTGAATAATATAATTTTATTATTTGGCGTTTTTCTTCCTCAGTATAACCCGTTTCGTATATCTTAAGTTATTTCACTTACGCTGTAGATCTTTAGTTTTGATTAGTTGTTAAAACAATTGCAAAACATAGACAATATGGCTGCTGTCAAGGCAGACTTGACCATTTATAAACAGTATGGCTATTGTCCAGAAATCGAATGATAATTATTTTTAATCTCTCAAAAACGGCTAAAAGAAATATCAACCAACCAAAATTTTTTGAAATCGGGAAAAAAGATCTACGATTTAATTATAAAAAAATTAAGTTTCTGTCATTTTGACAGCTTGCGATAGTCGTTTCTTTTTTATGACATTTGAAGTATCTTTCAAAAATAACTCAGTAGTGTACAGTATTAGAAATACGATTAGAATGAACTTTGTGTGACACCGTCATGATGGCCCGTAAAACTGCTCAAAAATTTTGAAAAAAAGAAGCGCTTCAAGAGTGGCACGAAAGCGGTAAAATTTCGGAGGCAAATTCGGGAACGTTTCGTTCGACCTGTTCATTATTCTTGGCTTCGAAGGGCAAACAAACAGGGCTAATAGTCCCTGTCGCCCCGGCCTCTTTTTGGTCGGGATAAAAGGGCGCATCTGTCGATTCGGGCCCCGCGCCCTAATCCCTTTATTTGAAAATTTGTCAGAAACCGCCCGATCCCCCGGGCTATCTTTAATTATTGTGTCTGTCGCCTTATCCGCCCTTGACGTTTAACCCTATCGACCATCCCATCGTCGTAGGGCCGAGACTTTCAGATATACTCATGTCAGTTTCCAGATTTATGGTATAGTATAGTCCGTCTCAATCTTCGTTCGTTATGGAACTCGAATTGCACTGGGGTGGTTTTTACTTGATGAAAATCGATTTAAGAAAATAAATAAGAACTAAAAGTTGATCGTTAAACAATACATTTAAATGTCTCATTTTGTTAATCTCTATGGCTTCCAAAAATTTAATTCTCTACGTTTTGTGGCTGTATGGGTAACTCCAAAATTATCGTCAAAAATGTGTTTTTCTGTGTTTAAGTGCATGGTTAGAATCTAGACTTTTTATGTTCGTTAATGCCTTTCTTGAAGGATCTACCTGTTTGTTGAATATAAATTTTAGGACGAGATCCGCATTTCAACCTGTCTTCCAAATTATCTATAAAAATCTCGACTAACAAAGGACCAAGTGGGTTTCCCATAATCAAACCTTCCTTAGAGATGTAAATCTGTCCATTAAATTCAAAATAATTTTGGTCTAAAGATACTATTAATCTAATAAATCTTGTTTCACCAATGGGCTAACCTGTTTCCGAGTGAGGGTAAAATCTACTAAATCTATCACGTCCATAGGTGGAATACTGGGAAATAAGTTTTGTACATCAAAACACAATAGTGTTGCGTTAGAAGCGATTTTGATATCTTTGATTTTGTTGATTAATTCAAAAGAATTTTTTATTGAAAATTTTAGTTTAAAATCTTTGTGGAACATTTTATAGAGACAGGGTGTTGTGGAAACAATTGTCATGTGGTCTTTATGGAATGTAATATTTACAAACTACCTGCTACTATGTATACCGGAAAACGGCAATAAAACCTTAATTAAAGTTGTTGTGAGAATTTAAGTTTAATAATGTAAAGATATTTAAATCTAATTGATCGTTTGATCCTGTGATATGACATTTGAATGTCATATCACTATTGAGCAGGATAACTCTATTGGATTTTCTATTTACCATAAACCTTCACACACGGACACAGTCATAAATAACAGCTCAAACCACCCTTATACACAAAAAATGTCTGCATTTCACTTTTTTGTACACAGGCTTCTTAATACGCCACTCTCAAGAGAAAATTACAACAAAGAAGTTAATATCATTAAACAATTTCGCACTGAACAACGGCTACAATCCGTCCATTATCGATAAAATTATAAATAAAAAACAAATCCAGACAACAGTAAACTCTATTTATCCGAAACCTAATACAGAACACGAACAATTTAAAACAATACATTCATAGGAGAACCCAGTGAAAAACTTACAAAACATTTGTCAAAATGTTCTTTAAAAATAGCTTTCAGAACTAATAGGAAAATTTTTAAAAAACAATAAAACGAAATACCCAAAATATCAAAAATCGGGTGTCTACAGGTTGAAATGCGAATCTTGTACCTAAAATTCGTATTGGACAAACAGAAACGCATTAACGAACATAAAAGAGCGTATAAAAACACTAGTCTAGATTCTAATTATGCTACACAATTAAACACAGAAAAACACATTTTTAACTACAATTTTGATATTCACAGCCACAAAAAGTAGAAAATTAAATTTATTGGAAGCCATGGAGATTAACAAAATGAAACATTCAAATGTATTGCTTTAACTGTCAATTAGTTTTAAATACCTCTCCATTATTAAACTTAAATTCTCACAACAACATTAATTAAGGTTTCATTGTCATTTTCGGTATATATAGTAGCAGTATGTAAATATTATATTTGATAAAGACACGGTGTTGTCAAAACAATTGTCATGTGAATATATGTAATTTCCTGAAAATCTGAACTTTTAATTCTTATTTATTTTAATAAAACTCGAGTCCTGTAGATATCTGTCTAACGGAAACACGGCTAAACGATAATATTCCTGATCATGCTGTAAACATTCTAGATTTCAAATTTGTTCGACGTGATAGTACCGGACGTATTGGAGGAGGTGTTCGCTTGTATTGGGTTGTTCGGAAAGTCATTTCGTTTTTTTTTTGGGGAACATGAAAGACAGTTTTCGTGTAATGAATAAATATTTTATTAAATTATATATTGGCCATTCTGGTCCAACACCTTTTGCATCTTTCTGGCAGTAACATAATTCCCCTCTCATAAAAGTTTTGGTCTTTGCTGGCAAAAAACTGGTTCAGGTGGTTTTTGACATCTTCATTTGAGGTAAAGGTTTTGCCATCCAAAAAATTTTGCAGGGACCGGAACAAATGGTAGTCGGAAGGCGCCAGATCTGGAGAATATGGTGGATGTTGCAGTACGTCCCATTCAAGCTGTAAAAGTTTTTGGCGAGTGACCAAACTTGTGTGAGGTCTCGCATTATCCTGGTGGAACACTACACCCTTCGTGTTGATTAATTCGGGCCTCTTCTCTTTAAGTGAATCATTCAATTTATCCAGTTGATGACAATAGACTTCTGAATTAATCGTTGTATTGTCCGGCAAAAGCTCAAAAAAAACGATTCCTTTGACATCCCACCAAACGGAGAGCATCACCTTTTTTTGGTGAATGATGGCTTTTGACACGCTTTGAGCCGGTTCCTCTTTTCCGCTCCATGACCTCTTGCGTTTAACATTGTTGTATACAACCCATTTTTCGTCCCCAGTAATAATCCGCTTCAAAAATGGATCATTTTCTTGACGTTTGAGGAGCGAATCACACAAGTCAACGCGACGACACAAATTTCGCTCCGTAAGGACATGGGGCACCCACACATCGAGCTTCGAGGTTAAGCCCATGCCTTTCAAATGGCCGTAAACAGTCAAATTCGACAAATTTAATCTCTCACCGATCTCTCGTGTGGTTATTCGCCGATTTGCATCAACTAATGCCTTTATCGCATCTTTGTCAGCTTCGACCGGCCTTCCAGACCGTGGTGCATCTTCGACATCAAAATTGCCGGATCGAAATTTTGCAAACCAGTTCTGGCACTGGCGTACTGTTAACACGCCTTCTCCATATACATCCGTCAATTTTTTTCTCGCTTGGACAGCATTTTTACCCTTTCTGAAGTAAAAAAGTAAAATATGACGAAAACGCTGCTTATTGCTCTCCATATTTAAAAGGGCACCAACCAAAAACTACTGCGTAGAATTAATAGAACTTTTTCACACACAAGCCTTGCAATATCAGCTCTCAATACGTATAATGGTTATGCGGCTTAAGTGTGAAGTTGGTTTCGAAAAAACGTAATTAAGTCCTCTGACGGGAAAAAACGAAATGACTTTCCGAACAGCCTTATATATTCACAATTCAGTAACTCTATTAGATCAACCAAATGCTTTCAATCCTCCGCTAGGTATCGAGCATCTTTGGGTTCATTTTAAAATTAGTAAGCTACTGTTACTAATTGGTACTATTTATAGAACGCATGCAGTGTAAATACTTTTGTGGGTTATTTTAATTATATATTGTCATACTTAATATAATAATAATATACTCACTCCTAACTTAATACGCGCTTAGAAGCATATGATTGTTCTCTATTCATTTCTGAACCCACCAGTCTAACTCTGAATTCTCAAACTTTGTTTCTATGTACTCTATACTAACCAACCTAAGATGACTACTTCTTCTGGAGTTTTGCATCACAATTTTTGTGATCAACTTGCAGTTTTTTGTGAAATCAAATTTGCAGCCATCCGTTAATCGCCATTGCTCCGACAATATCGATGCTTCCGGAATTTCAATTGTGACTCTTTTCAGCAGGATCTTGTCGGAAAATTATATCGAACAGAAAATAGATATCTTCAATTTCTTCATAACTTCACTGTTTGATAAACACGCCCTTTAGGTCGTTTCTAAGGACACCAAAATGGGAGATAGTTATTGTCGAAATATAAAACATTCGAATCTATCGCTGACTACATTGCTTATAAAGAAATAAGGAATGTTGTTACAAATGCAGCGGATAAAGAAAAATCGACATATTTGGAAGATATGGAAAACCTTAAATACGTTTAAAATTTGTAATCGACCGAAGTGGGAAATACCACCTAACTTAAAACATCCCAGTGATATTAATCATTATTTTACTTATGTTTTTAGCAATATGAACAATTTCCCCGAAACCACTTATTTCTACGGCTTCGATGATGTTTCGGCTCGATTTTTTGAAAACTACTTAGCGAACAGATATCAGAGAGTTACCCTTGACACGCAAGTTCTGAATTTCTGCCCCTTTCATGAGGTGTACCGCAAGGTTCCGCCCTTGGACCTACATTATTCTTAATTTATAATGGGTGTTTTTTTTCTATGTATAGAACTTTAAGTTGGCATTACTGCTCAAGATGGCGGCCGATTTAACAGCTGTCAAGTGATTTATTCTCAGTTTGGTTCGGCAATTCATCATGAATAGACCCACGCCTGAACAACGCTTGCAAATAGTGTAATTTTATTTCGAAAATAATGGTTCTGTGCGAAATACGTATCGCGCGCTACGTCCACTTTATCGTCGACAAAATCGTCCATCAGAGCAGTTAATTCGATTAACCATGGAACGTTTTCGCACCACGTTTACTCGCATCCCCAGAGACACCGTATGGTGCCTACAAAAGAAGCTATTGCTGCTGTAGAGCGTAGCATTGAGGAAGACCCGAATGAGTCCATCCGCCATCGAGCACAGAAATTGGATCTGTGTCCATCCACTTTATGGCAGATTTTGCGGAAGGATCTTGGTTTACGTGCTTACAAAATCCAACTCGTGCAAGAATTGAAGCCAAACGATCATCAAGTAAGGCGTCGAATGGGCTCAAAGCGAGATTGCCGTTGTTCCCGATTTTCATAAGCGAATTTTTTTTAGCGATGAGGCGCACTTGTTGAATGGCTACGTCAACAAACAAAACTGCCGCATTTGGAGCGAAGCTAATCCTCAAGTGTATGTCGAAACACCGTTACATCCAGAAAAACTGACTGTACTTCTTCAAAAACGATGAGGGCCAGAACGTGACAGTCAATGGTGATCGGTATAGAGCTATGATTACTAAGTCATCCCTGAATTGAATAACCATGATGTCCAGGAGATGTGGTTTCAACAAGACTGCGCAACATGTCACACAGCTCGTGCCACAATCGATTTATTGGTTTGGTGACCGCCTAATTTCACGTTTTGGACACGTGATCTTGTGATTTAACACCGCTAGACTACTTTCTGTGGGGCTATGTATGCGCATAAGCCACAAACGCTTGACCATTTGGAAGACAACATTCGCCGTGTTATTGCCGATATACGGCCACAAATGTTGGAAAAAGTAATTGAAAATTGGACGTCCAGATTGGGCTACATCCGCACCAGCCCTGGCGGTCATATGTCAGAAATCATATTTAAAATGTAATGAAACAACATTATCTTTCGGATAAATAAAATTCATGTCAATCGAATAATCCCTCGTGGTTTTATTACAACTTAAAGTTCTATACATCGAAAAAAAAATAGCCCTTATTTCTGATATTTATACATCCGTCGAATATTTGAATTTGCATTCATTTGCTGATGACACCCAGCTATTTTACCCCTTCGGTCCTAAAGTAGTTGATATTGCTTCAATTCATATCAACTTGGATTTGCATAACTTATTTCTATATTCTTCTAGGCACAATCTTCAAATTAATGCTAAAAAATGCAGTGTAATGTTCTTTGCGCCCTTTATACAGGCATGGAACTGTCCTTAATTTCCGTTCACGGAAACTTTTAGCTTAATCTTATTATTAATCTGATTATTCTTTTTATTTTTATTTTTAATAACTGTCTATTGTTCCATATTACTATTACCTTAATTTATCAACGTAATTATAACTTCCTATTTAGTTTTCAATTCAAACATTTAAGAGGTTAAGTATAGTATCTTTTGCTAGACTTCGCCTCTTCTCTACTGTATATTTGTATATACAACAATGAAGGCAATTTATTATTATTATTATTATTATTATTATTATTATTATCAAAGGACAGAACATTAGGGACGGACTCTCAAAGTTTTTGGTAATAATTTCTTTTGTTTATTTAGGCGGGTAAAAGCCTATTAAATTGCACTAAGAAAAAATAATGACATTATATATATACAATAAATTCGTAGCTACGAACATCATTTTTATTCTAGTTGTCTAAATCTAATTCTGTTTCACTATCAGAGCCGTCATTGAGATTGACTTTAATAGGATTTAAGTTGTTTTTTGTAATGTGCTGACAGATCCGTCTTCTTATGGAGATACGTTTGACTTTGAATCATGTTTCATCAAGGCGAATTATGGATCTTTTGCTTTTAATTTCTTCTTAACAATAGGTAATAACATCGTTGGGGACGGTCCAGAGTGGAATGCAAGTTTGATGAATCTGAAGATTTTAGAACAATTAGTCTAATGACAGAACTGCTCATCAATAAAGAAGTCGTCCAAAGGGTTGAGAAATTCGCTTATTTAGATAGCACTCTGTCTAAGGCATGGGATCATTCTGTGGAGACCAAATGTCGCATATAAAAAGCAGCTCGAAGCGCTTTCACTACAATTAAATACCTACTCACCAACAGAGACCTCACTTTGGAGCTAATATAAAATGTAAACTGCCACATCTATCCGGTGCTTCATATATGGACAATATCGTAGGCTATGAAGAAACGAATTAATGCCTTTGAGATGTGGACTCACGGGAGAATCCTGAAGAGACCTTGGACTGGGCACGCAACAAATAATGAAGCCCTGAACAGATGAGATGAAACTTGAATCCTTTGGACACAGAAATTAAAATAAATATCGCTTATTACAAAACATCAAGCAGGACAGAGTAGACGGATGGTCGCCAATGTCCACAACGAATAAGGCATAAGAAGAAGAAAAAACTTCCGTTTCTTCTCCCGTAGTAACCAGATCATGTACATGAAACAAAGGTATGAGCTTTAAAGTTCTAAGAAGCGGACAACTACGCCCCTGGACTCGCCTCCCGCTGGATTTTTCTGCGAGTTGCGTCGCGGTGATTGATGGCCCTTTCCCTTAAAAGAGCCGTCGAGTTGTATTCAATATTTTATGCTACGTTTATACGCACGCTTCAGTTGCCGCCTATGTGGACCGAATTTGAAATTAATACGTATTGTTGGGGGGCGGCGTACCGCGAGCTTTGGGTGGGGGGTAGGGGTCGATCCTGCCCCCGCATAATTAGGGGCCTATTGTGGTCGGCGTCGCGAGGTGTTTTTTTAAACACGCTTCCCTTTCCTCCCGTCTCCTATCTCGAAACGATGATAATTTATCCGCAATTAGTTGAAATTCCTGTTAGTTTCGTTTTTTTCGGTATTTTTAAATTAGGGTCCTTCTCGCTTCCTCCCTATTCGAGATTTTCTCCATATTATTTGAAATTCTTGGGAACTCCTAAGTAATTAGTTGGAATCCCTCCAAAATTCGGCGTTTTTTCAACAACGTACCATTCTTTAGTTTTTTTTTTCAAACTCGACCCACCAGCTGGTAATAAGCCCATCTCAAAATGAAAACTATTCGCCGTAATTCCTTTTATATTTATAATTCCGGGGAATTGCCCTAGAATGATGTGTAAATCCTCTGAAATTTTTTGAAATTCCTCCGCAATCGGTTTAGGAATTCGTACGATTTTTTTCCTTCCTCTCTTTTCATTTTTTTTTTCAAAATTCGAATTTCTTGATGATAATACACCCACGGGGCCACACCGTACACTTATAATTCCTCGAAATTCCCCCGGAATGCTTCTCTTAATTCCTTTAGTAAGTTCTCTGAAATTATTGAAAATTCCTCTGCAATTAGTTACAATTCTTGGGAACTCCTCCGTAATTAGTTGGAATCCTTCAAAATTCGGTGTTTTTTCAACGACGTACCATTCTTTAGTTTTTTTTTTCAAACTCGACCCACCAGCTGGTAATAAGCCCATCTCAAAATGAAAACTATTCGCCGTAATTCCTTTTATATTTATAATTCCGGGGAATTGCCCTAGAATGATGTGTAAATCCTCTGAAATTTTTTGAAATTCCTCCGCAATCGGTTTAGGAATTCGTACGATTTTTTTCCTTCCTCTCTTTTCATTTTTTTTTCAAAATTCGAATTTCTCGATGATAATACACCCACGGGGCCACACCGTACACTTATAATTCCTCGAAATTCCCCCGGAATGCTTCTCTTAATTCCTTTAGTAAGTTCTCTGAAATTATTGAAAATTCCTCTGCAATTAGTTACAATTCTTGGGAACTCCTCCGTAATTAGTTGGAATCCTTCAAAATTCGGTGTTTTTTCAACGACGTACCATTCTTTAGTTTTTTTTTTCAAACTCGAACCACCAGCTGGTAATAAGCCCATCTCAAAATGAAAACTATTCGCCGTAATTCCTTTTATATTTATAATTCCGGGGAATTGCCCTAGAATGATGCCCGTAATTCCTTGTAAATCCTCTGAAATTTTTTGAAATTCCTCCGCAATCGGTTTAGGAATTCGTACGATCTTTTTCCTTCCTCTCTTTTCATTTTTTTTTTCAAAATTCGAATTTCTTGATGATAATACACCCACGGGGCCACACCGCACACTTATAATTCCACGAAATTCCCCCGGAATGCTTCTCTTAATTCCTTTAGTAAGTTCTCTGAAATTATTGAAAATTCCTCTGCAATTAGTTACAATTCTTGGGAATTCGTCCGTAATTAGTTAGAATTCCTCCAAAATCGGTGTTTTTTCAACGAAGTCCTTTTCTTTCTTCTCCCCTTTTATTACCAGCAGATAATAAGCCCATCCCAAAATGAAAACTTTACGCCGTAATTCCTTTTCTATTTATTCGCAGACATTTTCGGAAACTCTGCAATAACTTGGGAATTCTGTACACACTTACAATTCCTCGAAATTTCAAAGGAACGCTTCTCTTAATTGCTTTATAAATTCTCTCGCTAAGTGATTAGTTGGAATTCCTCCAAAATTCGGTGTTTTTTCGACACATTCCTTTTCGTTCCTCCCTTTTTTCCAAATTCGCATCACAAGCTGATAACATACCCACACCATAGCGAAGAACGTACGCCGTAATTCCTTTCATATTCATAATTCCCCCGTCGAATACTGTCCGTAATTCCTTGCAACTTCTCTGACGCTTTTGGGAATTATTTTGATAATTCGGGTATTTAATTATAGGCCAATATTGCGTGCGTCCTTTTATATTACGTTTTCCTCATTTTTTCCTAAACCCCGCATTCAATTGTTTTTCTGTTGTCACCATTGTAATCATAACAAAGTGACCAATTTTTTTTTCGTATTGATTAATATTACTTTATTCTTACCTTTTATAAGTTTATAATGATGTCGCCTACTGTCAAAGGCTGTTCATCCGCTAAGTCTTTTATAAATAAGTTCAAATAGGTGTTATTGTAAATGAGAAGTATATAAATAACCAATTTAGTTTCTTTTTCTTTTTTTCAATTATGAATGATCGTTAAATTATAATTCTTATAATGTTTTATTAATGCAGTGCTACATTCTGAATCGAATTGCGTATTTTTGTCGACGTCCGAGGAAGCGGCAACGCCGCGCGAACGGCAACGCCGCCTCTTTTACGATGTTTGGACGCCTGGCGAGCAAATACACGTTATTTGGAGAAAAACGACCGAATTACTATTTGCTCACGCGGGGGCCATATAATTCGGGCAAATATTTTAAATATTCTCGACAACAATGCAAGCCCGTGCACATTGTTTCGCGGAACGAGCAAACACCGGCTCGACATTGACGTGTTTGTTTTTACGTGTGTGCTCGCGGCTTATCGCATACCCGTCGGTCCTTCGAGACGTCTTCCAGGAAAAAAATGACGAGCCGGCAACAGCGCGTTGCCCGATTCGGAGATTGCAGTTGATCGATACGTTGCCGGTCATTTTGTAAAAATTAAACATCATAAATACTCTTAAAGTACTTCTGGAAAATATTTTTAATTATTTCATTTAATAACTAAATTATCTAGAATGAATAGATTCAACTTTATTTCAACATTATCATATAAACGTAGTTTTTTTTAACTAAACAAAAATCGTTGTCATAGCTGTTTATCTTCCGTATCTTTAAAATTCAAAAACTAAAAATCCAATACTCTTTGTTTACTCTTAAATACTCTTTTAAAGTACTTACCTTCTGGAAAATATTTTTACTTACTTCAATTACTCACTAAACTGTGTAGAATGAATAAATTCATTTTTATTTTGCGAAAGAAAACATTTGGTTAATATTATCATATAAGCGTAGTTGTTTTTTTAATTAAACAACATTTTTTATAAATCTAATATAATAAATATGTTTTGGACACTTAAAATTATTTTTATCCTAAAATTTCGTATTTTTAGAATCTAAAAATTAAAAATCCAGTGTACTTTTTAAGGAGTCTTAAAGTGCAACCTTAAAGCGTTGAAATCGCCTTGATGCCGATATTAGGGAGTCGAAATAAAATGACGTTGACATTGACTACAGTCGGATACCAAACAACTAACTTCACACGAACTTCAATAATCTAATGATAATCATAATTCTCAAACCTCACTTGTAAAATCTGTTTATGGGTTATTTAAATCTGTGGTTAAAAAAAACGACTATGAGCGCCGACGACACTTTTAAACTTATCGTTCGCTTTATTGGAGCAATAACGGAATTCAATGAAACCGGTAATTACGGTCGTAATGGTTTTACGACGCGGTAAATACTGGTTACGTTTAACAGGGACGATTTTTTTTGGAATCGATGAGCACGCCAAGTTTCAAATGGAATATTTTTGGGGTTTGCCGTCGTTAAAACGCGTATTGTTTCATTTGGAACGTATTTGTTTCTTCTTTCACTGGTTCCATGGGAGTTATTTTTTCTGCTAATCCTCTTAGTCGGCATATTTCGTCAATATTTATTTTTGAAAGACTGGGGATATCCAGTACTTTCATTACGTTCATTTCCGTTAACTGCATTTTTGATGAAAATATTGGTTTTCCGAACTGGATGTTCTCATCGTTGTAGAATTTTTCTTCATTAATTTCTATTTGACAGTACTGATACTCAGATTTGCATATATCGATCCGTGTTAGACTTGCTTAGCAGTTTTTCGGGCTCCTGTGGCAGAACAAGAACTAAATTTTGAGTAATTTGTTCCACAATTGCCTCTGACAGGTTCATTTACTGTTGCAAACATAAAAGCGTCTTCTAGGTTATCTAGAATCCAAGTTTAATTGCCACCAAAACCAAACCAAAATAGATCATGTAATAGCAAACGCGAGACACGTTAGGAGCATCATAGATGTGAAGAGCCAAAGAGGGGCGGATGCAGGAACAGATCACTTTCTGGTGCGGGTAAAGGTTCGATCAAGGATTAAAAAAACCATAACAAGTCAAGAAACATCAGCACTAAAATGGTGGAACACAGATAAACTAAACCAGGATGAAACATGCAGACACGAATACCAAAAAGAGCTGGAAACACAACTACAGAAAAATGTCACCCAAGAGGCGTCGGATGTAGAGGAGCACTGGAAACAGATCAGAACATCAGTAATCAACGCTGCACAAAGAGCCTTAGGCGAGAACACAAAGAATAGAAGAAGAAAAGACTGGTATGATGAAGAAAGCCAGAAGGCCTTAGATACCAAAAACAAGGCCAGAATTCAAATGTTGCAGTGTCCAAGTGACGGAAACGTCCAAAGATTCAACGACCTCAGAGCGGAGGCAAAAAGAAAGATAAGAAGGAAAAAAAGAGAAGCTTACAACAAAACAATAGAGAATGTAGAAAAGGAAGCTGGGCTAACAAACAGCCGGAACTTTTTCAATCAAGTGAAAAGTATAAGGAAAGGTTACACACCAAAGACCAACATTTTAAGAAATGAAAACAACGAGCTCATAACGGATATAAAAGAAGTAATGCGAGCATGGAAACAATTCTTTGAAAACCTGTTAAACATAGATACAGTAACTGGGAACACGAAGAAGGTATACCAAAGTGCGGAGGAGCATGTGCCAGAACCCACGCTAGAGGAGATTAAAAGGGCAATAAACCAATTAAAGAATAACAAGGCCCCGGGTGAGGACTCCATTACGGCGGAATGCATAAAATATGGAGGGGAACATCTAGATACTGCCATACTAGAGCTGTTGAAAAACATATGGAAAACAGAAGCCCTACCAAAGGAGTGGAAGGAGGGTACCATCGTCCCCATTCATAAGAAAGGAGACCGGATGGTCTGTAAAAACTATAGAGGAATAACCCTGCTAAATATAACATACAAGGTTCTGTCAAATGTACTAAGAGGACGCATATCCCCATACGCAGAAGACAACTTAGGGGACTACCAATGCGGGTTTCGACCCAAGAGATCAATAACAGATCAAATATTCACCATAAGACAGCTCCTAGAGAAAAGCTGGGAGTTTAACAGAGAGGTTCACCAACTGTTCGTAGATTTCCGCCAGGCATATGATAGCATCACCAGGGAAAGTGTCTGGCAAGCGTTGGAAGGCATAGGGGTACCAAAAAAGATCATAAGGCTAACCAAGATATGCATAGAAAACTCTAAAGCCAAAGTTAGGGTAGGAAAGAACAACACCGAGGTTTTCTCCATTAACAATGGCCTAAAACAGGGCGATGGACTTTCACCATTGCTTTTCAACATAGTGCTGGACATGGCCATCAAAGAAGCGAATATTGGCTTGGAAATATTTACAAATAAGGGCCCAGAAATGATTTTGGCATATGCCGATGACATTGATACGGTAGGAAGCAGTACGATTAAAACAAAAGAAATGTTCATGAACATAGAGAAGGAGACCAAGAAGGTAGGACTCATGATCAACGAGGACAAGACCAAATATATGTGGGCCGGACGGAGAGCAGGAAGGGGCAGAATAGGACAGAACATAACCATGGACACCCACAATTTTGAATGCGTAAACCAATTTCAGTACCTAGGAGCAGTTATAACTTCGGATAACGATATCACCAGCGAAATAAAAGCAAGAATACAAAAGGGCAATAAATGTTTTTTCGCCTTGCAGAACCTGTTTAAGTCCCGACTGATATCTAGGAACTCAAAACTACGGATGTATTCGGCAGTAATCAAGCCAATCGTAATGTATGGCTCGGAAACATGGACAATGACAAAGCAGAACGAACTAGTGTTAAGACGCTTTGAACGAAGGATGTTGCGGAAAATCTTCGGACCAACAATAGATGAGAGAACGGGTCAATATCGAATAAGAACGAATGCGGAGCTTAACGACATGTACAAAAGACCGAGTTTAGTAAACGAAATAAAAGCACAAAGGCTCAGGTGGGCTGGACACGTGCAGAGATCGCCGAATGAACGTCTTGTAAAGAGGATATGGGAAGAAAACCCAGCAGGAAAGAGACCCTTAGGAAGACCAAGGCTCAGATGGAGGGACAATATCGAAGAGGATGTAAAAATCTTGGGAGTACGGAACTGGAAGGAGGTTGTGTTGGACAGGGACAGATGGAGACGAGTCGTAGATGCAGCTAAGACCCACGAAGGGTTGTGACGCTACGGGAAAAAAAAAGTTTAATTGCGTAATGTTCCCGTGGTGGAATGTTTTTAAACCAGTTTGTAGTTTACGTCGGTTTTCATTTAATTTCACAGTAGTTTTATTATAGTCACTAATTATGCCCTTCGATAAAGATACTTGTAGTTCTAATTCTCTGGCTAAATTATTTGCTAAATTTGCGTCGTAAGGTTTTATGTTATCTACCTTAGATTTAAAAAGATTCCAATGAAATCTCGGTTCCGCACTACTCGTACTACTTGAGCTGCCTGGATCATTGTTTTGACTCTTGTTTGTCTTTTGTTCGCCAATTTTAAAATCTGATTGAATCCTTTTTCGAAATTTTCGATTTCAGAATCGCTCATTTATTGATTTGATTCGATTTTTTCATTTTTTTCTTAACCTAATCGCGTGCAATGCGAGCCCCAAATATAACTAGATATAGAAAATTTATTTATTAAAGAACAAAAGTCTACCTAATTCGCAGTTCAGATCAGTATAATACAGTTACAACCTTGGCCTAAGTATTAACTCTTATAAAAAAGAAGAGGAGAAGAGAAAAAGACAGAAATTTATAATTATAGTTAATGGTTTAACGCCGTTTTTCGGTCATTTTCTTTTGATTTTTTTTAGTTTGCTAATACGCGTCTCGTACTTTGGCTTGTATTTTCACCATTTCTTCGAGAGGGGTATCTAGCAGCTTAACTGAACATAGGGCTTGTTGAATGGTTGGTGGTGGTCTCAGATCAACTTCTTCATCTTCTTCCTCTTGGTGCTCTTCCTCATCCTTTCTTGCTTGTTGTAATATGGCTTCCTCTGCCAAGTCTGCTGTTGTAGGCAAATCCGGATCTATCATCTCACTTGTAAACATAATTGTTGTTTGAAACTGTTATTTTATTTCTTTCATTCTATCTCGGTAATAAGTCATGCATGGCGATAGGAGTGTTGAATTGTTTCTGCTGTCACTTCTTTTCAAGCTTTACTAGTAAAGTTGACTGCATCTAGCACATTAATGGAAAGTTTGTCTTCGGACTCGATTATTTCCATTAAAATGTTTTTCCCGTAACGACTCTTAAGACTTTTTATTACGCTCTGGTCCATCGGAAATGTCAATTCAATATTCCGTAGATTTGGAATATGGGGATGTGCAGGGCAGTTATCTAACAGAAGTAATATTTTCCTCCCCTTTAATTCTACATCCCATTTCCGTATCTCCTCTTCAAAAATTTGCGGTGTCATCCATGCAGACTTGTTTGCATTGTAAGTGACAGGCAAATGCTTGATGTTCTTAAAACATCGTGGGTTAGTTGATTTTCCAATCACGACTAGCTTTCTTTTTTCTCTCCCACTCATATTGGCATCTACTAACACTGTTATACGTTCTTTACAAAGTTTTCCATCCCCACACGTTTCGCTTCGAAATTTAAGAGTTTTATCTGGCGTCATTTTGTAAAAAATACCAGTTTCGTCAGTATTAAAAATGTCGTCAGCAGGGTACTTTTCTGCTAGTTTTGGCCACGTCTTCTCCAGCCAATCGTTAGTGGCGTTTCTGTCGACATAACGGGTTTCGCCACTTATCTGTCCAAAATTTATATCATGTCTCTGTTTGAACTTGCCCAACCATCTTTCCGAAGCCTTGAAATCGATAATGCCAAGCTGTTCAGCAAACTTTTCTGCTTTTAGTTTTACGATAGGTCCATTTTTAAGACGTTGCCCGATCCAAATCTTCAAATTTTGGCTTTTTTAGTTTTTACTAAAACTTTTCACTTTCACTTTTCTTTTCTCCCCTTTTCTCTTCTCTTCCGAATTAAAGCAACGTTCGGCCCACATTCCTTACTTTGTTACCTGATGTGCCCTTTTTTCTTTCGGTATAGAGAGTAAGAAAATCGTTATACAGAGTGGATTAATACACATCTTCATAAGGAGATCTAATAGTACAACAAATTTTGTTCGTAATACAGAGTTTCCACTGTATAATATACATTTGAAAAATATGAAAATTGGTAGCGTTTTACTTTATACGTCACTTGAAAAAAAAGCTTGGCTATTAACCCTCCATTTTGTTTTTGCCAATTAAAATGGTATCACAATAAATTGAACGCAGGGGTTGACGTGGGGACCCAGGGCCATGTATTTTTCATTATATGTTTTTTAATTACTTGGGATTACAAAAATTCCTCTCGTTTCTATATTGCCCATAAAATTTTCTCAGAAAACAAAGCGGAAGCAGATTCCAGGTTCGATTCTCGGGAGAGAAAAGACCGATCCAACTTTACGAACATATCGCATAGCGGAAAGTTAACTTTTTATTATATTGTTATTATTTCATCGATTATTGCTATTATCTACGATGCGGAAGGAATTACTTGGCGGCTTTAAATTACGCGGCACTCCGCGCCGGTAATCTTCGGGGCCCTATCAAGTTTTATACCGTAACGCCCGCGGCAAAATTTTAATGATCCCCGTAATCCGAAGTGTTACGCGCGTAAGCTCAATCTTAGAGAAATTAATGCCGCCGAGTCGACTCTCGACGCGATTTGTCACTGCCGGGAAAATTTACGGGAACCGGCAACACCGCGAGCCCGTCGTGAAAAGCGTTTCATCGAAAAGCAAAACTATCCAACTTTAATCCGTTTCCCACCAAGCTCTAAACAATTTGAAGTATTGTAATTGCGATCGTAAAAACCCGTAAATTGTAAAATACGAAGAAAAAGAAATACAATAAACAAAGCTAGCGTTAGTTTAGGAACAATGCATACAGCCAATACGATCATCTAGATTTTACAGGACAGAACATTAGAGCGATTATTTGTGATCTTTTATGCTCTTTTGGTTATATAGACGTACAAGTTGACTTTCTTACGAGTAATATGAAGTCACACAGACGTTGGAGACTGGGGTGCATACAAAAGATTACGAAACAACATCGTTAATAAAATAATGTATGAAAAAGACAAGTGCTTAAGAACAAAAGTTTATCCAGGCCAGGGGAAATTGTTTTTGAACAGGGATTGGTGAAAACTGATAAGGATATAGCCAGTGAATTTTTATCCGCCAATAACTACACCATCCGTCAATTTGATGTGTTTAGATCTAAACCAGGATACGAAGAATCACAGCGTCAAAAATTTGCGATGTCATCCATGCAGACTTGTTTGCCTTGTAAGTGGCCGGCAAATGCTTGTTGTTCTTAAAACGTCTTGGGTTAGTTGATTTTCCAATCACCACTAGCTATCTTTTTTCTCTCCCACTCATATTGGCAGTACTAACACTGTTATACGTTCTTTAGGAAGTTTTCCACCCACACATTTGCATTAAAAATGTCGTCAGCAGGGTACTTTTCTGCTAGTTTTGGCCACGTCTTCTCCAGCCAATCGTTAGTGAAGTCCGGAAATGCCCGGAATTTAGTTTATAGTTAAAATAAGAAAGTGCTTTGGTTAGTCATTTTTATTTCTTGTTTATAGATTAATGTTTGTAGTCTTAGATTATGCGTCATTTGTTTTTGACAATCTCCTCTACAAACATTGTATTTCTCGAGTTTGAAAAAAAAAAGATTATTATTAATTATTATTGTAAATGCCCGGAATTTAGTTTATAGTTGAAATAAGAAAGTGCTTTGGTTAGTCATTTTTATTTCTTGTTTATAGATTAATGTTTGTAGTCTTGGATTATGCGTCATTTGTTTTTGACAATCTCCTCTACAAACATTGTATTTCTCGAGTTTGAAAAAAAAAAGATTATTATTCATTATTATTGTAAATGCCCGGAATTTAGTTTATAGTTAAAATAAGAAAGTGCTTGGGTTAGTCATTTTTATTTCTTGTTTATAGATTAATGTTTGTAGTCTCGGATTATGCGTCATTTGTTTTTGACAATCTCCTCTACAAACATTGTATTTGTCGAGTTTGAAAAAAAAAGATTATTATTAATTATTATTGTAAATGCCCGGAATTTAGTTTATAGTTAAAATAAGAAAGTGCTTTGGTTAGTCATTTTTATTTCTTGATTATAGATTAATGTTTGTAGTCGCGGATTATGCGTTTTTTTTTGACAATATTCTCTACAAACATTGTATTTGGCCATTTAGAAAATAAAGATTAATAATATTATAATTGCTCGGAATTTAATTTATAGTTGAAATAAGTAAGTGCTTTGATTAGTCCTGTTCATTTCTTGTTTGTAGAGTTAGAGAGTTATAGGGAGTTTTCAATGTATTGCGCTAAATGATGAGATTATCTCTCCTTCTTCGTGCGGGTGTAAAACTTTAGGATTATGGTTTGACTCGGTGTTACAAAAATCCTTATTTAATAATAATAATAATAATTTATTAAAATAAATTATTGTGCTGTCCGCCGATTAAATTCTATTTTATTGATTAAACGATTAAAAGACCATTTAAAAAGCTTGAGATATCTATGACGGACAGGTGTGATTATACCTTAATCCGCAAAAAACGCCTTTTATAAGATTCCATCATAGTCAAAGGCCGTCAAGAGATTTTTCGCTTCACATGAATACCGAAGGTTTTCGATTTGCAATGGTGTAAAGTTTCTCGGAATTTTCATGGCGTTACGGAACTTTTGGGTTGCTACTAACATGGAAGTATGCTGGTTTGGTATGGCGGGTCATCGGATTACAGTTAGTTTTGGTTAAATTTAAAATTCCAACTCTCCAAAACAAAAGAACTCAGACCTGTTAATGCTCCACAAAATTTTGAACGATCAAGTCGACTCACGTCACCTCTTATCAAAGATTAACCTACGGATACCAAGGCAGAACGCAAGAGGGCGCTATTTGATGTCGACCACTATCGAACCAATATAGGACAGAACTCTTTCCGATGACTAGATTACAAAATACATGTAATTCTCATAACTGCTTTCTTGATGTCGATATTTTTGTTATATATTAAGTGCAGGGTGACAAAAATATTTTCTAGAACATAATACGACATAGAACACCCTAATCAAAATTTAAACTTGGGTCCTAAAATTTAGATTTATTTGCAAACCTATCGTTTTTTTATTAACAATATCCTCTACAAACACTGTATTTGTCCATTTAGAAAATAGAAATTAATATTATTATAAATGCTCTGAATTTAATTTATAGTTAAATTAAGAATGTGCTGCGATTAGTCTTTTTTATTTCTTGTTTATAGATTAATGTTTGTAGCCTTGGGTTATGCGTCATTTTTGTTGACAATCTCCTCTACTAACATTGTATTTGTCGATTTAGAAAAATATTATTATGAATGCTAGGAATTTAATTTATAGTTAAATTAAGAAAGTGCTTTAATTAGTCTTTTTTATTTCTTGTTTATAGATTAATGTTTGTAGGCTTGGATTATACGTCATTTTTTTTTGACAATTTCCTCTATAAACATTGTATTTGTCGATTTAAAAAAAAAGATTATTATTATTATTATAAATGCTCGGAATTTAATTTATAGTTGAAATAAGAAAGTGCTTTGGTTAGTCATTTTTATTTCTTGTTTATAGATTAATGTTTGCAGCCTTGGATTGTCCGTCATTTTTTTTTGACAATCTCCTCTACAAACATTGTATTTGTTGATTAAAAAAAAAAGATTATTATTATTATTAGAAATGCTCGGAATTTAATTTATAGTTGAAATAAGAAAGTGCTTTGGTTAGTCATTTTTATTTCTTGTTTATAGATTAATGTTTGTAGTCTTGGATTATCCGTCATTTTTTTTTGACAATCTCCTCTTCAAACATTGTATTTGTCCATTTAGAAAATAAAAATTAATAATATTATAAATACCCGGAATTTAATTTATAAATTAAAGAAGAAAGTGCTTTGATTAGTCTCTTTTATTTCTTGTTTATGGATTAATGTTTGCAGTCTTGGATTATGCGTCATCTTTTTTGACAATCTCCTCTACAAACATTGTATTTGTCCATTTATGAAATTAAGATCATTATTATTATAAATGCTGGGAATTTTTAATTTATATTTAAAATAAGAAAGTTCTTTGATTAGTCTCTTTTATTTCTTGTTTATAGATTAATGTTTGTAGTCTTGGATTATGCGTCTTTTTTTACAATCTTCTCTGCAAACATTGCATTTATCCATTTGGAAAATAAAGATTAATATAATTATAAATGCTCGGAATTTAATTCATATTTAAAATAAGAAAGTCCAGTAGCCAGTGGTGTATATTAAATTTCATAAATTTGTTATCGACAATCGGGCGTGTTGGGGGGGGGGGATTAACGTTCCTTTATTTGATCGATCGGTGATCGGTAAAAATTTTCTTTACATCTCATGCGCCCCTTATCTTCTAATTCGCCACATAGAAAACAGACGCGCTGTTTTTTTTTAACTCGCCGCGCCGATACGCTATAATTTGCGATCGGTGATAGCGTTCGTCTTGATTGATCGGGTGCGGCGGCGGGGTCCCCTTGAAACTCGCGATATCTCATCGATAGTAATATTTTCTTTTTATAAAACCTCTGGATTTCGGCTGCGTCGGTTGTTGTTGAGATTTGGGATCCATTCTGTTAATATTCCTAACAGCGGGCTTCAAATTTTCCTCTGTATTTATACCAGGCGATGCGCGTCGGCCCGCACGTTATCGGACGTCGGCGGCCATTTTGCCCGCCTTTTTAACGGTTTTGGCTCCTAAACTTGCCATTACGCAGCATAAGTGATTGGAGTATTTAGTTGCAATTCGACAAGAATTTGAAGACTTAACCTATCGAACCTGGACGAGATCGCATATCACGAAATATTTTTTTAAAAAAAGAACGGTGGTTTGGAGAACAACTCCGAAATGTAGTTTAGTTAAAAATGTACAGGCTGTCCCGGGTATAGCGGGAAAACCGAAAATTGCCGCAAAATTCTACAAATATTTTTGAAAAAAATTGAAATTTAATACCCTCACTAATTGCACTTTATTTCCTCGAAGTTCTGCGTTTTTTTCTGGATCATTCCAGAGTCCATCTTCCAAAATTTTCTCTCGGCATGTACCGTGAGTTCAATTTACAGGCCGAACAGGAAACTTGGAAATTGAAAGCCGGTGTTGAAGTAGTTCAAGGCTTAGATTATACAAAACACTATCAGTTTTCTGACATATAAGCCTATATAACTTTTTTTAATGGAACACCCTGTATATTATATACGTGTTTAATAGAATATCGTATTCCGATTACGATAATGTAACACACTTTATGTTTTAGTCCACATTATTGTTAAACTGGTTGCGAAAAGAGGAGAATATTAAACACAGGTAGGTATAAAATTATTTTCTGTTACGGACCACAATTTTACCTGAGTTTAAATTCCGAAACTTTAGGTTATAATCTTGTTGCATTGTATGTTAATGACCACGCTTGGATAATCCCATTAAAAAAGCAATTGGTCACTTTCTGATTATTTGCAACTCCTAGACCACCAAATAGAACAATATATCGAATATTTACCTCTAAATATATTATTATATTATATTATATGGCACCAAGACAGTACCCCTCCTCACAATGTTGTGCAAGTTAAAAATATTCTTAACGTGGAATATCCCAGAGGTTGGATAGGGAACGGCGGAACTATGGATTGGCCAGCCAACAGATCCGACTTAACTGTAATGGATTTTTTCTTTCGGGGACACATAAAACATGACGTGCACAGAACCCCTTGTATTAACGTGTTCAGGAAAATGTTGCTCACACACAGCAGTAGTTAGAATAGTTAAAGAATGTTTTGGTTTTTGTTCTACATTCTAAATTCTATTTTTGCCGATTTGTCAAAAACGAAAATTGATAGTGTTTTGTTTTAGACGTCACTTGGAAAAAAAAATCGGCCGCTAACCCTACATTTCGTTTTTTCTGTTTACCTTGGTATCTCAAAAAACGAAAAGGCCAATTAAAATGTTATCAAGATAAATTCAACGCACCGCACAAAACCGGAGCTTATTTCCGAACGCCCTGTATAGATAACGACAGATTTTAATTGTTTTCGAAACGGTTTATAATAGCTATAGGATTAAGCACACCGCGATGTACAAGTCTTAAGTCTGTATCCCTTAAATCCAGCATTTATCACGCACAAATTTTCGTTTTTTTTTATAAGTTAACCGAATAATAGTAAATTTCGCGTAGTAAAAAGGGCCAAGTGAAATTTGGTGGATTTTTTCGACCGACGGCGGTGAAGAATACGTCACCGGTTAATCCCGCCTTCCTTTCGAATTTTAGGAAGTCGTCCATCAAGGACGGGGACGTCCGCCGCCAGGTGGCGCGCCCACCGAATCGGGATACTTATTCCCGATCCCGGTATTACCGGGCTTAGGCCGGAGATTAACCGTGTTTACGATCTGCTTTGCGACAATTCCAAAGAAAATACATACGGAGATGCTGGGGGATTAAAGACTTTGGGCTCGCGCGAGCTCGAGACGCGAGGGGTGGGGCGTAGCCGTTTTTTTTTTCTACTGTTATTTTTAGTTTTATTTTCGTAATAAATATTATAATAACTAAATTACTATAATTAAAGATTCTTCGTTATTTGATCGTTTTCCTGTGTAAATGAAAGGGATTATAAGCAATAATTTTTTTTATTATTTTTCAGTTTAATCCCCCTTAACTTCAATACACTTTTTACATCTCTTTATTAACAACTCAATCCCTTTAAAAACATATTCTTTTGATTTGACTGCAAAATGAGCTAAAACAGCCTCTTTCAACCCAACTTCGTCGTTAGACCGCCGTCCACGTAAGTCTTTTTTCAAATATCCAAACAAATAACAGCCGCTGGGGGCCATATCTGGACTATAGGGAGTGTGATCTATCTGTTGAAACCCACAATCTAAAATGGCAGCTTGTGCAACACCAGCAGTATGGACAGGTGCATTATCGTGCAAAAGACGCACGCCTGTGGTCAGTTTTCCTCGAGGTTTTACACGTATGCAGCCTCGCAATTTATGTAATAATGTTGCGTAATATTTACCATTGACAGTGGTATTAGTTTCTTTAAAATCTATCAAAAGAATTCCTTCACAATCCCACAATATTCGTGGCCATCACCTTTTTTGTTGACTGGCAGACACTGACTTTTCTTGGAGGTGCTTCACCCTTACGACGCTACTCCATTGATTCTTTTTTCGATAGAGGGTCATAATAGAAAACCATAGTTTCATCTCCCGTCACAATAGTTTCTATCACAGGCTTCGGTTCCGACCCACAGAGTTCCAAAAAAGACCGCGCACACTCGACACGGCGTCGTTTTTGAATAGCCGAAAGGTTTTTAGAAACCCATCTTGCACCAACCTTATGCATACCTAAATGATCATGCAGGATTCGACGAACACTTGTAGCAGAAAGCTTAGTAATTTCTGAGATTTCCTTGACCTTTAAACGTCGATCACTCAATACCACCTCTCCCACAATCGCAGCAATATCTTCCGTTATGACCTCCACTGGTCGACCAGTTCTTGAATCATCTTCAAGGGACTCCTGCCCCATTCCAAAACGTTTTGTCCTTTCTTTTACTACAGAATGCGAAGGAGAACTTTGGCCGTACACACCATCCAGCCTTTCTTTGATAGTTTTAGGTGCTAACCCTTCTTTTGTCAAAAATTTTATGACTGCTCTATACTCAATTTGCATTATGCGCGACATTTCTTCGGACACGTCTTAAAATGCTGTCAATAAAAAACTATTTGACGCAAGACTTCAATTTTTTTTCGCAGCCTACTAAGATGTCAGGCCGGGAAATTTTGGCGCTAACCTCGTATACGGTAGGGAAGAGGCGCAAAAGCTACTCCTCTTAACCCTTTTAAATGTTTCAATTGAAAATTAATAGGAATTTATAAATACGTTGATAAATTAAATATAGTATAATTATATAAAAGTAAAGATAAAAACAATAACAATGAAAATCAAATCATTTAAAAAATAAATAAGAACTAAAAGTTCAGATTTTCATGAAATTAAATATAATTTCGTGGAAATTTGAACTTTTAGTTCTTATTTATTTTGTCTTGATTTGTTTTTTATTTATAATTTTATCGGTAATGGACGGATTGTAGCCGTTGTTCGGTGCAATTTGTTTAATGGTTTTAAGTTCTTTGTTGTAATTTTCTGTTGAGAGTGGCGTATTAAGAAATCTGTGTACAAAATAGTGAAATGCAGCCATTTTGTGTGTATAAGGGTGATTTGAGCTGTTATGTATGACTGCGTCCGTGTGTGAAGGTTTATGGTAAATGGAAATATTTAATTTGTTTTGCGTTTTCGTAATAGTTAAGTCTAAAAATTGATAGGGTTATCCTGTTCAATCTCGATAGTGAATTTAATACGACTATGTAATGAGTTAATGTAATTCCAACAAAGCAAGCAAAGACATCATCCACGTATCTATGCCACCATAGAAAACTTTTACTTAAAGGATGTTCTACTATGATATTTCCCAAATTATCCCTAAAAATCTAACAAAGGACTAAGTGGGTTTCCCATAATCAAACCTTCCTTAAAGATGTAAATCTGTCTATTAAATTCAAAATAATTTTGGTCTAAAGATACTATTAAGCAATTTAATAAATCTTGTTTCACCAATGGGTTAACCTGTTTCCGAGTTAGGGTGAAATCTACTAAATCTATCACATCCATAGGTGGAATACTGGGAAATAAGTTTTGTACATCAAAAGACAATAGTGTTGCGTTAGAAGGGATTTTAATATCTTTAATTTTGTTAATTAATTCAAAAGAATTTTTTTTAACTCTCAATTAATAGATATTTAATAGATAACAACAAACACAAAGAAATTTCTCAAGTGTAGTAAAAACTATCAAAAACAAAGCTTGTGAAAATAATACAATATTTCCCGTTGCAGATAAAGGGAAGGCAGTCATAGCTATCGATCTCCCAGAATATATATCAAAAACCAACAATTTTCTTAAGCCTGAACTTTTCCAATGTATCAAACACGATCCTACCCAGTTATATCAAAGACAAGTCAAGGAAGTAATTACTAACTCTACACTATTTAGTGACAAAGACAAATATTTTTTAACAATTGTGAATCCACAACCGTCGAAATTATATTCTTTAGTTAAATTAAGTTAACAAGATATTTGCCCATTAGACCAGTCGTGTCTTGTGTAACCGCTCCGGCAGTTAAACTCTCAACAAAATTAGTAAATATTTTAAAGTTCCACATATATTTTAAACCAAAATTTGCAAAAAAAATCTTTTGAATTAATCAACAAAATTAAAGATATCAAAATTCCTTCTAAGGCAACACTATTATCTTTTGATGTACAAAACTTATTTCCCAGTATTGCACATATGAATGTGTCAGATTTAGTAGATTTCACCCTCACTTGGGAACAGGTCAACCCATTGGTGAAACAAGATTTAATAGATTGCTTAATAGCATCTTTAGACCAAAATTATTTTGAATTTAATTAATTAATTTAAGGTTTGATTATGGGAAACCCACTTAGTCCTTTGTTAGTCGAGATTTTTATGGATAATTTGGAATATATCATACTTGAACATCCTTTATGTAAAAGTTTTCTATGGTGGTGTAGATACGTGGATGATGTCTTTGCTTGCTTTGTTGGAACGGACATTAAATTACATTAACTCATTACATAATCGTTTAAAATTCACTATCGAGATTGAACAGGATAACTCTATTAATTTTTTAGACTTAACTATTACGAAAACGCAAAACAAATTAAATATTTCCATTTACCATAAACCTTCACACACGGACGCAGTCATACATAACAGCTCAAATCACCCTTATACACACAAAATGACTATGTTTCACTCTTTTATACATAGATTTCTTAATACGCCACTCACACAGAAAATTACAACAAAGAACTTTATATCATTAAACAAATAGCACTGAACAACGGCTACAATCCGTCCATTATAGGTAAAATTATAAATAAAAAACAAATCCAGACAACAGTAAACTCTATTTATCCGAAACCTAATACAGAACACGAACAGTTTAAAACAATTACATTCATAGGAGAACCCAGTGAAACAGCTACAAAACATTTGTCAAAATGTTCTTTAAAAATAACTTTCAGAACTAACAATCATTAAAGGTTTTATTGTCATTTTTCGGTATATATAGTAGCAGGAAGTTTGTAAATATTACATTTGATGAACACACGGTGTTCTCGAAACAATTGTCATGTGTCAATATATAATTTCGTGAAAATCTGAACTTTTAGTTCTCATTTATTTTGTACCGCAAGGTTCCGCCCTTGGACCTATATTATTCTTAATTTGTATTTCTGATATTTATACATCCGTCGAATATTTGAATTTGCTGATGACACTCGGCTATTTTACTCGTTCGATCCCAAATTATTTGATATTCCTTCGATTTCTCTATCCAATAATAGTTCTTGCTGCTGCTCCTATATCACAAATTAACATAACCTAAAGATACCTCTCCTGCTCAAAATGCCTAGTGCAAAAATGGATAATGGTTTACGTGATAAATAAATATGCAGGAAAGGTGACGTAGTCGATTTTTCCTTTTCGCTTTGCTGTGTGCTACGGCTATTAACGCTATTAGCTCAAAATATTATTGCATATCTTTTCGGCCCGGTTCGTATATAACGACGACTTGTAGGACGACAGATGCGACCGTAAAAGTGACCCGGAATCTTCGTAAATCACCTCGTAAAACTGTCAACCGAAAAACACGTGTTACACACCCGAAAACATCGCCGATTAAGAATATTTTGGTAAGGCAATTAATAGGGCGGAGTCCCGTTACGGGATATTTACGAGCCGGCGTTCCACATGGGAAACGTATCCGAATCAAAGAAATTAGTTTTCGGGACCGAATTTTATTTTTCACGTTTTATGTCTTACAATATAGAGAGACGCAACGTGTCCCATAAGAAATGGCTTAAGAGGGGCATGTATGGTCTGTTCATAGATATAAGAAAGTGACCAATTGCTTTTGAATGGGATTATTCAAGCGTGGTCATTAACGTACAATGCAACAAGATTATTACTTAAAGTTTCGGAATTTAAATTCAGGTAAAATTGTGGTCCGTAATAAAAAATAATTTTATACCTAGCTGCGTTTAATATTCTTTGGTTTCGTATACTACTTAGTAATCATTCTTATTTCGTGTGTAATACAGCGTGTGCAAAATATGTGCGAGTCTAGTGTATCTCAGGAGATGCTCCCGCCCAAATGTAGGCAACACTATTCTACTGAGACTAAGGAAGTTATAAACAATGTTTATTTGGCTCTCATTGAACGTGGTGCCAGCAAGCAAGCATTTTGCAGAGAACGACAAAGGCCAATGATTTACTTGAATGAAAGCTGGTTCGACACTTATGATACCCGGAAAAGGGTTGGGTCGACTCGACTGGTAAGTGTAAAACAAACGCGCCATCAAACAGAGGTAAAAGAATAACTATTTTGCATGCAAATGGACTTTCAAAACATTTTAATGGAAATGATCGAGTCCGGAGACTTTATTAGTAAAGCTTAGAAAGAGGTGACAGTGGAAATAATTCAACCTTGCTATCGTCATGCAGGACTTATTACCGAAACAGAATGCGAACAGGACTTGGAAGAGATGATCAGCCACTAGGCGAGTAGATAAAGCGGTTTCAAACAACAATTACGTTTACAAGTGATGAGTTGCAAGATTTAATGGCGATAGATCAGGATTTGCCTACAACAGCAGACTTGACAGAGGAAGCCATATTACAGCAAGCAAGGAAGGGTGAGGAAGAGCACCAAGAGGAAGAAGAAGATGAAGAAGTTGATCTGGGACCACCACCAACCATTCAACAAGCCCTATATTCGGTTAAGCTGCTAGAGAAATTTTTTATTTATCATGGGGTGCCTCTTTCGAAGAAATGGTTAAAATACAAGCCGAAGTACGAGATGCGTATTGGCATACTAAAAAAATTCAAAAGAAAATGGCCCATTATTTGAAACATTAAATGTAGTTCTTAGATATTGATATAAAATGTTCCTAAGTAGATGTTAAAATATTGGGTTATTCGGAAAGTCATTTCGTTTTTTTTGGGGAACATGAAAGACAGTTTTCGTATAATGAATAAATATTTTATTAAATTATATATTGGCCATTCTGGTCCAACACCTTTTGCCATCTTTCTGGCAGTAACATAATTCCCCTCTCATAAAAGTTTTGGTCCTTGCTGCCAAAAAACTGGTTCAGGTGGTTTTTGACATCTTCATTTGAGGTAAAGGTTTTGCCAACCAAAAAATTTTGCAGGGACCGGAACAAATAGTAGTCGGAAGGCGCCAGATCTGGAGAATATGGTGGATGTTGCAGTACGTCCCATTCAAGCTGTAAACGTTTTTGGCGAGTGACCAAACTTGTGCGAGGTCTCGCATTATCCTGGTGGAACACTACACCCTTCTTGTTGATTAATTCGGGCCTCTTCTCTTTAAGTGAATCATTCAATTTGTCCAGATGACAATAGACTTCTGAATTAATCGTTGTATTGTCCGGCAAAAGCTCAAAAAAAAACGATTCCTTTGACATCCCACCAAACGGAGAGCATCACCTTTTTTTGGTGAATGTTGGCTTTTGACACGCTTTGAGCCGGTTCATCTTTTCTGCTCCATGACCTCTTGCGTTTAACATTGTTGTATACAACCCATTTTTCGTCCCCAGTAATAATCCGCTTCAAAAATGGATCATTTTCTTGACGTTTGAGGAGCGAATCACACACGTCAACGCGACGACACAAATTTCGCTCCGTAATGACATATGGCATCCACGCATGGAGCTTCGAGGTTAAGCCGATGCCTTTCAAATGGCCATAAACAGTCGAATTCGACAAATTTAATCTCTCACCGATCTCTCGTGTGGTTATTCGCCGATTTGCATCAACTAATGCCTTTATCGCATCTTTGTCAGCTTCGACCGGCCTTCCAGACCGTCGTGCATCTTCGACATCAAAATTGCCGGATCGAAATTTTGCAAACCAGTTCTGGCACTGGCGTACTGCTAACACGCCTTCTCCATACACATCCGTCAATTTTTTTCTTGCTTGGACAGCATTTTTATCTTTTCTGAAGTAAAAAAGTAAAATTTGACGAAAATACTGCTTATTGCTCTCCATATTTAAAAGGGCACCAACCAAAAACTACTGCGTAGAATTAATAGAACTTTTTCACACACAAGCCTTGCAATATCAGCTCTCAAGACATATAATGGTTATGCGGCTTAAGTGTGAAGTTGGTTTCGAAAAAACGTAATTAAGTCCTCTGACGGGAAAAAACGAAATGACTTTCCGAACAACCTTATATGTATGTAAAATAATTACATATTACAGAACACGTATGCGTATTGTTATATGTTTATAACGCAAACTCTTTATAATGAAAAAAAAGTCAGTCCCTTCTATTTCGCTATATAAAGTTTCGACATTTTCTAAAAGAAAAAATTTATAAATATTAATAATTAAACAGCGTACAACGCTAATTCTAAAAATATTCTTATACATGCCGTCGATTACGAAAAAATACGCGTAACCTATTTCCATTCGCATTTACAAGTGAAAAAGTCGATTTGTGGCTAAACGGTAACACTTATCGACTTAAAACAAGAGTAACTATTTTCGCGGATTTGTGATCCTGCTTATGGTAATCTTTACTATTTTGCAATATCGGTCTAAATAATTAAAATACAGGGAAAATAAAAAAATGTACTAGGTAAAGTGCCCTCTCGTGGCAGATTTCTGAAACACTGTTATTTTGTGCTAAATCGGGGCCGTGTGTAAAATACCAGCATATTTCGTTGAGAATCGAGCCCACCGCGTTAAGAATAAAATTTAAAAAAAATTTAAAAAAAAAAAATTAAAAACGTTAAATAAAGCGTAATCTTGAGTAACGGTAAATTTTCTTCGACGAATTTCCCTATAGCTTTTGTTTTTATTTAAGTCGCTTTTACAGATTTCTCGGTTTCTTTTTTTTTTTGTATCTCGGACAGCTGCCGTCCGTAATTTTTAAGGCGCGAACCCCTTACCCCCCACCCCCCTCGCGGCACTTAAAACGCCGTGTTTACGTTCGGATCACGTAGGCGCGTTTATTTCGGCAGCGACGCTCATTTGTTGTCGATTTCAATTTTTACTATTAATGTCGTCAGTGACGCGGGGCAACGATCTCTCTCTCTTTGTCGACAGTGTGGACGGAGACCGGGGACTTCAGAGCCGCCGGCGGGGGCGGTATTTCGAGCGGCGGCTCGACCCCGATGGACCATCCCCAACTGCCGTTCCCTGCCGCCGTCAGGAGTCGCACCCGCGACAGAAAAGGTAATTATTTAAAAAAGAATGCTTAGTTACCGTGCGTTCAATTTATCTCGATAATATTTTAATTCGCTCTAACTTTTTTGTTTTTAGAGATATCGAGGTAAACAAAAGTGAAGTATAAAACAAAACACTATCAATTTTCTGACTTATAAACCTACATAATAACAATATAATCTGAACTCAGTTCAATTCTATGGCTCAAAGCCAAAGCTTTCGAAAATCTTATTTATGCCAATAACAATTTTTTTTAATTTATAGGAAAACAGTTACTAATCGGTAACGTTTTCTTTTTTATTAAATACTTTTTTATAAATAATTATTTTTATTGTATGTAACATTATAAATAGGGGTGAGTAGAGCGAAGCCAAAGTTTGGGTAAATTTAGTTCAAGTTTTTCAAAATACGATAATGTCACGATATAACGCGTGAAATATTCTGAAACTGGTTCGTTATAAACGGTATACATATAATAAATAAAAAAATATGTACCATCTACGTACGTATGTTCTCTCCAAGAAAATCCAGAGTCGGCCAGTCAACAAAAGAGGTGATGGCCACGATCTTTTGGGATTGTGAAGGAATCCTTTTGATAGATTTTAAAGAAACGGATACCACTGTCAATGGTAAATATTACGCAACATTATTACATAAATTGCGGGACTGCATACGTGTAAAACGTCGAGGAAAATTGACCAGAGGCGTGCGTCTTTTGCACGAGAATGCACCTGTCCGTACTGCTGGTGTTGCACAAGCTGCCATTTTAAAGTGTGGGTTCCAACAGATAAATCATCCTCCCTATAGCCCAGATATGGCCCCCAGCGACTATTGTTTGTTTGGACATTTGGAAAAGGACTTACGTGGACGGCGGTTTAACGACGAACTTGAGTTAAAAGAGCTCATTTTGCCGACAAACCAAAAGAATATTTTCTTAAAGGGATTGAGTTGTTAATAAAGAGATGTAATAAGTGTATTGAAGTTAAGGGGGATTATTTTGAAAAATAATGAAAAAATGTCACTCCTTCATATTCAGGCCGGGAAATTTTGGCGCTGCCCTCGTATATCTATTTTATGTATGGAGTGTGTTTATTTTTTTAAATGCAACGCTGCGAAGATTTCGCGTATTTTTGGGTTATTGTGAATAGCATTTCAGAGAAATGCACTTTGTCACTTTTGAGAATTGAGAATTTTTATTATGGATCCATACTGCTAAAACATAGCATACAGGGCGGTCGCAAATTAAAAAACTCTTTTTTTTTAAATAGAACACCTCGTATTTAGCACTTTTATTGCGTGTCGTTTTCTATATACCGGGTGCTTGAAATTCGGCTCTCACCGTTAGGATCTCGGTAACGGCACAGAGATACAGGGCGACTTAAATTGGAAATGGAAAAGTTGTTTTCTCTTAAAAACTACTCCAAATTAACGACAAAAATTGCTCAAAATCAAGCCAATAATTAGAATTTTAAAAAATATTCACGTCGTATTTATTGAAAAAAAAAGTTATCGTAATTGGACCGCCCTGTAGGACGCTAATTGTCACTGAAAAGTTCCACGAGAGGTAGATTGTCCTGTATACGCGTTGATATCGCCGCGTCCTTAATAAACAGACGCTGGTAAACACGCAGATACCTTTGGGGCGGCGGATCCCGCCCCCATCGATCATGTTCCCGCTGACAGGACGCACTATTGGCGTTTTTACCGACATCTTCACCTGTCAGATAGCGAAGTACGATCGGCCAGCGCGTTAGTCGACGAGTTTCGCGAGATCCCGCGACGTCATTATCGCGCTAGTCGACTGGGCGTACCGCAGGGTATCGATTTCTGCCGATAAGGCGCGGAAAGTGATACGGTAATTGATATAACCAACGATCTCTACCGAGTTCTGGTCTAGATGGGCAAACTGATTCCAATCAAGTGATTTAAATCAAACTCAAAAAGGACAACGTAAAAATCTCAAAAATCAGGTGTCTACAGGTTGAAATGCAGCTCATGTCCTAAAATTTATATTTGACAAACAGGTAGATCCTTCAAGAAACCCATTAACGAACATAAAAGATCGTTTAAAAACAATAGTCTAGATTCTAATTATGCTACACACTTAAACACAGAAAAACACATTTTTGACGACATTTTTGAGATTAGCAATGTGAGCCATTTAAATGTATTGCTTAACGATCAATTAGAATCAATCTGAACTTTTAGTTCTCATTTATTTTGTACCGCAAGGTTCCGTCCTTGGACCTATATTATTCTTAATTTGTATTTCTGATATTTATACATCCGTCGAATATTTGAATTTGCCGATGACACTCAGCTATTTTACTCGTTCGATCCCAAATTATTTGATATTGCTTCGATTTCTCTATCTAATAATAGTTCTTATTGCTGCTCCTATATCCGCTTCTGAATTTCTTATAAAATTGTAAACAGTCAAAACAATTTGTTTAGTTTTTATTTGCTGAGGTAGTTCGTCTTCTAAATCGCACTGTATTGTACTGTACTTAATGCAGAATAAACATCTGGGGGATGGATTATACCACGGTCCTGCAGAAGTCTGCGGTTAAAGTACTGTAAAATACTAAAATATCAAAGCACTATATTGTTGGTCGTACTATATACAATACTATACTAGAGTGTCCGCCAATCATTTACATTGTAGTACTACCACTGCTATATATTTACCATTTAAATTACCGGCAACAACGCGGTAAAGCGCGCCATAAACGCGACGCGAACAGAGTACGCCCGAGCCACTCGTGGCGTTCTTTTCTTGTTGCCCGATCGCAAAGCGAACGTCAGTTTTATATGGCAGCGAACATTCACACCGACCGATTAATTTCAGTTAAACATAAAGCTTTATAATCCCCAGGACGTCTCGGGAAGACTATTTCAAGCGGGACGGAAATAACGTCTCACCGTCTAGGATTAGCTGTAACGACAGGCCTCAGACACACGTTAAGGGCGACCATGCACCCCCGATTTTCCTGCGAATCGAGTTTGTTGAGAAATTTGTGAAGAATGCGCAATATCGAACTCATTTGGGTTAATGTTCAGATGTGTTCGTGAAGAAATTGAAACGAGAGGATATGGAAGGAAGGAAAAATGCGGGAGATATTGGTGTGTGCGATAATTACGGAGGGCTAGTATTAAAAAATGCAAAAAACAAGCACCTGGGCCAGGAAATATAAAAATGGAGTTGTTGAAATATGATTTGAAAAAGGAGAAGAAATTCCTAGAGAATGAAGTGGTTATACATGTCTTCCGCATATAAAAAAGGAAATAAGCTGTCAACTAACAATTATGAAAAAAAAACCAACACGTGGGTGATTTAAGCGAAAAACAATCAGGTTCCGGAAAATCCCTTTTCAAAAGACAAATTACGGGGCTAGACTTCTATCCGTCTGCCAAATCTGAAGTCGACAGCTGCAAATTTGAGACACCTGTTAATTTTTTAATATCTTGAACACCCTGTACAACAGAAGAAAACCTTAAAAACAAAAATTTTAGCTGTTTATGCTGGCTATATCGTCATGTAAAACGAACTGATATCCGAAGCACAGTCTTTCAATTATAGTCAATTTTCAATAATGGGGCGGCCCATTTTTCAGTTTTTTTCAATTTGTAAATTTTTGAAAAACTTTCACTAACAAAATTTTATGGAGCCGAATCTTCTGCGCATACATACGGGCATGCAGTGTTGCCAAGCGTTGCCCTTTTTCCCCGAACATCGGGGAGGCAGTTTTAATCGGGAAAAACGCTGCGATCGGCATGTGGGGGCGGGGGGGCTCGAAAACGTGCACGCGCGGAACGGAAAAGAAGGAAAAATAATTGCGCGGAATCTTCCGATCGGCTTTGCCGGCACTTTTCCGGGCTTAACGACCCGAATTTTTAATCAGTTTCTCAAACAAGCGAGGCTTTAGACGCGGCGGAGCTTGGGGGGGGTGGGGAGAACCCCGCCATTTTTCGTCGTGCTTTTTAAAAGCTCCGCTCAATTTTTCGGTTTATTTAAGTGCGGAAACCCCCGGCTGGGATTACGTCTTGATACGATGTACGCTCGTGATGATTGAAATCAGGTGGAAATCCGGTGGGATGGGCGGGCGAAGCGCCCTACGGTAGAGGGGGAAGACGGGGGTTTTCATCGGATATTGATGTAGTACTTTTCTTAGCGCTAGCGCTCAATTTTTACCGTTGCCTTTTCATAGATATAAGAAAGAAATATTTCCAATGCTTCAAACACCTTAACCCTTAAACCTTAATAATATTAATAAATAGTGTTTATTAATTATTATTTATTATTTGGCACACTTTTAATTTTACTTTTTTACTAAAATCGAAGAAAAAACAATTTGCTTTCACGAACTGCACTGTGTTATCATTAATGGCAATGGTGACAGAGTACTTCTGTATTTTAAAAAATCAGTAAGGACTCTTCTAAATTTAGGTTACACTCACAAAGTTGTCAAATACTTTTTAAATCAAAAAATTTACCGTTTGCATTTAAGAAGAAGAATCACTACACTGCCGTGGCTTTTGATAATAGTCTGCTCAAAAATATAAAATCTTTAACTCCTCTAAAGCGGTCGGGGTCTACTACGTCAAACCCTGCACTGTCCAGCAGTACCGAAGTATTTAAATCGGCACTTTCTACTTATATCCCATTTGTCATAAACTTAAGCCGACCGCGCCACACAAAAACTTAGTTTCCTATTTAAAAACAAAAGTGTAAATTCGGGCACATTTCACAAAATTTACATTTTTTTTTACAAAATTTGGTGAAAAAAGTGTTTTTAAAGTTCCAAAATTAACTTACGTTTTTTTTTTTCACGATTTTTCGAATAAATCTCTGCGAATTCCGTAAGAACTTTTCATACTTTTCATTTAAAACAAAAATTAGTAAAAATAAATCCACATCTGGAAAATAAAGGAGACGTTGCGACTGCTGCCTATTGGGCTCGAAGGAAATGTGCCAGTTTTTCTTTTGGCTTTAGACCGCGTAATTGGATAAACAGAAACTTGTGACACATAACCTCACATTTCTCTTACGTTTAACTTGCCCAGAACAATTTTAACATTTTTAGATTGTTAATATACCTTTGTTTTACTAAAATCGAAAAGAAAACGGGCATCTTTATCTGACCGCATAGAGTCTCGGGCGTTAAACGCAGCTTATTTTTGATTCTCCGGGATTTGGCCGGTGGCTTATCGCTAATTTATCGCTACACAAATGTCGACGTAAATCCGGAGGATTTAAAAACAGACTGTCGCACGAGCCGGGAGACTATTTACCGGACTGTTTTGTCACGCCTTTGAACTCTTTGACGACATGGTTATCGAAGTAAGGACACGGCCGTTAGTTTTAGTGGGCAATATTTCATCGCTATGTTGCCGACATAACCTCCGAATTTGCTTCAAAATACCAAAAGTCGTTTTGGTTAATTTTATTAATTGTTTAAGTTTTATTATAACGTATAACATTTTATTTATTTTTCTATTTTTATTTATTTATTACATTTATGCGGAAGTCTTAGCTCTTATAACAGTTTTTGTTAAATTAATTAAAAAATAAAATAAATTAATTAATTAATATTCTACATGTCTCTTCCTTGTTCCGTTTCAGCCAGTCGTTCGCTGTCGGACACGATCAAAACCGAATCGGGAGTGGGGGTCGAGTCCGGCGAGCCCGACGACGGCAAAAACGACAAAAAGACGAAACGTCAGAGACGTCAGAGGACGCACTTCACCAGTCAGCAGCTGCAAGAGCTCGAAGCAACGTTTGCGAGGAATCGTTACCCTGACATGAGCACGCGGGAGGAGATAGCGATGTGGACCAACTTGACCGAAGCGAGAGTCAGGGTAAATAGTCCTTTTTTTATTTTACAAAATGGCGGCTCGATTTTAGACGACCAAGTCCAAAGGAGACCTTAAATATCTAGATTCGTTTCCACCGTCCATTTCCCTAAGTCTCCAATTGCTTGTCTGTTCTCTGTTCTATGATGTCTGTTCTCTGTTGACGCGGCATTAAACGGCCATAACTTTCGAATGGTTCTACCCACGCCGTTCAGATTTGGCTACTTTTAAACAGTCCGTGGGACACATGGGCCACTAAAAAATGGCCGCGATCGGACCTCGGCGACTATCTTTTTTTCGCGATTTTCTAGTACAACGTTACTAAACGCGATAAGTGCCCCAAACTTGTATATCGCCTCTACTTTATGGGTATATTCATCATTTTTTTCATGTAGATTCACCTACTTGAACATTCCGTAAAAGGATTATGAGACACAGAATTTACCTAATAAAAAAAATTAAACTGCATTTTTATTAGAATAATATTTTTTTTATTGCCGATAAAGTTGATTTAATACCGCCAACAAGTTTTTCAGCGAATTTTAGAACTTAGTGAACCTGGCTTTGCATTAATTTGTTCACTATATCGCGAGACTACTGTATTAGCTTTAGCTAAACCTCTTTTAAATATCTTTGATAATGTCTATAACCTTCACAATGGAGTTTCGGAAGAATTAAAATACTTAAGGTTAAACTTATTCAAGAATCTCATTAGAAAGTTTGTTTTTTTTGTTATGTTTGTAATTAGTTTTTTGATGTTTATAATGATACACGATTTTCAAGTGCCTAGAGGAATGAACTTGAACTTTTATTTTTTTATTATGGTTTTATATTTTAAGAAAAAAATCGGGAGACAAAGTATGGAAGGTCGTAATTAGTTTTTGGATGTAATTGCGCTTCAAAACCCAAGACGGTATACTTTGGGACGCACTATACGTCTTCATTTCAACTTTCTCGAGTGCGGATAAACACTGAAGTCATATATCACCACCGGACGAACCAGCAGGCACGAAAAAAAAAAAAAGAAACTATTCAACTATCCATGCGTTTGTTTGTACAGGTACTTCTCTGGGGAGCGGCGACTTTCAAACGCTCGCGACACTCGTAAACACGGGTTTCGGATAACCGTCGGCGACGGTGGTTGTTCACCCTCACGAGATAACAAAAAAAAAATGGATACAATCGCTCCTTTATGTCTCATCGAGACGAAGCTGACAATTTCTAGGTTAGGTTCGGGGTCTGTGCACCCATAGTTCCTGTCTATTTCGACACGAGGAAGTATTTCCAACCGCGGGCAGCGCCCCCTTTTGCTGCGCCAAAACGGTTTATTTGCGAATGGACTATACACCGATATTGACGATTGTTTACCCCGTTCTGGAATTTTCAGTACTTTTCTTATAATTTGCGGTTATCGTATGCTTACAGGTTTCTTCTCGAGACGTACAGGGTGTTTTTAGAATAAATTCTCGAAGAAAATGAAAAAAGCGACAGTAGATGTATAGTGCCGATATAAGCAACAGAAACCGTACATAACCTCAATTTCCTAACCCCCCCGCAGCGGGGGCCCCCCGCGCGTGGCGTCCTAGTGTCCCCCCTGTCTACCAGAGTGCGCTCCGCCCCCCACCCAGCTTGTGTAGTGTCCTGTTTTGCCCCGGTTCCGCCCGTCGCTGCTAGATGTCGCCAGCTTGTGTAGCGTCCTGTTTTGCCCCGGTTCCGCCCGTCGCTGCTAGATGTCGCGCGCTCCGACCGTCGTAGGCCCCCCCGGTAGAGGGCGGTGACGGTGCGGCGCGGAGACGGTGTGGCGCGGTGACGCGGTGGATCGGGTCGTCGGTAAACAAGTCGAGTGACTTATACAGAGTGTCTCAATAATCACGGTTTAATAAAAGAAAAACTATAGATACAATAGTAAATATTTATTAGCTCATATGTAGACAACGTAATGCTTCGTACAAGCGGTGTTTCTGGTCCATGAGATTTTCTACTTCATCGCGGTCGAGGATAATTTCGTCGCCATGATCCTGTTTCAGTATCAACTCACAGCTCTCTTCTTCGTTCGAATAGGTCACCTCGATACTGCTCCCGATGTAGACTGTTATGTCGTTCCAGAACATGATTTCTCCCACCTCGTCCTCCAGAAAGAACAAAAAATCCCAAAAATCCTGGACTTGAAAATCTATGTGCTTGTTCTTGAAGATGAAACGGACACCTGAATTCTTTATTTCGAAAATCGTGTTTTCATCGATAGTGACCACTTTGTTACACATTGTGACAAACAGACTGACTTCGGTATCAAATTCAAATGTACTTATATATCAACAACCCCCCACTATCGGTGTAATTAAGAGAGATATTTACATTTAGTCAATTTGAATAAGCATTTTGTCAAAAGAAGCAAACAAGCGCACGTAGTTACATATAGCGGGATTAAAATAGTTTTTCGACCTGCCGAGATGTTGTATTCGTTACCGCAAATGTCGTTAACGCCGCCGCTGGTGTTATTGGAATTCTTGATAGCGATCGTTTGCCATTCGCCGTGGTCTTCGTAGCTCCGGTTCGCGAAAACGAAACGTACCTTGTAATTTAAATACGGCTTATCTGCGGTAGTGTTATTCGACAATGTCTCGCTAAAAGTTTGTAGCTTGTCGATTCCGTTGACCTGAGCGAGTTGCATACGCGTCCACGTATCGGGCCAAATGCACCGATTATTATGATTTTTGAAACAAACGAACGCTTCAATCACATCCTTAGGTTTATGTATATAGAAAACGTTTTGTACCACAGCCGACAACAAAACAAAGTGAGCACTTAACAAAACCATGTTTCTAGCCCGAATGAATCTATCCTAGATCTCGGTAACTGCTTTTATAACACTCAAACAATAATGACATTTATTCTGGGGAGGTGCCGGGCCGTCGATATGCATTTTGCTGTCCGGTCTGTTATAGTGAACAAAGCAGGGCAAATGAGTTTGCAATTCAAAATTGTTGCGATGTCGTACTGGTAACTTATGCCACATATTTAACAAATCGTGCGGTCTCACATGCTCCAAGAAATGTTGCACAGGAATCAATTCAAGTTGTTCGGTATCCAAGCTTCTAAAATCGTCGAAGAAAACTAACTTCTTATTCATTGTTGTGAAAGATCGATAACTTTCTTAACAAATCCCTAATTTGTTTAAAGACACTCTCTGTGGGACAATTAATTGCGACAAGACTCAAGTCTATTTCACCGACTCTCGTTAATTTATTCAAAAATTCGTTGTATTCGTAATACGTTTTCTCTTTGAAAAAATACAAATGTCCGTTGGTGTATCGAAACGCGCCCGACAAATCGTCGGGCAGACCCGGAAACAGTTCCGTAGTAAAACCGTGTTCACTCGCACTCAAAGAACACTCGTCTATTTCTGCATAGTAGCGTTTACCGTAAAATATATACGTTCGACCGCCATACGTATTAAAAATAGCGTTCACTGTTTTACCCGCAGGCACACCCAGTCGCTGGACGCTTTGTCGGTCGCCCACTACCGTGAAACTCGGGAAGTGAAGTAAATAAAACGAATCACCGGTGACTACCAAAAGTTGTCCGTTGGGTCTCTGGTAGATATGCGAAATAGGAGCGTAAATAGGGACATAATCTGATATCATTTTAGGTTCCATGTAGACTTTATCACCTAATCTTATTATCCAAACCCATTTGTCGTAAAATAGATACATATGATGGTTAGACGTAACCAAAAATATGGATGGATTTACGTGACACAAATCTGGTACTTTTGTTTCGTTTTTCCCTATCGGAGGTTTCGTAGTTGTGGTAGTAGTGGTAGTTGATGTTGTTGTGGTCGGAGTTGTTACGCGGACGGTGGTTGTGGTTTTTTTACCATATAAACGTTGAAGACCTGCAACATCGTCGTATGACAATGTCTTAGAATTTAAGCTATACCAAGGGTACATAATGGCATTGCGATCGTTACTGTGCGCCAAACCCAACGTATGTCCAATTTCGTGGAACAACACAGTAAACAAGCTCGTTTTTCCTCCGGGCGCAGGCACTTCTAAACCGTAGTACCAATCTTCGGATTTATCCAAATGAACTTCCACGCACTCTTGTTGTTGATTTGGAAAAAATGCATGTCCTAATATGTTACCCCTTCCGTCAAAAGCAAAAGGACAGGATTCGTTCCCTTTACATCTTATGCTTTGTCTGTGGGTAGTATATTTGTCAGACATCAAAATCATTATATCCGGCTCTGAATAATTTAAGAAAAAATTTAAATTTGATTCATCACTCCATATTTTAAAAACCTCGGTTGCCAGCACTTTTAACTCTTGATAGTGACTGGGCGGTACTTGAATATACCAATTTAAATCCGTTTTCTGCCATCGCGAAACAGTCGTGAAGGCATTTTCTATTACACCACATCGGGGTTTATTTATTAGTTCGACGGTTTCGTTATTAAGAGTACCATCCACCGGTAAATTATAGAAATCCTGAAAATCCATTAGGGCACGTTGCAAACTCGACGCATTGATCTGCGTTAAAGATTCGTTGTCGTTAGGTGAAAGGAATCCGAATTTTTGTAAATATTCAATCACACCTTCCTCGGGCAGCGCGGCGACTATCGTCGACACGTCCGAACAGGTAGTAAAGACAGCGTAGCATAGCAACAAGACTCTCATCTCGTTCAAGGTCAGTAAAATACTAAAATGTATTCGGTTCCTAGCTAATCTTTTATAGGTAAAATAACAAAGAGAAGTGATGAACCAAACGCTTTTAGTCGCTATTTTGCGTGAGATGACGCAGAATATTACTCGAGAAATGGAACGAAAAAAGAATTATACTTCAATAGATTACAGTTTCGCAGTTTGTATTCATATCATAGCATTAGCGTGCTTTATTTTTACGTGTAAATGTATTATTAATTTTTTTGGATTGAAATAAAAAGTCTTATTTAAATAAAGAAAGTTTTATTTCATACAGGGATCCTTGAATACAACCAATTATATAAAAGGGCAGAATTTCTCAACGCGCACATGCGCAGTCTTCCTCCGGAGTGAAACATGCAATGGGCGTGATCCGGTTGAAATTTCGGCGGATTCAACCAATTATCATCATCGAATTTCTCCACGTTAATGACTCTGCATGCGACATCCTCCTGATCCATTTTCGACATTAAAAATTCCATTTTTGATCTTCCTCTCACGTATATCAAGTCAGCATTTTCTATCAGTAGTCCGATCAACGTATCAATGTCGGAATATTGAACAAAACCAGAACTGTATTTGAGACCGTGATGATATTGTTCGAGCCAGCGTACCGTTCTTTTTTCTGCACCGGTCAACGTGCAATATTCACGCGGCGGTTTCAAAACGTAATGACTAATTTGACATCCATTGTAGACAGCCATTTCTTTAACGACAAATCCATCTTCTAACTGGAAGCCTTGAATATCTACCGCAACGATGCGCATTTTTAATATGACTGGTTAAGATTAGGTTCCTCCGGCGGTATTTATGTTAGATTTCGAACAATCTCGCTGAGCGGTAGTTGTTCCACGATACAATCGTGAATGATGATGCAATAGGCACGTGTATTCGCGGGAAATCCCTTTTTTGCTTCGATGTCTAACTTTACGTCGACAGTGCTGGATTTTACACTGTCGTTTCTTCGAGAACAGTCAATGACGAAAATCGCGCAGTTTTTGAAAGCCATATAGTCAAGCAACGCAGTTTTTTCCTCACATCCCTTATAACTGGGGTAGAAATCCGTGTAATTGTGATGCGCTTCCACGAAGTCATTCTTTTCAAAATCTAATCGTAAACGTTCGTGAGGGTAATATTCTCCGTTTAGTGTTAATCTTATATCCGTTACGTCGACGTGATCGAAAAGCGTCGCATTTTTCGCTTCGTTGTCTTTGCGATTTGTTTGAAAAGCGACTATTACGTATCGGGGGCTTTCGATAGCCGCGCACGTCTTGACAGACCAAATTTCTTTGGTAGAGCCCGCGGTTAGGGCAGGATATTCATGAAGTTCCCATCGTCTATAGGGTATCAATATGGGTTGATCTAATCTAATCGATTTCAGCAGAGCCAATTTGATTTCGTCGTTTGGAAATATGTGCTTGACCCTAAGATCGACACTATCAATTTTTAATTCCGCCGTTGTTTTAATTGCACTGGCCGCAACACCGCCCATTGGTTTAATTATCATACAATTTTTGTCATGTCTGGCTCTTACCAATCTTATGGTTTGTTTTCCACAAGTTATCATATTATAATCATTAAATATGTTTAAAAAGTGTCGTAACGGGATTCGCATGCTAAAATGTCCATTTTCTGTATCGTGAATCGCATTTTCAGGGAAATTCCAGCCGGAAATATCTAGATGCGATGAGTCATCTTTCGAGTAACATAGATAACCTCTAATCGTACTAACTATACCCGGATCACGCACGCTATCCACTTCTTTCCCATTCAGCTCGTACGATATAGTTTCAAAAAAAAATGCTCCTGCATTGTTTACAAATTGCACTTGGTCGGTTCCCGTGAGACGTTTCAGCGATCCCTTAATGCAAATAGCAGCGTCGTACATAAGCAGCCAGGCATCTCCTTGATTGATCGTGATCTCAATGGTGTCGTTGTTCAAAAAAGATTTCACAAAGGGATGATAGGTGCGGGTCTCCACGCGCTGGATAGATTCATCAAATTTTGGCTTTCTGTGTATGTCGAATATTTGATTCGATAACATCGTAGCCCAGTGATCGGAGAAATTGTTTGTTGCTCAATGTAAGACGACCTTTACGGATACGCCTCGGTTTTGTTACTAACCCTACCGTTTGGATGTTCGCTTTTTTATATTCACCAGCGTCTCCGATTGAGTTGAAAATCAACATTACGTTAATTTTTTAAGTTCCAATCTAATGATGATTTCTTCACCTCGGAAATTAACCAACTCAAAGTTTTGATCCAGAACCTGTAGGGTAATGTTGTAGATTTGTCGTTTGTTTACTGGCAAGTACGTTAGATATTTAGGAGTTTCGTCGATGGCGTACCCCGGATCGACGGACAAGGCAAACTCGTAAATTGTGTGCGAAGGTCTGTCGTTGTAGAACGCTCCAGACGTTATGTTACTATCTACATGTATCGTTCGCACTTTTATTATATCCACGGGTAAATCTGAGGAATGCATAATATTGGGCTCCAAAATTTTCTGTGAAAACCCCAATAATTTTCCGATACTGTCCGAGTGTTGTTTAAAGTTTACCCCGTATACGGGGCTGTAGATTTCACACTTTATCGTATTATTGTTGGGTTTGATTGATATCTCCTCTATTAACTTTGGGATCGTATTCTTCTCTTCCTTATTTTTTGGCAGATGTTCGTTAATGTAGGTTTCAATGTCGCTAATTTCATAGGACCCGGTCGGAATTTCAATTACGTTTTCTTTATTGTTACCATCGAAGTAGTAAAATTTATTCGAACCCTTATCTATGTTGGGAATGTTGTTGTAAGAGTGGAATCCAATCAGCGCTAAACCGTACTCTACATCTTCATCCAACTGCAGCGGATTGACAAAGTCGATGGATAATGTCGACGTGTTCCCTTTTAACGTAAATATGATCGACATGTTGACTGCTTATAGGTCCGCGATTTCAGTCCTTTTTATAGAGAAATTGCAAACACAAATGACCGCAATTGTATTGCGTAAACTTTTGATATCTATCGTGATTATAGTAGATATTGGCGCTGTTGCCGAAATATTTAACAAGTTCTGCGGGTGGTTTAAGGTTACCGAAACTGTCAAAATACTCAACATCGTTTCCCTTCCTCTTTTTGTATGCTACCCAGTGGGTTCCTCTATTTCGACGAACATCCAAATTTACGATTCCGCATTCTTGCGATCTGATTCGACGGGGTAAACTATCTCGCATAAAAACACCCCTGAAGTGAGGAATTTTTAATTTGCGCGCCAGAGATATTAAATCGACGTCGTATAGAGCCCTTCTGGGTAGCTTTATTGGGAGTTTTTTTGTTTCTTCAGATAAAGACCGAATCCGCCGCGCGGACTCTTTTTCAAGAATAGACCCGATCCCTTTTTTCCAATCTCTTCCATAGCTCGGTTATGGCGGTTGTCCTCTTCGAGTTTCTTTCGTGCGTTTTTCGCATCGATGACAGTTTTAGCGATAGCAGCGGCTCCGCCCGAGAGCGAACCTAAAGCCCCTAGCGCTCCTAATAACGGTAAAAGTGGTAAAATACCGCCCGATTTTGATTCGAACGGTATAATTCTAGGTACCCTAATTTTTTTACGTCCTCCCGCTTTTCTTACAGCGGCTCTGCCAGCTCGAAGCGCTTCCAGTGCCGATCTTCTAAGCATTTTAGGGTTATCGATATGAAACAATTGTTTCTTCTTTAATGCATTGCGAACCTTTTTCACGACACCCTGTCGAAACGAAACAGAGGGACGCCGTTGTTGACCCATACCGAGCTTACGTTTAGTTTTCATAGTCGCGGTGACAAAGAATGCGGCAGCTTTTTCACCAAACTTTGCGTCTTTAGATTTTACTCGCTGCCACGCACGCGTTTCCAATTCTTTATCCGCTTTATGACGTTCGTCTAACGATTTGTTTTGCGAATAGGCAATGTCGTGTACCTTACACGCAGCGTCCAAAGGATTCACCCCGCTATCGCCTCGGTTCAAGCGTTTTTCCAATTTTGTACCGGGACCGCAAAACTGGTAACCCGGAATGTGTACTTCAAAAGGTAACTTGTTAATAAGCGTGTTAACGAGACCACTTCCGGACGCGAAGCATAACATACTAATTAAAGGAAATTGCTTGTGTCGTATATATATACGAGGTGTCTCGAATAAACATTGTAGTCATGCGGGTGGTGCAGCAGAAACTCAAGCTCCCCATCGATAATTTAGATTTGGTTTGCGGAGATGGTTTCTTTAACAAAAGCAAACACGGTCAACTGCTACCCAATTCATTTAGGGCGGTGTTTTGCGGACCTAGCGGTTGCGGCAAAACCAACACCATGTTAGCGCTACTCTTTAACCCCAACGGGGCAAGTTTCGAAAATGTTTACGTCTACTCAAAGTCGTTGTATCAACCAAAATATCAACTGTTATCTCGCGTATTGAGCAATGTCAAAGGAGTTGGATATTATCCCTACAGTGAAAGAGACTCGATAATCGACCCCAGCGACGCGAAAGAGAATTCTCTGTTTATTTTCGACGACGTGGCGTGCGACAAGCAAGATAAAATTCGCGAGTATTTTTCGATGTGCCGACACAAGGCCATCGACGCTATTTATCTCTGTCAGACATACTCCAAGGTACCCAAGCAATTGATACGTGACAATTGCAATATTGTCGCGTTGTTTAAACAGGATGACATGAATTTACGTCACGTTTATGATGAACATGTCTCACCCGACGTTTCATACGACACGTTTAAACAAATTTGTTCCGAGTGCTGGAAAGAAAAGTACGGCTGTTTGATAATTGTCAAAGATTTCGACGTAAAAAACGGACGCTACCGCAAGGGTTTCGATAAATATATAAAAGTCGATATTTAATTGTCGATAGAAACAGTCATGAAGGCGACGTCCGCCGACATCGCCGACGCGGCGCTAAAAAAAAAAGTAAACGAGTTGTCTAGATCTATTCGAAAGAAGTATTTAACATTAAAATTGGGTAAGAGCGAAGAGGATGCGTCAATTCGGAAGCTTTTCAAACCCGTCAGCGAGCCGCTAGAACGTATAGCAAAAATAAAGCTATCACCGTCACCGGCAGAAATAAAAACTGAACGTCGAGGTGTCAAGCGGGAACACAAAAAGGAACCGAACGAAGAAACAAAAAATAAGGTTAACGTATCATTTTTGCCTATGGAAGAAATTCAGGAAACGCCGGATCCCAATAAGAGCGTTGAGATGCAAAATATCGATGAGGAGGAAGATGATGTGTTTGACACATCGAGCGTGGCCAACGCATCCCTTCAATCATACCTGGAACAATATCCAGAAATTTCCCATTCATATATTCAAAATTTATGGGTAAAATCGCCCGACACCGATATTGTTTACGGACCCGTTTACGACAAAATATCATCCAAATGGTTTCTCGGCAATAAATCGCTGGATTTTCATCAAGGATCTGGCGATATTATTGTAGACGGCGAGAGATATTCCGGTACCCGCGGCTTGTATAATTTGGTGTTTTTGAAAGATCCCATAGCATACACAAAAGACGATTTGGCACAATATAAAAAAATAATGGAGGCTACCCAGGTGCACAGGGACGCGATCGGACGTTTGAAAGGCGCATCGACTGTACCAAAATATACCAAGGTCATCCGACCCTTAATAAAATCTCAGTCGCGTTCGTACTCGTACAGCGGTCAAGGTTATAATATGCGTTATAATGACGCTCCTACTGAATATGTATACTGGGACGACGTCAATGAACTCGTAGAGCGTCTGAAATTACTAATCGCGTCGAAACACGCAGGCAACACGTCTCATGATAACGAAATAGTTTCAATCGTTGAAGAGCTAAAAGAATCAGGTTTTATACGTTAGTTTAACGATGAGTCTGGACAAGTTTGGACGTTCTAGCGCGCTGCGCTCTAAACGACCCTTCACTAATACTGTGATTAGAAGCGCCCTCGACTATATGCCAGACGGAAACGTCAATATGAACAATTTAAAAATTTGCAATGTCCAAACGCCTAGCGATGACGGTGACGTGGCTAACAAAAAATATGTGGATGAGACAAGTAATTTATTAAAAATTGCATTGAGAAAGATTATTGGACAGAAACTCGAAGCGTACACGAAAAGATTACAAATTGAAGACAAAACTAAATTCTCGCGTCTTGAAGAACAACTGAAAATGAGTAGCACTACACTCGAAAATGAAATTATGCAGTTTCGCGAAGTTTTCCACCAAAAGCTAAGCGAAATGAGCGCAAAGAAAGATTTGGAAAAGCACATGACAAAAGTCGCCGTTTTGTCACAGCAATTTCATGATATTGTAACCAAAATGGAGCGACTTACGAACGAAAATGAGAATATAATGAAGGTATTGAAACAAAGGGTTTTAAATCCTCCATCGCAACCGAACACACATTATGAATAAAGAGAAGGTACAACTGGTTCGAGAACTGCACAAGCCGGCACGCAGAAATTATGCTCGCCGCCGGACTATAATACGAGGGATGGATGACCTGTGGCAAGCGGATCTGGCCCAATTAGATCGCTACAGCAAACAAAACAGAAATTTTAAATTCGTGCTGGTTGTGATAGACTGTTTCTCAAAATATGTATGGTGTCGCCCGTTGAAAACCAAAACCGGGGTCGAAGTCGCCAAGGCGTTTTCCAAAATTCTCAAGGACGGACGGCACCCTCAAAACTTGCAAACGGATCTCGGTAAAGAATTTTACAACGACACGTTTCTGAAACTTGTGGATAAGCATAAAATTAACCACTATAGTACGTATAGCATAAAAAAGGCCTCAATTGTCGAACGGGTGATACGTACCCTCAAAGAGAAATTGTTTCGACATTTTTCTTTACGCGGGACGTACAAATGGATCGATGTGCTCGCCTCTATCGTTGATGAATACAATAACACAAAACATAGAACGACGGGTACGAAACCCATCGATGTGAGTAAGAGCAACGAAAAGAGAATTTTGAAAACCGCGTATAGTAGCATAAAAATATTCGGTCCTCGTAAACTTAAAGTCGGCGACATCGTTAGAATCAGCAAAGTCAAGCACGTTTTCAACAAAGGTTATACACCGAATTGGACCACGGAATTGTTTAAAATTGTTAAAGTACGGGTTACTAACCCCGTAACGTATTTGCTTCAAGATATGCAGGGTAAACCCATAATGGGCGGATTTTATGAAGAAGAATTGCAGAAGACAGTTAACCCGGACTTATATCTCGTCGAAAAGGTGTTGCGCAGACGAGGCAATATGGTTCTCGTGCGCTGGTTGGGATTGGATAAGTCGCACGATTCGTGGGTAGACAACGTAGACGTTTTGAAATAAATTTAGTCTCGATTTAGAAGTTCTGACATAAATACGTGTATATGATGGCTCAAGAGAAAATTGTGACATCCAACGAATTGTATAATTTATTGGAAAATTTCGAGTTGCAATTTCCTTCATCAGAAGTGCTCCCGTCCAGCTTCGTTCCTGTAGAGCAACAAACCAAAAAATCTGCGACCAAACGAAAACAAAGTGCGTCGGTCGTATCCCGCAAGAAGAAGAAGAAAACTACCACAAGTGAAGCGTTTGCAGCTCCAACGTCATCCGCTGATTGGCTCGAAGTGTTCACGGACGGTAGAGAAAAAAGTGTCATTTGTGAGGCATTCAATTTAAAAAGAAACTTGGCGTCTCAGTTGTCGGGATTAGAGTGCAATATCAACGAAATTGAAACACAAATTGCGCTTTTTAATACAGACTTGCAAGTGGCGCGGATGCAAGCTCAAGAGTGCAAAAGAAAACTAGAACAATTTAATAATTTAGCATTTAACGAAATTGTAAAATAGTAATAATGTATATAATAAATAAATTATACAATTACAAACTTCTGTGTAATTATTATGCGGTGTTGTGGTGGTGGTAAAAAAGAAAATAGCGTCTAAATATATACATGTTTATTCTTGTTGCAATACAATGGAATACAATCAATACATAAAAGTCTTATCTACAGTTACATATGTTATAATAAAACCACAGTATTAATAGTTCAATGGACTATCAGAAAAGCGTAACTTTTTTCCATATTTCCTCTCATCGTGAAGCATTAAATTACATTCATCTTCAGTTTCTACAGTGAACAAAACTTCTTCAAAGCAGCTTTGACACCAAAATTGTTTATCGTGATATACATCATTCAAATTATTTATATCCAGCTGTAAATGATAGTGATCCAATAAAAGTCTAAAATTTTTCTTTTTAAATTTTTTAACTACTTGAAATATAAAGTGACAAGATTTACAAACTAAAATTTCCGAATATTTTATCCTGTAATAACTGACCCATAAACAGTAAGCGGATTCTCCGTCAAAATCAATGGTTGGAGTTGCCAAAATGCTATTTCTGTAAGACGATCCAAATCTCTTATTCAACAGAATGAATTCTAAATTTAATAAAGAATTGCCATCAGACTGGAGCGCTAATTGTTTAAGGTACTTCCATCTATATTTCGAATAATATTTAAATATTAGTATCGTTAGTTTCCAAGGCAAAGGTGACTCAAGCAAAAAATCAGCACTACACCTAATATTTTCGCAAATTGTTATAATACAAAGGCTTTCTAATGTAAGTTGTTTGACC